>NC_056742.1:277932572-278253822 GCF_019279795.1 Protopterus annectens | reverse complement strand
TCTCAGGCTTTGTGCCCATTGAATGGCGCACCGCGACAGTTATCCCACTCCACAAAGGGGGGGGGGGCCACAACAGACCCCAGGAACTACCGCCCCATTAGCCTGACGAGCCTCGTCTGCAAGGCCATGGAACATATCATCATGGAACTCATAAACATAGACACTGGAGATCTCCAAACCCTGGGCCCCACACAGTTTGGGTTTGTAAAAGGCAGATCATGTCTCCTAAACCTGATAGACTTCTTTGAAGTAGTCACCAAAGCCATTGATGAGGGTAAGGTGGTTCACACAGCCTATCTAGATCTCACCAAGGCATTCGACACCATCCCCCACTCTGGAATTATAGATAAACTCACTAAACTAGGTATAAATCCCTATGTCACAAGATGGGTTGCCAACTGGCTTACTGAAAGAACCCACACTGTGAAAGTAGCAGACTCCAAATCAGACTTCAGACCAGTGACAAGTGGAGTACCACAGGGTTCAGTCCTGGGTCCTCTCCTGTTTGGTATCTACTTCTCTGAAGTACAGGCTAACACAGAAGGTCTTTGGCTAACTAAATTCGCAGATGACTGAAAACTAGGAGCCATAATTGAAACTCCTAATGATGTGGACATCCTACAAAGGGCCTCACTGAGACAGATGCCTGGTGTCAAAGACATGGTCTCAAGCTCAATGCCAAAAAGTGCATTGTCATCCCCTTTGGTAAAAATTCTGTACCCATGAACTACCACATAGGCGGTAGTCTACTTAACACCGAAAGTGTGATAAGAGACCTTGGGACACAGGTGGACAGTAGTCTCTCCTTTGATAATCACATTGCCAAAGTGGTCAGGAAATCCTTCTAAGTGGCACACCTCATCACAAAAGGTTTCTCATCCAGAAAAAAAGAGGACATTGTTCCCCTCTACTCATCACTCATTAGACCCATTATAGAGTGCAGCGCCCCTTTTGGTATGTACCTCACAAGACATCTACAACAACTGGAAAGGCCGCAAAAATACCTCACAAAGAGGATTACTGGCCTCAAACAGATGCCTTACGCAGACTGTCTCAAAAAACCCCAGCTTTACTTCGTCGCATATCGCCTACTCAGAGGCAATCTCTGCCTAACATACAAAGCTATGTCAAACCCAGAGCTGTTGGACATGCTCCACTTAAAGAAATCCCAATCCCTCTGAGCTACACGCTCTAGGGACCTAAACCTTGTCACCACAATAAGCAGAACATGCTGGAGGGATAGATTCCTGTCCCAGAGACTTCCCATACTCTGGAACAGACTACCTATCTATGTCAAACAGAGCTCCTCATTAGCACTCTTCAAGAAAAATCCTGATGATTGGATGGGTAATAGGAAATTCACCCCGGGGATCACTTCTGTGGTTCTGCTTGACAGGGGCATAGGAAAATTATTTTCTTGGGTGGCGAAAGCCAGGGTACCTTTTTGACTAGGCTTGTATAGGCCCTAAGGCCAAAAGCCTAGTACCTACCTATGAACCACCTTCTTTCACTAACAAAATTGATCAACCACACTTATTGGCTTGGATGTCTGCAAAATAAATGTTAAACAGTAGACAGACCAGCACTGATGCCTGTGGTACCCAACACATTATAATTTTATGTATGGAGAGGATAGCGACAACTTTTACACCCTGGGATCTTTTAGACATCGAATTTGTAATGCAACAGGCAATGTAGAGGGTTACATTAAGTTTGCCTAATATTTCAATAATACCAGCATGGGGTATATTGTCTAAAGTCCTGGAGAGGTCAAGATAAACAGGGTGCACTCTATAACTACTGTCCACAGTCTCTGTAACTTTTTCAAAGAAGCTTACTAGATTCAGGAGGTAGGGCCAATGTTAAACAAAACCAAACTAGGTGGGTGTCTAGATCAGTTATCTATGGCTGCATGAATGAGCTCTGCTACGACAGATTCCATGGCTTTGGATATATAGAGCTGGTGAGACTGAAGGGCCTATAATTACCCGGGTCCCTAGAGGGGCTGGCCTTGTGTTGGTGAGTCGCACTGATGAGAACGCAGTTTGGTATGTTGTGTGGCCAAAGTATTACATTTAGAATCTGACGATTCTAAAACTTGTTCCAAATTAATTTGAAGGGAAACTCTGTTTTTAAAGATGTTGGGGGCAACAATGTGGATAAATCTGTCTGCTAATATATTATTTGGCACTAGAATGTGTAATATTTTTATGGATGAGCTCAATGCATTGTTACACATTATTCCCTAATTTCCTGACATTACTAAATAAAGATTTGTAGCTGCTATTGAAATCCGTATTTACTTTAAAGATCATGTTTAAAGGTGTGGAACACAATTTTCTTTTCAAATGAAAAAGTATTCACATGCATCTTTGTGCATGCAGACACTTTATTGTGTGAAAAGAAAAGTGCATTTTGCAGTCTTTAAAAAATACAAAGTTTTAAACATTCCTTCTGAACATGGAAGACTAAATGTAGTGAGCTGTGTTTACGGCATAAACATTCATGGGATGGCAGGAGGCAATTACGTTACTCTGGGTTCCAGCTCTAATTATACTGGATTAGCATAGAGTATGTGACTGTAATTTAGTCAAGTACTTGCCAAAAAGTTAAATTAACAGTTTGGCAAAAAAACTAACGATGCATGCACACTCTTATACCAAAACAAAAGGTAATTTTGTGCCTTTAAACATGATCTTTAAGCTTGCTGCACTTTATATTTTCTAATACATATAATCAGAAGCATATATATTTATTAGGATAAAGAAAATATAAAATGTATATATGCATATACATTTGTATATATAAATAAAACAAAAGCTAAACTAGGAAATAAACAGTAGAACAAATTAGCTAAAGATACCTAAAAGTGCTAAGAAGTAGCAAAGAAAACACATGGCCTAAGAGAAGGCTGTGTGGTAATTTATCAAAAAGATAAAGTTGGATTGGACTCTCTCTGTTTGTTGATAAGAGTTATAATGAGGTGAAACAGAAATATGAAGAGTGCAGTACAATAACTAAAAACTTTTTATATCAATTATGACAAAACACCATGAAGTTGCTTTATCTCTGATGTGAGAGAATTGAGCAGCGAAACAGATCTGGAGAGAAGACCTGCTAGCAGACCATTGTGGGTTAAGTAAAGGGGAAAGCATTCATAGCCTGGGAAAATTTTAGATACTGTACTGACTGAAAGCCTACTGTTTTAGTCCTACTGGTTAAAGAGTACTGGCATTCTCATGGCAGATATGTTTTGTGCAGTTCTTCAGCTATAAAATGTTGCTTCTCCTACACCCTTATATAAAAATTGAAGTTGGCGTATGGTTCAGAATTACATAAGCAATATAAGGGACTATTTTCTCTCTTTTCCCTATATTTATGTTGCTACTTGCGTTATTACACTTTGTGGTATGGACTATATCCTAATAAGGGCACACTCAGGTGCCATCTAATGCATTTAATACTTGCACCAAGTGCTTTTTGTACCTAGGCATATCTTATCAGGGCATAAGCCACACCAATCTGTGTGTTAATACTTGCTTGTCACTGTGTTGGCCACATAGACCTGCTGAACTGATACTTGTAGGTGAGACCTAGGAGTACAATGAACTTAACTAATGCAATAAAGTCCAAAAAAGTGCTAGCAGGAATAAATGTAAATTTCGAGTTTTTCAGCCCAACACATAAGTCAGTATGGCCTCTGGTCTCTCATCTCTGTCATACATTTGATTTTTTATCAAGCTGATATTCCACTAACTTAGAATATCATGCAATCACTAACTCATTATTTTACCAGCTGAAAATATCAAAGTACAGAATACCAATGTGCTAAACCACATTTGATTAAGCTGAGTATATTATTTAGTTGTCAAAGCCTCTCTTCTTTTAAATGCGAAGGTATAAAAACATCCTTTGCAAAGTATCAGTATTATTACACATTTTGATGATGAACAAAAATCATCCAATGACTACACAGCAAATTTTACAAATTATAAGAACAAAACAAATGAAGGCAGGGTACGGTGTAGTGCAGGAAAACAAAAACCAAATAAGTAAAAAATACTGCTCTAAGCCTGCAAGGCTAGAAACGTACTGTAAACTGTTTATTCAATAAAACAACAAAAATACACAGAAAGTAAGCGCTTTCACGACATTCAGTCGCTTCATCAGACCTCATCAGATCAGTCTGATGAAGAAACTGGATGTTGTGAAAGTGCTTACTTTGCGTGTATTTTTGTTGTTTTATTGAAGAAAACAGTTTACAGTACGTTTCTAGCCTTGCAGGCTTAGTGCAGTATTTTTTACTTATTTAAATTTTACAAATTAGCTGACTGTAACAAACTGATTTTTTTTCTGTTTAGCAATATACTTGCAATGAGTTATAAATATATATATATATATATATATATATATATATATATATATATATATATATATATATATATATATCCCCCCCGATGACATTGAAATTGGTACTTTCTGATCAATGCTCTACCCAGGTTAACAAATTTAAATAGCTTGTATCATACCCAGATTTTAACTTGCAGATAACTTGTTAAAAGTCAATCACTACTTAAATCACAAATTATTTATCTGTAGTAATAGTTTACAAACAAGACTTTCCTAATAAAAGTTACGCATCTTTGGAAATTTGAAATCTTTCTTCATCACACTTGCATTAGAGAAATAAGTAAATGTCCTTACTGCTTTTGAAAATGCCATGATGTCAAATGCTACCTATATACATACACACAATGTATTCTGCAGAGTGTATCACTAGACAGGTTTGGGAGGTATCCATTTCAATTTCTCCTCATTTTTTTTGCTTTTCTTATATCTACAGAGAACCTAAAATCTGAAAAATATCCTAAAGGCTACAAAATTTATGACTGCCTGTCATGGGTATGAAAACATCTTAATGAAGAAAAAATAAGGAATGAAAAGTCAGCATGCTGCATATTGTAGGTCAAGGACTGCACCTGTTATCTCTTTTTTCATAACATTCTGACTGCCTTAGGCCAAAGACGTGATATTAGACAACGGTTAATTAAAAAAAACTGCTATGGCTTCATACTGCATCTTTAAAGTATAAACTTTCTCCTGTGAGAGAAAGATGCAGCAGTGATGTAACTGTGAAACAATTCTTGACCCTGACAGCCATGGAATGATGGAACCCAGGACTGACAATGCTGCAGTCTACATTCCCATTAACCAGACAGTAAGAAGTTCTCTGAGAATCTTTGAAAACAGCTTGCAGTCACCAAGGACTGGGTTATGCCAATGGGAATTAGTATCCTCTTTATCTTTTACAGTCTCATACTGCTATTTGGGATTTGTTTTTTGGCAATTAAGGGCTGTCTGTCAGTTCTAAGATGGATAGTTTAGGCAAACGGGACTTGAACTGATCCTCTGTTTTTGAACTAAATGCATGTGTGTTTATAATTTGTAAACAGGTCATCCCTTGATAGGGTGTTACAATTCCCAGAAGTATAAACCACTCTGTTTAACTAGCAAAAGGAGTGGTTTGCACATACTTTATGTTACACAATTGCGCTGTTAGGAAACTATAATAATGACCTTGTGCTCAGTGTCACACAGCAAAGTGACTGTATTTTCTAGAGTTATAGTTATTTATAAAGTATTTTATGTGCATTAAGTTAGTTATGCTGGCAACATAAAAAGAGTTCAGCATTTTCCCACACACTAAAATAACATACTGTGTAACTGTGTGAGTCTCTCACTTCTGGGTCACAAGGCCATAAGTTCATGTCCTACACCAGGGAGTGGAGCTAACGCACACTGCTGACACTGGTGTGTGTGTGTGTGTGTGTGTGTGTGTGTGTGTGTGTGTGTGTTCACACGCGCGCCTGTACTTGGTGGGGGATGGTGAGAGACTGTGAGACGGTCCTGTGGCTGAGAATAAACAGAGGTCTCTTCAGTCTCCCACTGGCTGTCACCCTTGCAAAATTAATAGCAGTCTTAACATACCGTTAGAGAAGTATATGGCATTACCTTCTCGGGCCAAGAGTTTGCCTCAAAAATAAAGAACATAGGTACTTACAATGTACATGTGAAATATCTCTCTGTGTATAATAATTGTCTTGTTTGCACAAGTATAACATCTTGACTATTTACACAAAATGATGCTTCCATGATTTTGTTGAAGGGTGTATTACAACCCCTTTTTTCTAATATTTGATAAAAATTTGTAAAAACTGATATAAACAGGGCAGGCAAATGAATACAGTGCTCGATAAAATTAGGACTTACACAAGCAATTCAACATGCAGGAAAATAAAGCAGCACACTTACAGATAACAGAAAAAATGACAGCATTATTTGCATAAATAAAATAAACAGCAAGCAAAAGTAATCAGGCCATCAACAAAACTGCTGCTTTCTCAAAGGCATCATAATCCCATATAACTAGCAAAGATAATTTACTGTAACAGGTGAGCAGAAGTAATATAATGGATAAACTATTACATTTAATCAGGTTATAACCTTGAAGCATTTGCACAAGGGACCAGTGTTCATATTTTTGTCTTGAAGCGAAGCAGAGCAATGAAAGGATGTCTGTGATTTGAAAGAGTATTATTGTTCCAAAGTCTGAGGCTTGTGGTGGAAAATGTTTTACTACCGCTGTGGATCTTATAAAATGGGTAATGGACATGATAGGAAAGATGAGGGAAGAACAGCACAGAAACCTTTTGTGTTACATAATAAGAACGTACAAGCAAGTATGGGAAAGTTACCATGATCCATCAGCTTGCATGCCATGGAACAGGCTGGGAGCAGTGATCTTTCACTGACTAGAAACCATCAACTCCAACGAAGAACTTGCAACTGGTTCTTAGCATGCAGCAAGCAAAAATTAATATGCTGACGTCTGTCTACAGTCTAGTTGTATTAACAAGAATGACTGTGATTAGTACGGGACAGATCGACTCAGAAGAAAATTCAAGAGCAGATCAAGCCCCTAGAAGAGGAGACAGAACTTGGGAACATTGTCCAGCACCAAGTTGATGGGTATTATTTTGCCTTACAAGTGTGATATGAAGATGCACAGATGAGATCCACTCAGTGTGTAGTAGTGAGATGGTAAACAGTTTTGGCATTCTTCTGAACTAATGATTCAGCCTTTTCCACTGAAGTACTGAGCTATGTCTGGCATTAGTACCACTAAATTTTGTCTTCATATTTGTTGAACTACTTCTGATGCAATCACTGTTTAGTGTGAGAAAGATTTTTGTTTAATGCAATTATGAGGGCAAATACAGAATTATTTTACAAAATGGAGAGGTCATATCAAAACAGTGCTGCATAGATTTCTGGGTGGTATACTGTGACTGTATTAATGAATATACTTAACAGTAAGAGCCACATCACATATCCCTGCAAGAAACTTAACATGATACAGGAAGATGTTAACAGCATGAAGTCAGTAGGTACTCTAATTGGCACAGCTGTGCAGTGGTTGTAACTGCTGCCTCACAGTGGTAGATTCTCTGATTTTGTACCTTGCTGGACTGCCTTCTGTGCAAAGTCTGCATGTCCTCCATGTCTCAGTATGGATTTTTGGTGGGGGATGCCAGTTTTCTTCTACTTCTTTAGAGTAAGCAAAAAAGTTAACAAAATGGTGATCCTCCACATTACTCTTAAGTGTGGGTGCAGTGTAAGAGCACATGCATCTTATGATGGCCTGGTCTTCCTTCCATGACTGGTTTCATGTATTACACCACTGCCGGCAGGACAGGCTTCTGCTCCTCCATGATATGGGATATGGTAAAGCAAGTAATGAAAAGTGAATGATTGAAGTGTACAGCTTGGAGTAAACTTAATCATCATACTCCAGTCAAGCTGTATACTAAATAAGTGATTGTAGTTGTTTATTTTTGGATGTTTTACTCCAGTAGACATGTTTGACAATCAAAGGAAAATCAAGTAAAAAAATGAAAATATTTCCAAAATATGCAGGAGGTAGCTTGTATACTGCTATATTTAGCTACAAAAACCTCCAAATGAGCATTCTCCAGGATAAATACCACTGTAATCTTCAGCTTGCCAAAACAAATCATTTATCTTCATAGAGAATATTATGACCTGCTACCAGTCTTCACCAATACCTGAATAATTTTACTAGCATCTCCGAGCCATATACATAGTTTTGTGACACTGCACATCCCCCAGCTCTATACTTCTAATATAAACCGTATGATATCCATATATATCATTTTTTATTAAACTGTTTTATACCTCACCTCTTATCCACAACATTTACATTTTCTGTCCTACTTAGTTCCTTCCCTCACCTCCTTTGCTTTGAATTCCTAAGCACTAATCAAATTATCTATTATCTGCCTGACAAACCCACTAATACACTTCTTCATTTGCTCAATGTTCAACATCTACTACTGCAGAAGCATATTTTGTATTGTAATAGCTGATTTTATTGCATAGGAAAGTGTAATTATTGATTTACATTATTTAAAATCTGTTCATGTATATTATTACTAAATGTAGAATCTCTTTAAATGTTTGTAATATGCTGGCACCTTTCCCCCAAGGCCTATGCTGAAAATGTTTTTTTTTTTTTTTACTAAACCCAGTAAAAAAAAGTAAAATAAATACATTTAACAGTATTACATCTGTATCCATGAAACAAGAAGATGTGGCTACAGAGGAACTACTTATACTATGTGATATATAAAAAGAGAGTATTACCTCAGGATGTGTATTTGATATATAATTTCTTAGTGCCTTAAAGCTGGACAGAAGAATGGGGTGAGTGGGCTTACAGTGTTAGGTTAAATCTAGGATTCTGACATTACAAAGATTTGTAGGCTGCAGGTCACTGTATGTGTTTCAAGTGAAGCAAGTTTCACACTCCAGGCATTTTCATGACTTAATTTTACCCCATGGAAATCAGAGGATGATGGAGGCGATACTCTGGGAGCAGGTAACTAATATCTCCCTGTATGTCAGTGAGGAAGAGGTAGATATAGAAATCAGTGAAAGAACAGTAATAGGGAGGAAAATAAATGATGATGATTGTGGATGGGATAAAGAGCAACATTATTTGTTTAATTTGCCAGCAGGTAAAGCGAAGGGCAAAGAAGAGAAACAGATCCACCAAATGGGCAATAAAGGAGAAAGTACTGTTGGAATGAATATAAGTATGTGAACACGAGAAGGCTAATAGATGGGTGAAATGGGATGATAAGCATTTAGAAGAAAAGAAGTGGAACAAAAGATTAAAAGAAAATGAGGTTAGACAAATATAACTGATGAATAACATGTTACTGATAGGCAATGTGAGTAGCAGCATTGAATTACACATACAGTAAGACAGAGGATCAACTCTCAGACAGTATAGAAATGTGACTGATTCTAGGTAGTCCTGCAGCATAATACAAGAGGACAAGGTATGACCAGTGCTTATATAGCAAAAGGATGGGGAAATGGGAGTTTAGAACTGATATCACATTCATGGTGCAAACAGAAAGGCAATGGAACAGGAGGCAAAATGAAAGGAAGACTTAGCAGGTGGGTAAACAGCTTACTGTAGAAATTGGATCACTGAGGGGGCTAAAACCAAGTGGTAGAGATAAGGAAATGAGAAAAAGCTAAACACATGAATGATATATGGCAGCCATAAATAGAAAAAGTAGGAAACTCATGTAAGAGACAAAGTAGCCTAAAAACAACTCTAACACAGAGAAGGTGGGAATTAAAGTATAACTGATTATAAGCACAACTTAGGGACATTTATGGCAAAAACTCAAATCAAACACATGTAGTACTATAGATAAGCACTAAATGGAAAACAATTCAGAGCTGTGCAAGTATCTGTCATGGGAAGGAAATAAGCATCATAACACACAGGGAGCTTAGCCATGTCCATTATTCACTCACCTTATATCAAGTTACTCCACATACATGAAGCACTTACAAAATTCCATAGTAAGTTTTGGAACAAAGAACACTACATCCAAAAATAAACAGCTAAAATTACTTAGTGAGTACACAACTAGAATAAAAATCGAAGTTGCATATGTTGCAATAATTAAAATAGTTTAAGAAATAACTGAGCAAAAATGAAGAAAGGCAAAAACATTCAAGCAAGTTGTTTGTCTTTCAGCTTTTCCTAGTAAGGGGTTGCTACAGCAGAACTCCAGTCCGCTAATGATTGGCAGTAGATTTTTAAGAAACGCCAAGGTGCCAACTCACCGCCCAACCTTCAGCAAAGACACGCCCATTTACACACGCATGTTTTTCGAATGCTACCCAACCACGGGGAGGATATGCAGACTCCACACAGGAGGCACTCCCAAGCCCAGCCAAGAATCGAACGGGAGAACCTCTTGCCGTGAGGTAACAATGCTACCACCGTACCACCGTGGCATAAAAAACATTCAAGCAGGTACTGTACTGATAAAGAGTAAAATAAAAAGGCCATACAAAGAGTAGAACAACCATGTGTGTATCAGTTAATACTCTGTACTTTTATGTTAAGGTTCAAGTAAATGATCCTTAGCAGTAAGAAAAATAGCATGTTACAGCTTTTTACTCAAAATATTACAAAATATATAAGATCAGAGCAGCTTCAGAAAATAAGTTACATAGCCTCAATTTAAAAATGAATCTGCCCTAAACTAGTAACAGTATGATGTTAATCTAAAAAAATGCTACCGTAACATAAACCAGCAAGCTAACAAATGCACACATAAGCAATGATCATTAATGGTTCATAAAAGGAGACAGTAAATCAGACACTTTCTATAGTGTGTACAATTACATTTCTTACTGTCATAATAAGTTTATTTCTGTGCACAGCTTAGGACTTCTACATTAATTGTAAAATTAGGAAGCTTCTTGACCTATACGTTTTCAAACCTGTTTTTACACTATCATGCCAATTTTCAATTTTGACACCTGAAACTTAACATTATTTTTAAACAATTTTCACTCTTTGCAACTATTTTTGATTTCTGCCAGTAAACAACAGACCCTTGTGATATATGCAAATGGCCCCTTAACTCGTTAATATCCAAGAGGTGTGAAATGTCACAACTCTAGCAGCCTATATACATCTTGCACTCCAGATAATTTTCTGAAAAATAAACTTAAAACAGAAAAAACAAACAAAAATAAATATTTTGTGAACAATAAAAGCTATTAAAACTGGACAAATTGCAATATTATCAGTAAAATGTATTATTTGCAGTGATAATATTAAGTGCATTCATAGTCTTTCCATAAATATCATAATATATTATAATGCACACAAACCCAAAATTATATTTTTGCTAAACTTTCACAACAATTTGTTATATCTTGGACACTTAATAATCTAGGCATACACTGTTAGAACATTTTTGCTAAGAAGACATAAGTTTTCACAGGGCAATAAATTCCTCTGTGAGTGTATGCTTATTGACATATTTACAGAAATAGGAAAACATATATTTAATTGTATAATTAGCAGTATAAATAACACTGAATATTTCTCAATATTTGCAACTTACAGTGCAAATATGAAAGAATGTTTTATTCAACAACATCCGAGGTTTTACCTGATGTCATGCAACAGTTTGCAAGTCACTTGTTTTTGAAGGATTCAAAAAATTATGGAAATAGCGTTTTTCATAACAACTAACAAACAGTTAGCAATATATCAGGTACAGTGTTGTACAAAAAGATACTGGCAATGAATTTCATGACGCCTGCCATGGCATATCATACCATACCCCTCAACAACATGTAGAGTTCTCAGTTATGAAAATTTGAACCTAAATATGAAAATAGGAATAAGTGAAGTCTTTCTTTTGGCTTTTCCCAGTTAGGGGTTGCCACAGCAAAACTCTGATCCGCTAATGACTGGAAGTGGATTTTTACGGTGCCGAGTTGCCAGCCCGACGCCCAACCTTCAGAGAAGGCACACCCATTCACGCACGCACCTACCTGCATGACTTTACATGTCACATGACAGTGGGGAGGACATGCAGACTCCACATAGAAGGCGCTCTAGCCGTGAATCGAATGGGAGAACCTCTTGCTGTGAGGCGAAAATGCTAACCGCTGCACCACCGTGGCCCAGTAGTGAATAAGTGAAGAAAAGTGATTAACTTTCTACTGTAGGATATCTTAAATTAACAGTCTTGGTGTCATTTTGTTAATAACTCCTTGTACTTTCTAATATTGCTTATTATTAGTTGGTAAGTCACTTAGTAAATAAAGCCAGACCCAAAAAAGTTCTGGACTCCATAAGGAGCTGTGGGTATTTATTTATTTATTTAATTTTTGTTTACAGAGTAGTGTCCAACTGGGTTAGTAGCCCGTTTTCAGCGGAGACCCAGGGAGAAAAGCTCTAAAGAACGATAAACAAATACTGAGTTACATAGCTGTTCATGCAAAATCATTACATAAGTGTAGGTTTAACAAAACAGTGAAAAGATAAGTACTACATCATAGGAACAAAAATTTGAAAAATGTAAACCACAGGAAAATCATGACAACTGTGTGAAAAAAAAGTATGAACTGGAAGTATACAAAAAAGGTATTACAAGCTTGAATAGCTAAGGACATAAACGTGTTTCAGCTATGTCGTTTCTGAATGGCCACAACATTTTACTTTTTTATGTCTTTATGAGTACATTTAGGCCAATACAGCTATACAACACTAGCTGTAGGCATGCATGTTTTGGCCTCATCAATACACAATATTAGTCTGGATTTTATTTGGGATATTATTGTGCAGGCAGTCTAATGTTTATGGAAATCAGGCTTGATTTTAGAAGATGTACAAGCGATGTCCGGGATACAGGAAAGTCTGAGCCCTTACATAGGCTCCCCATAGTAGTTTTTCTGGCCTACATCTACAAGTAACCTAACCTTCTTCACTGCGGTCTCTGAAAGCCCAGGATCTAAGCTGACACCTAAGGGAAAGCACTCATTCCTCCTGTGGATATCTGTAGCTGCTACCCCGGATTTTAGTTTTAATAACTAGTGGCCTACATCTATGAGTAATCTAACCTTCTTCATGGCAGTCCCTGAAAGTGCAAGATCTACACTGACACCTAAAGGAAGGCACTCATTCCTCCCGTGGATACCTGAAGCTGATACCCCAGATTTTAGTCCTAATAACTACTGGATGTAAACTCAACTGCCAACAATACTACTATTATTAGTTGTATTTTATTATATCTTTTCTTTATCCCTCTACTCCCAACAGACAGCTCCCTCGTACATCACCTCTCGACACTCCCCCCCCACTGCCCCACTATCCTCTCCCCCATGACTGCACTTTTCACCTCGAACCTATCAGTAACCCAGTCCTTGTTCTCTCAGTTGTGTAAACCATTTCCTCTAACCTTTTTCTCCCCTCTTTCTCTGTGACTGCTCCCTCTCTCATTCACACCTTAATTTCATTCTCTGCCAACAGTTTCCGCATGTCCCTCCCCAGGAAAGTAAGACCACTTGAAAGCAACCTCCACACAACCCTTTCTTCTTTCCGTTTAACCTGCATGCACTCACTAATCCTTCTTAACCTACCTTGCTGATTGTTTTTTTGTAGTCGTGCTATAACCGAGGTTGAGGGCCAGTCCCTAAGCCACAGCCCTCCCTCTCTCTCCTATCTGGGTCTCTTACCTCTACGGTACTCTTATGTCTTCATCATTCTCCATCCCTTTTTCTCACGCCAGGACTTTATCCATCCAGAAGCTCCCGTGATACCGTGTGCCATTTAAAAGACTGATCCTGTTTGGCACCTTTCTCTTTTCACTTCTTTCCTCTACTACCTAACCCCAGGCCCCAGGGTGATGTATGAGAACTGTCCGGGATACAGGACAGTCTGAGCCTTTACACAGGCTCCCGATAGTACTTTTTCTGTTAAGTACGCCTAGCTGTTCATTCCCTTTGCTTGTGTGGCTATGAGAAAGTTGTACTGCAGCTATTTGCTATTGCTATCTCTGGTTACATTCACTAAATGTGTCCTGCAAGATAAGCTAAGTGTTTGCTGCCATTATAATGACTGATACTATGATTAGTGCATCTGACCAGATATGCTTTCATAGCCCTTGTTTTTTGGCAATTCAGCTTACTGTTACGGGCGCTACTTGCGAGTGCTTGACTAAACTGATTCATTGCTGTCATGTCTACCAAGTGTTTGTATCAATAGTTAGTGTTTGCACTTCTGTTTTTAAAGTAGACTTCAATGGTACTTGCTCAATTGCTGAAGCTGAACTACTGGTCTTCCTTTAATCAGTTAAATGCCATAATTGTATACCAATTGAGTAACAGCTTATGCAACCTATCACAGTGTTTGCTGGTGTCACCTAATGCGCTGACTCACTGTCTAATGTTAAACATTCCTACGAGCTTACCATTAGCCTATCTGCAGGCTTACTAAGAGCATGGATACCACACTGCAAAACTACCTTTAATCCTCTTATACACCCCTCCTTCCCGAGCAATATCTCACTTAAAGGCTATAACACAGTGCTATATTTTGGTCTTCCATTATTTTGTGCATTTTTCCCCTAGTAACTTATAAAAGACATTGTTATGTGTTCCCTCCTTCTCCTCCCTTTCAGACTCCCATCCTAAATTCTTTGACAATGTATTAAACACATAGATGTGTTTACCTGCTGCTTTGCCTCTCTAGGGGAATAAAAACAAGTATTTTGTTCAGAACTCTTGCACATCTGTTCCTGGTTTTGCATGGTGTTGTAGCCAAGCTCTGAAAAGTCAATAATTTATTTGAATGTCATATGTTATTTGGTGGTGCAGCAGTAGTGTTGTTGCCTCACAGCAAGAGGTTCTCCCGTTCGATTCTCGGCTGGAGTGCGGGGAGTGCCTTCTGTGTGGAGTATGCATGTCCTCCCTGCCTTTCGGTGGGTATTCGAAAGACGTGTAAATGGGCGTGCCTTCGTTGAAGGTTACACGTTGAGCTGGCACCTCGGCGTTTGTCAAAATCTACTGCCAATCATTAGCGGACCGGAGTTCCACTGTGGCGACCCCTAACTGGGAAAAGCCAAAAGACAACAACAACAACAGCATGTTATTTGATATCTGCTGCAGTTAAACCCAGCCTGTTATTAATGCTATTAATATCTTATTGTATATATTTGCCTTTTTCTGTTTACAGTCCTGTAGCTCACACCTTTCTGTCTTCCCTTGATTTGTTTTACTACTCTGTTTCACTCCAGACCTCTCCTCTGTGTGTACTGCGCACTGCAGTACACTCGAGCTATCCTCACATACCACACAGTAATACATAAGTATTCCTTTCAGCTGACCTACTGCATATTTTCCCTCTCTGAACATCCCATTTCTCTCAGTCTTTTCTCTTTCAGTCTCTTGTACTGCCCACTATCCGCTACTTAATTCTACTTTTCATGTCTATTACCCTCTTAACCTACTCTTCGTAGTCTCTCTCCCCTTCCTTTCACCTCTGCTGCCTACACCTTTATACCTTCCTATCCATCCTATCATTTCCCTCAGGTATCGCTGGTGTTTTTTTTTTCTAACCCTAACTTAAAACCTCTTTCTTCCTTTATTAGGGCCTACATCTACGAGTAACCTAACCTTCTTCACGGCAGTCCCTAAAAGTCCAAGATCTAAGCTTACACCTAAGGGAAAGCACTCATTCCTCCCGTAGATACCTGTAGCTGCTACCCTGGATTTTAGTCCTAATAACTAGTGTATGTAAATTCAACTGCTAACGATACTACTATTATTAGTTGTATTTTATTATATTTTTCTCTATCCCTCTACTCCAAATAGACATCTCCCTCATACATCACCTCTTGCCAGTCTCACTACCCTGCTGCCCCACTATCCTCTCCCCCACTGACTGCACTTTTCCCCTGACCCTAACAGTAACCCAGTAGAGATATATGCTTTTGTCTTCTGCAACAGTGCCCAGTCCCTCTTCTCTCAGTTGTGTAAACCATTTCCTCTAACCTTTTTCTCACTCCTTTCACTGTGACTGCTCCCTCTCTTGTCCCCACCTTAATTTAACTCTCTGTCCTGTCAACAGTTTACATATGTCTCTCTCTAGGAAAGCAAGACCACTGAAAGCAAACTCTACATAACCCTTTCTTTTTTCCTTTCACCCTGCAAGCACTCTCTAATTCTTCTTAACCTACCTTGCAGATTGTTTTTTGTAGTCGTGCTATAACCAAGGCCAAGGCCCAACCCACTCCGTTCGGCACCCTCACTTCACCCACATTTATCCCAACACTAGCTCCTCCTTCCAATTCCACCCAACCAACCAAATATTCCAATTACTACACTCCCCCCAATTAGACATTCCAGTCAAACCGTGTCACTTTACTTCTCCCACCCCCTTGTTTCACTACCTAATCAACACACCTTCACTTTTTTCTCTAGCCCTGATACCTAGCACCACTCTCTCCAACTCTCCTTCACAGTTCTTACACTAACCTTCTCTGTCATCTACAATGCCAATTACGTCCCACACATTGCTTCTCTCCCTGTCTCTCACCCTGTTACTTCTACTCCCACTAACAGCATTTCACATACCCCATAGATATAGCAAACCTACCTCAATTACCTCGTTACATACATCTCCTCTTTCCATTTACTCTCACCTATCCTGTAGCCTATATCCAAACAACTCCATCCTACACTACAGAATAAAATTCCTTGACATACAGAATAGCACCAAACCCAACCTGCCCTTCTAATCCTATTATACAACAAAAAAGAAGGTGCACCCCTTCATCCTCCCATACATTCACTCAACTCTACCGCAATGTGGAGACATACATCCCAACCATGGTCCCACCTGTCCTCCAAACCAATCTTATCCTATTAAATCACTTAATTTCACTGCCCTCAACCTCCAAAGCATCAGAAATAAAACACAGACTTCCATTCCTGGATAAACACAACCAGCCAGATATTATTGCAGCTACTGAGACATGGTAAAGCCCTACATTAAAAATACCAAATTTCTACCTCCAGGCTATGCCTGCCTAAGATCTGACAGACCTCACAAAAAAGGTGGTGGTGGTGCCACACTGATATACCCAAATAACTTCAATATAGTCCCATATATCAAGTCAGTTCCTCAGTTTGTCACTGCTGATATACTTATATCCCTCCTAAAAATGAATGACATCCAAAATCTCTCTATTGTAGAACTTTATATTCCTCCTGGCAACAACATTCCAACATTACAGGAAATCCTAGCCTGGGTCTCAAACAATTTAAATTATAAAACATTCATTCTAGGCAATGTGAATATCAACTGGCTTGACATCTCACATCACCATCCCTCCACCACTATAAACCCTTACAACTTTACTCAGCTAGTCACCAATATAACCAGACCCAATAAAAATGCCAAAAGGGGCTCTATCCTTGATTGGATTATGGTCTCTGATGCAAATAAAATCTCCTCCTCAGGTACTCTACCCAACACCTTTAGTGACCACCTACCTGCCTTTATAATACGTAAAAATAACACAATTCTAGGCAAACACCAATACAAACAAATCCGAGACCTATCCCGCTTTTGTCCATCCATCCTTAGTGACACTCTTCATAACCTCAGTTGGGACATGCTGAAAACCCTTCCCCTTGATGAAGCAGTAGATTTTTTTAACTCTACATTTCTTAGGATCCTAAATAAATCAGCACCCTTCCAACAAAGAAGAGTCAAAACTAATCATGCCAACTGGCTTACCAGACCCACCAAGCAACTTCTGATTGCCAGGGATAAAGCCTGGAAATTATGGCAAAGAAATAAGAACCCCATTGACCTCATTCAGTACAAGCAACTCTGAAATAAGGCAAAGCATCTTGTAATCAACAATAAAAAAGAATACTACCTCAGTTTACAAAATCAATCCCCAAAAATTCTGGAGCTCAATTAACTCCTTATTCAAACCAGGCTCCAACAGTAATCCGTACCCCAACCCAGATAAGTCACCAGCTGAAACTGCCACACTCTTCAACTCATATTTTATAAATGCCATCACCAATCTCACCGCCAACTTTCCTCAAACCTATTTAGCTTGTGCAAACTCTGTAGACCTAAACCCTCATAGCCCTCATCTCGCCTGTTTCTCTCCCACACCTATTCCTATAGCTGCCATTAAAAAACTACTTCTAAAACTCAAACCTGGCACCTGTACCCCAAATAACTTACCCCCTGAAAACATTCAATTAGCAGCCAACTCTATTGCATATTCCATAAGTATTCATCTTAACAGATCATCTTAACAGATCGATACAGGAGTTCTACCTACCCACAATCTGGAAAAAAGCATACATTCTTCCTCTCCATAAAGATGGGAACAACACAGATATTTCCAACTTTCGCCCTATCACCATTTCTCGCCCATCTCTAAAATCTTAGAAAAATGCATCCATTCACAACTTCTAAAGCACATGCTAAACAACCAAATCCTCTCTCCCACCCAACATGGCTTCAGGCTCAGTCACAGTACCACAACATCTCTTATGTCCTTCTTGGACACATTAACCATGCCAGAGATGCTGGCAAAATGGTCTCTTCTGCCTTCTTAGATCTTTCTAAGGCATTTGATACTACCTTCCACCCCCCTCCTTCTCTCCAAACAGTCTAACCTAGGTATCTCTCCACCTACCCTAAAATGGTTCTCTAGCTATCTTACAAACTGGCAACAATCAATCAAATGGCAGCAATCTTTCTCCCCATTCCTCTATGCAAACACAGGCATGCCTCAAGGCTCTATAGGGCCCGTTGTTCAGTATCTTTATCAATAACTTTCACTCAACCCTCAGTCAAGGTTCAGTCATCCAATGTGCTGATGACTGAACCATCATCTGTACCACCAACTCTGCTTCACAACTCCAACAACTTACCCACTCTGCTCTCATCACCACTGAAACGTGGATGACCAAAAACCACCTAGCCCAAAACCCCCAAAAAATAAACTCATGATATTCACCACTAAAAAAACATTCCACTGAGCAAGGACACATTCTCTATCTTCTCCCAGAATAAAACTATCACTGAAGATGTCCCAAACACAAAACTATTAGGAGTCATCACAGATGAAAACCTAACCGTTGACCTACATATTCACAGTAACATTGAAAAAAACCCACCAAAATCTTGGCATGCTCTACAGGTGCAGATACTTTCTCAACTTCCCCTCTAAACTAGCCCTGGCCACTTCCTTTCTACTACCCTCTCTACTATATGGGACTCTTCTTTTCACCAATATCCCGCCCTCGCTGAAATTGAAATTTGACTCTTGCTATAATAAAATTGCAAAATTCATGACCAATGCAAAGTATTCATCATACCATTGTACCTCACTATTCCAACTAAACTGGCTACAGCTCCCGCATCTTATACACCTACAGCTAACCACGGCACACAAACTCATATTCAAACCATCAACCTGTCCTGCCCTTTCTTCCCTACTCACTAAATACCATCCAGATCGAGCACTTCGGTCAGAAAGTCAAATGCTCCTGAGCAATGAAAAGCCCAGCCTTTACGCCGGTCAGATACTCTACTCCTTCACTATCTCCAAGCTGTGGAATACTCTCCCATCGTCTCTCAGGACTACCAGCAATCCATCCCTCTTTAAACAGTCCCTGAAACAACACTTCTTCTCTCTATTGCACTGCACTTGCACCAAACCCAGGCTTTCCTTCACTTGACTATATCTTACACCATTGCAAAATACTTCTCTGCATACTCTCTATCCAAATCCTCTAACACTTCGCCTTTCTTAGCCTCTGTTTATGACTTCTTAGATTTTTCTTCTCATGTCTGCTCCTCACAATCTTAAAAATGTCTCCTACGCACAAACACTACACGCTCCTAGAGTCAATCATCTTATATACATATATATATATATATATATATATATATATATATATATATATACTCAGCTTTACCAAGCAGGGCCACTTACCAATCTGTAACACCTCCTGCTGACATCCTCTACACGGTAACCTCATTATGTCCACAATTATAATTCCAGCTCAGTCAATCTGCTAACTGCTCTCATTCTACTATACTCATTATAGGAAAGTACTTCCTGTATATAGTTTAAACTTCTGCTTCAACAACTGTATTTCCATGATTTATGAATTTAAGTCAATATTTCTTTCGATATATGTGTTCTGCATTCTTAGGAGTATCTATGTCTATATGGTTACAGTGTCAATATTTGTACTAATGTATAAGGGTACTGCAATCACATGTCTATCTATATATTTCATTTGATGTATTTGACTTGATGTCTGTTCATGTACTGTGGAGCGTTTCTCCCTGGGCCTCCACTGAAAATGGGCTCATTTCAGCCCAGTGGACCATCCCGGTAAACAAATGCTAATGAATAAATAAAATAAATATATTTTAAGTTCCGTGTTTCTGAAGTACAGCAAACAATCCACTTATGCTGTACTGATAAGGTCAATAGAAAGGCCAAAACATGTATGTCTACACCAAGTGGTTTCTTCTAGAAAGATCAGCATAAGTAAAGATATCAATGCCTTTAAACAACATCTTCAGTACTTATTCACCATCCAGACAACATTGTGTTAGAAGTGAAAAAGCACTTGCAGAACTACAGAGATTTACCTGCAGAAGTAAAGAGTTTATTTGCTTTCAAAAGTGTGCATGCCTGGAAATGCAGAAATATAATTTTCAGTAGAAAATTATTGAAATGTATCAGATAGGAATTACTTTGTTGCATGTAGTTTAGCAAAAAAAAATGGATGTTCCAGTTCAAGAAATTCAAAGTATTCCCGCTACAAGTGGATCAGCCAAGAATCCTAAAAAAAAAAAAAATCAGCATGCATGTCACCGGGGAAGAAGCCTTAAAGGTATTTAACCCTTACATTTCCTTGAAAAGGAGAGAGATAAACAAAGCTGTGATGAGAGAGAAATTCTGAAATTACTATGAGCCTAGAAAAAAAAATTGCCAGTTATCCACCATTTATTCTTCACAAGGAAACAGGGTCCTAAAGAGACTACAGGTGTTCCTTATTTAAGTAAAGATGAAAGTTACAATGTGAATTTGGTGAGCTGTCTGAGTCTCTCATATCAGACGGAATAATTTGTGATATATGTATTGATGACAAAAGGGGCAAGCTATTATGTGTAACAGACCTGACTAATAGGCTGTAAATGGATGCACAGCTAGGAAAAATACTAGTACATAGTCAAGAAAATTAACTAAAGAAATGGATGTGCTGAAGTATGATACGAGTCAAATAAAAAGGCAAGAAGAGAGAATCCTGCAAGAGTAATGATATTAAAAAGATATACATGAAATGATGCACTATGGCAGCAATGGAGTCCATACAAACACTTGTACAACTGAAATTCATGCCTTGCATACTAAGTGTGGCTATAGGCAAGAGAAGAGGCATTGTCCTTCTTTTAATAAATTCTGTAGGATATGTGTTAGCAAATGACATTATGCTGTGTTTAAAAGAATTCTCATGTTACTGAACAGAAACTTGGGGAAAAAAAGCTGCATTAACAAACAGCTCTGGTGGCTGAGAACTGTATATGCAGTAAAGTCTGAAAACAATTCAGATGAGATGACAATAAATACTAATGTTGTCAATTAATAACAGAAATTTTAAGTAGATGTGGTACATAGAGTACTGTTTTTTTCTGAGGGTACTTTTAAAGACA
This sequence comes from Protopterus annectens, assembly GCF_019279795.1. NCBI lineage: Eukaryota > Metazoa > Chordata > Ceratodontiformes > Protopteridae > Protopterus > Protopterus annectens. Next base: position 278,232,140 of record NC_056742.1, on the reverse strand, counting down.
GTCTGCACTGTGGCATACAGGGATAAAGCTCTAACTACACTATGGGTAACTTCAGTTTGAGCAGGTGCTTTGGAGGTTGTAGTAGCTGGATGGGAATGATGGGAGTGAGTGGCCCATGAGGGCTCACCCATGGGGGAGAGCATGGTGTTTCACCAACAGAGTGACAAATAGTGGGAGCTCTAGGTTAGTTAACCTAGTGGAGTTCAAGCCTGTCAAGCCCTTGCTGTCACGTGCAGGCAAGCTCTTCCTTAGGTGACAGCAGTACAGGGCTCAAGGAAGCCACCACGGGAGAGGAAGTGCTCCCAATGAGGAGTGGGTAGGCAGGCCATCCCCCAGGACCAGCAATCTGGCTCACTCCTTACCCCGTGCCTTTTGCCAGGGAACAGACGGGCTGATTGAGATTCTTGAAGCAGAAATAAAAAGGCCATAGGGCGCAAGTCCAGCACAAGAATGCCCAGCTCCCATGCCCCTAGAATGAATGTGCTTACTGGATATTGGTAATGGTATCACTGGACAAAGTCATGGAGGGTACGAATAAAAGTCACTTTTAAAGCACCAGTTATAATTAACAGAGAATTATATGCACATTATTAGCACATTTTGGCCATAGGTTGCAGCCACTAAGTGGCTGACATGAAAACAGACATGAAAGAATCTTTTTCAAACAGCAGCACTTGGAAAAGTTAGTTCTCCAGTTATATAGTTAAGCATAAGAACCCACATTAAAAAATGTAACCACCACAAAAAATAAATAGTTGACAATGAACATTAACTGTAACAAAAATGTTTTCCTGTATTATGCAAAGAAATCAGAAGACACAAATACTACTCTGAGAGGAAATGCAAATGACTACTAGATTTCCAGGTTGAAATGAAAGTAAAAATACAAATTTCATGGCAAAGTTTGCAGCTTTATGTTGAAAGGAGTTGGTCAAGCAACCAAACCAAGATATTTTAATTGTTCTTGGGAATGCTGAAAAGCTGTAGAAGAAAAAAAAAACATAGACAGCTGTATAAGAAAATATGTCAAAGTCAAAGTTCCAGGATGAAGAGCATTGTAACAAGTGCCGTTATAACAGAAAACGCATGAATTGTGGTAATCAACAGTTGCAAAGAAAGACTCATAGTTGTTGCTCTGGGAAAATGATGTCACAAAAAAAATGCCCCAAAATTAAGGGCGATTTTTAAGAAAGGGACTACCACCAATCAGCCTGGATGCACAATAGCAAACATCACACATCACCTGTGACTGATACCACAGATGTGTACAGAAGCATAGCTGGCTCAACCACCAGTGCATTGTTTTGGTCCCAGAAACTACCCACCCCAGCTCTTCAAGGGAAGCACAAAAAACAAAATAAAAACCAAAACAAAAAAAAATACACCACCCTGGCCACCCCAGCTCTTCAAGAAGTGAAGAGAAAAAAATGTATGTTTCTTCTGCTGGCACACCAACCAGGTGGCCAACTGCACGAACCCCCCCCCCCCTAGCCATTCACTCTCCGTTTATGTTTCCTGCCTCAACCCTCTTACCTCACAGTTTAGTATAAAAAAATCCTTTCTTCTTTTAAACTGTAGCAAAATTGCTTGCTACGAATTTAGCAAGCAGTTGCTACAATTTAGACCATAAAAGGAGTGCTACAGAATTCAGATATGACCACAAATGCAATAGTGTTTTTTTAATAGCCATTATTGCACTAAAGAGTGATTAGGATGATAGATTGCCCCCCCTCCCGATCGCACCCCATAAAACTTTGCACCCAGGGCAGTTGCCCCTCTTGCACCACCCTAGCTATGCTACTGAATGTCTATACATTCTGAAGCCCATAAACAATACAATCATTAAAAATACATTATAATGCCTATAAAAAGACAAAACGTAAGACTGCAATGCTATGAAAAAAAGAAAAACAATTAAATACATTACAGCTCTTATAATGCAGCAATGCAATATGTATGCAACTCAAAGTTACAAGGCTACAAGGCTGTAAAAGTTAATGTTAATCCCCTGTCCCCTGCCACATAATACTACACTTAAGTAGATATTACTAAAAAAAATATTGCAAAGGCAGGGAGTTAAGGAAGCAGCTGCCCCCCCCCCCTTATATAGTACATTAAATGATGTGACAAGTAAAAACATAACATTGTTACTCTAATATATTACTATATTTCAGTTCGTAATTGTAATCTCTGGTAATTGTGGCAGCTACCCTACCTGTACTTTGTTCTCTTTTAGATGGTGTGCAGAGGCAACATATAGGATAAAGGTTAACAGGATGTACCAGTTGGGTTTAACAACTTTAGCTGGGCGGCTGGTAAAACAGAAGTCCCTTTCTTATCAATAGCTAAATCAAGATCAGATACCAGGTGGAGACTGTGGTATTAAATACTCTAAATCTGAAGGCCATATAACAAAAAGACAAGCATATGGACTGTTTGGGAGTTAACAGTGATAAAATACAGGTTACTATATTGTCATGGTGTCATTTAATTTCAATTAATGCATGCACTTCCTCCATTCGCTGTTCATATATTGTTTGTTTGTAACTGTCAAGACTTATTGACATTAATTTTGTTAAGAGTACTTTGCTCTTGAGCTGTGCATCACTGAGACAACATTTCTGAAAATTCCTTGCTGCATTAGTTGAAATAAATAAAAAGCAGCTGTTAGATTTTACTAGTCTTCTAGTAGTGCATAGAAGTCACTATCCCTACTGTTTGAGTTTTAGTGCATCTACTTCATTTGTGGTCACCATTAGTTTTTCTTTGCAACCAACACTTATTGTTAAGAGAACTTACTGTTGAGTTCCGTCCCATTACTTCAGTTGAAATCATAACAGAATATCTATTGTTAGCACTGTAATCTGAAACTAGTCTGATTTACATTATGTGATCGCCTTGCACCTAGTTCAATTTACTAACAAGATGTAATCTGTGTTGTGTGTATTTTAAGTGACTCAGTATGATATGTGATTACAGATGGCACTCAAAAACTGAAATGTCAAAGATAACAATGACAAAAACAAACGGAAAGTGTATGACTGCAAACCACAACAGTATTACACATGCAAGTAAAATGAACTTCAAATACCACAGATGCATTTTTTGTTTCTTATATGTCAAACACGTTTCTGTTATTTATTTTTTCAGAAATATGAAAATTTCCTATCCAACAGCTGTAGGATGGCAGGCACATAATTATGGTAGCAAATGGGACTAACAAGTTTCACTTACATAATTAGTTGTATAACCTTCATGGCTTTGAAATGACAAAAAGAAAGTGAGCTCCTGTTATACTTGTTCTTTGTGACATTTCAAAGTGGAGTTACTTATAATATTTATTATAACCAGATACAGGCATATATGAAGTAATCAAGCTGCTCCTTACTTTTACTGCTAATGGGGGCTCTACAGTGCTGAGCTAGTTTCTTGTACTTGAAAAACATACTAAGGTTCTTCATTTAACATAAAAAAGTATCAGATTTGAATACAGATAATCTAAGTTGAAAATTTACAAGAACAGTGTAAAAAACTAATGCTGATATATATCTTAAACTTAATATCACTGAAAAAGAAACCGTTTAAATAATGTCCAATACTAATGAAACCTACATTAAGGTATAAAAAGCACCCTGCAGAATGTTGGTAGCCAAATAGAGGACAATACAATACATATATGTGCCTCAGGAAATTTCATATGTATAGCTTTAGGATCTGTCTGGCTTATTATGCATACAGTAATACGAACAAAGGAGAAACACAAGCAGAGGGAAAGCCTTTAGCTCAGTATACATTTACACAAGACCTTACGGGTTATGTTAATGTCAAAGACTGAAACCAAATTATTCCTAGGTTATCCAGTCTGCATCAGCCAAAGGGAAAGTCATTTATCATGTAGTCACACTGTATAATGGAGAAAAGTAAAAGAAAAGAGGATATGTGGAAATGACTGGATCATTTTTCAAAGTTCAGCGCAAATTTAACATCTAAAATGTTAATGCTGTTAAATTTGTAATGAATCAATGAGGGAGGGGTATATTTTTTATTTGAGCACTGGAATTCATGTGGTAGGTGACAGCTCCTCAGCTTACTTACTTTGTCATCATCGTCATCATCGTCTCCAATGTCCATGTCCTAAAAAACAAGTCAAAATACATTACTGTATTAAACTAAAATAATTTAATGTGGTACAGATGTACTAGACAAACATTTGCTGAATATAGTGGTGGTGGTCTGATACACAGTAGGGAACGTCTCAGCATACTGTTCACAGTCTTCCTTCAATCTCTTGAAGAGAAGCTTTGTTTCACATATTCTTTGTAATGTTTTCAAAACACAACTGCTTTTATTCAAACAGTAATCTTTCAGTAGCTGTACAATAATTGTTAAATCTGAGGGTGCAATTTTATTTCAGAATAAAGCTAAGTTAACGACACATATTACTTAAAGATAATTCTAAAACAATTATTTGTTTAGCTCTCATATACATTAAAATTGAGATGGCTCATACACACTTCTCACTATGACTAATTACATGACAAAGATATAAGAATTCTCAAACTGACAGTAACAATGTCATGAAGACAGACAGACATTAATACTAATTCAGCAAGCAGCAAAATAAATACAAGGTTGCCAGAGCCATCAACTACTATAACTTGAGTACAGAAGCATGCAGTCCCTAGCCAACTAAATTAACAAGTTTTTTGCATTTTGAGACCATTTACAGAACCATTTGAAATGCTGGGACCCACTAGAATGAGTCACGAAACATGAAGACTGAATGGCTGAAAAAACTCATTCCATATACTAAGCCCGAGACGGTCCTTTTCCTTAATGTTTCCTTTTCTCTAAGGTATGTTGAGCTTGGAGTTGGTATATATAAGTTCAGGGGTGTGAGGGGATTGCCTCCCTGCAAAAAATACATTTAAAGAGCAGCAATGTTTGAGATTAACTGTTCTTCCGAAGTTTCAAATTTTTTTTTTGGCTTGTAGGCACTTGGCATTTTTAGTGCAGAGACTTCAATAACTAAAATGCAGAGTATTGGTCTCTTCCCCTTTAAACTGGATTTTAGATTGTGGGATCACCATCCAAGTGTATTTCTAAACGTGCATTTAGTACATGGGAACATTCATTTTCTTGTATGGATCGGAAAGGAAATACAAATATTTCTGTCCGTGTAAGTAAAGGAGGCTTACATATACCAGAACTGATACTGGTGATGCAACTGTTACTGCATCAACACATTTCAAAAACTGCTCTCAGATTATTTATTTGTTTATTTCAGTTTTCATCTCAGTCCAACTCAATTCCATCTTTGTCCCCTAGCTATGCTGACATCTGCTAAATAGGGCTCTCTATTTCTCAAATGCTTATTTGTTTCCTTTCCTCACTGGAGCCTTTACTGGCTATAGACAGTGAAATCAGCAGAAAGGAAGACCATTGGAACTGCCCCTACATTTATTGTTCTTTACTTCCTAGTAGCCAAAGTGATCAGAACACAAATCTGCATACTTATGCATGCACATTCAGCTTTGTGTATGCTCCACTAGCTCAGAAGTCTGAAATGTTGTGCTTGTTAGCCTTTTCTGTGAACTGTAACATCTCATTTCTCAACCTCTCGCGCAAAAGAAAAGGAAAGAAAACCAAGACACTGTTCAGCCTTATCCAATCTTTGTCAGCCTCCTGACTCTCGAATCACTCTCCACATAAAGGCCATTGAAAATACAGACTCACTTATGTTTATTAACATACATTTAATTTTTTGACAAAAAACAAACGTACAATGTGTTTTTAAAGTTTTTTTTTTTATTTTGTTGTTAAAGTAAACTATTTTTATTTAGAAAATTGTTAGTCAAATTATCACAAGACCAATATCTGACAAACTTCTAACAAGTTACTTACTACGCAACTCACATTTATACAAAGCTGAAATAAATGAAGCAATCTAAACCAAAAATTAGGAATATAACATTCTGCTAAAATGTACAACGATTCACAATGAACCCTAAAATATGTCTAAAAAGGTTTATGTCACTTATATGAAATATTAATAGGAGCCATCCTCTTCAGGGCTCTACAACTGCCCTAACTCCCTATCATCTGTCTGCTTTTTGAAAATGCTCCTTGTGTGTGTGTGTAAATAATACTGTCAACTATTGTAACTGTAGTATAATCAACGCAGTCACTTCTGGACTGCAAACTAGTTTCACTGATGACAAATCCTGTTTTTTTTTTTTTTTAACAACATACTCTTAAAAGCCTCTGTCCACATTTTCTGCATACCATAAACATGACAGGACTAAATGTGAAGGCTCAAACTTGTTTGTTTTAAAGAAGGACAGTTGTGTGAGATACTTTAATCAATAAGCACATTTTCAAGATAGAAACTCCTTCAGCAGCATTATAAGAAATGCACATCTCTTCACTGTTCCTGCCCGGCCTGTTTTTGTAAGCAGACAAAGGTCTTACCGAGTGAACTCTTACCTCATGCTGCTGCTCCTCAAGTGTCAGCAACCCCACCAGACATTTCTGTATTTTGGGATGTAACCCATCTAATCTAAGTGCTTTCCCCTCGGCCTTACTGCTAAGTAACTATGTCTGTATCTTCCCTTGCTCTAATGGAAAATGTGTCTACTTGTTAGTATCTGCTCTCACCTCCCCTTCCACGCCAAAACCCTTATCACACTTTCTTTTGTAAACACTGAAACAACATATTTATGCATATTCCACCTGCTCTTGTTTCCTTGTACTTCCTGCCCCCTGCCCACAATTTATCACCATCCTTGCCTTTTTCTTCAGCTCAGCTACCCAGCTAGGGCCTTCTTCAAGTCTTTAGTCCCTTCAGGCATTTCTTTCTCCAAAGGCACCTTGAACCTTGTGACAACATTGGGCACCCTTTCTCCTGACATTCCCATTGCTATTCCCCCACCAAGGTAGTTCACTTTCTTCTTCCATATCCTCTATACCTCTTATTAACCTTTAGAACTGCTTTACCTTTCTTCTCCAATCTCTCATGCTTTCTCATTTAAAGTTTACAGTAAATAATTCACTCACTCAGACTTATCTTGCTCACCAATGTCCTTCCTCATTATTTCTGATATTTTCAAATAACCTGATTCCTTCTAGTGCCATCAACGTTGCCTTGGTTCCTTTCTGTGCTGCCCTTGTCTTAAAAATAAACCATATTGTAGCTATTTGCTTGGTGCTTGGGGGGGGGGGTCCACTAGCAGAGCAGAGTATAAAGTGTCTTTGTTTACATTATGTCTCCCTTTATGTGAGACGCAAAGTTGTCATAGTAAAGCAGTTTCACTAAAAATATATTTAAAGGCATATTTTTTAGAACTATGCTATTTTTTTGTTTTAGTTACTGAATCTAGCACATTAAGAACAGTTTCATGTTCAGTTTTGTTTGCTAAATTTATAACTGTCCATATCTGCTGATGTGCAGCTCAGATTTTGATGTCTTACAAAAATACATCAATGTACAGTTACTGACTTTGGACACTCATTTTCTGATTGACAACACATGGAAACATAAAACCATATTATTCAAATGTTTTATTCACTTTTATGTCTTTTAATGCTTATATCAATTTCATCTCAGGTTAGGTTAAGGCAAAAAAAATCTGTGTGCATGTGTCTCATACTGAGACCAGATTGCCTACTTCTAAAATACATGGGAACTTGTCTTATTGAAAACAGATACAACTGCACAGCCTCTCACCGTCTGTGAGAAAGGTGTTTTACGGTAAATTAAGTAACGTCTGTCCACACTGTCACTTGTTTGGCATTTATTCAGAAAGTCAAGTTCGAGTTTAAAGCTTAAGGTAGAAAGGACTAGCCAAGGGCAAATAAAAAAATATATCTTTAGAAATAATTAAAAAACAACAAAAAATGTAATGTGACAGGTCCAAGAATTGGGACATTGTGAAAGGAATAGCACAAGCAGGACAAGAAGAGGAAAAGGGAGACATGTGAGGTGCTTGGGATACAGGCCACCTCAGTAATTCACCAGAAAAAAGGAAAGAAACTCACAAAAGAACATGGAAACCACAGAATCTAGTAGACTGGCAATCTGGCAAGAAAGGATATAATAAGCTTGGACAGAATTAGGCAACAGAAGAGCACTAGGCAGTATAGGGTTGGAAAAATAAGTGGCAGAAAGGCAGAAGGAATAAGAACATGGTAAAAGGTTGTAAGAGGAGTACAGGCAAGTGGAGTGGCACAGAGGACTGTAAATGGAGAAAGTGGGTTTAACACCCCTGCAATGGCCCAGTAATCAAAGAGCCTCAATCCTCACCACTGGCAAAAGAGAGGGATGTATACAATGGGAGGATGACAAGTACACACACACTAAAGTACAAGTTCTCTTAAAAGCACACAGATCAGTCAATCTGAAGCTGTTTCTCCCTCTTTCTCCAGATCCCCAATAAGACTCCCCACTGGCACAGCTATAGGGTTGAGATCTCAGCCGAGTGGCCAAGCTAAGACCTCCAACACCCTCTCTGTCCAACCAGTGCTTTGTGTCCCTGCCCAGGTAGCTAACACAAACACATACTTTGAGATCTGATTTATATACAAACACACACATACACCTTGGGAAGGCTGCCACAGGTTTACTAGCTTATGCCCCCTTCTGTCCAGCCTATAAGGTAGTACCAGCTGCCACCAGCCACCCTTACTTATCAGCTACTATAAGGCCCTTACAAAGGGTGTCCAATCCTACTGTGTAATGTTACTATTAATCCAAGTGGTAGTTTTGACCAAGCAAAGCTACTGGAGTGGCCTATACAGTGTCACTATATACATATGCAAGTACTTAAGAGCTTAAATATGTTTCACAAATATCAGCCACAAAGATACTGTAGATTTAAATACATTTAATAAATAATAAAAGAACAAGACAATACTCAGAAAACAAACACAGTTACTTCAGAGTTCAAAATCACAGGAAATATATTAAAACACTGTAGGTTAGTCTCAAATAAATACAGAAAACCTCTAAACTAATCTTTACTATATTCCTATCTATATCTAAGAGAAATATTAGGCCCTAAATCTTACTTACAGACAACACGCAGGCAGAAATTCTGAGTGGATGTTTCTATTGTCCAAGACAAGATACAAAATGCCCAGTGTCTCTCTGACAGAGTTCTTAAATTAATAATAAACATTATTGCTGGGTTAGCTTGGATGACATCACTCTTTTTCACATGACTTCAGTCCCCAGGCTAAACAGATACTAACTGAATTTTAACATCTCTGTGCAGTACATATCTCTCAGAAGTTTGCAGAACTTGGAAGTCATAAAACAATAAAATGGTTTTACATTTGAAACCTAGTAATTATTTCTGTTTCAAGACAATACAAAAACTTCTAGCTTTAGACATTGTGTCTGCTGCTAAAGTGAATTGAGAGATAACACAATCATAAAACACTAATTTCAACTTATTTTCTTGAAGTTTTGCAAGTTAACTCTGTATGTTCCAGCTTCTACTGTTAAAACATACTTTGCAAAGGTATACAGTTTATATACGTTTCTGTTCTTTTCCAGAAGGGTACACTGTGGACACATCCTTGAAGCTCAGTACTGTACAAACTCTGTTCAACACACACTTCTGCATCAGTAGTTTAATATATACATAACATAGGTCTCTCACCTTTGTAAGACAAGCATATGAATCATGTTGATATTCACAAATGACATATGATTATTTACAAAATTCCAGATAGCTGGGCTGGCAGTGTCACAGTGGGATATATAGTTACAAAAGAAACAATAACAAAGACAGGTGAACTAAGAGGTGATGCGAAAGAGCAAGAGATGACCAAGCAGGAGTCAGCAACATAAGCCAAGCATGAGGTAAGTGAGCAGGGAGGGACACTCAGATAGATGAAGAATAGCAGACAACAGTGGTAAGTGTTTGTAAGAGTACAAGAGGGATACAAATGGGATCAGCTGCATGAAAGTGTGAGAAGCAGCTAATACAGCCAGTAAGGAAGACTTGGGTGATGGAAGTGGTGTAGGGAATGTTGCAGACAGGCGGGTGTATTGGGATGGGACAGAAAGTAAAGGAGATAAGAGCCAGAGCATGACTAGATGTTCAGTCACCATGAGGATTAAGAGTCTTGATAATGGAAAAAAGAGGGCAGCAGTCCACTGTGAAATCAATCTCTGGGTTCAGACTTAGTAAGACACAGGAAGTGATGATCAAAGTGCCCGCCAAGAGGTAGGGGTAGTGCATGTAGGCACTAATGACCAATGGCCTGCATGTCAGCGCAGTACTAAACCATCTTATTTCCCATAATATATTTATGCTATGGTAGGAAGAATAATAGCCCGTGCTGCTCTGTGCACTAAAAAGATCAATGCAAGTCAGCCCAGTGGCAAAGAAGGATACAGCCTTGATCATGACCTAGGCGACCAGAGTTCAACTGGCAGCTCGTATGAGTTAAGGGCTGGCAGGCAAGGATGGATGGATGGCTTCTATCCTGGGAGGGAGGGTGATGGCTCCTGACTGGCAATAGCTGTCTGTCCAGTGTTCCAAAAAGCAACACTCAGAAAGATTATGCTGTGTGCCATCCAAACCTGGTTGTGGTATTTCAAGTCTTACATGTGAAGGTTCAAATATGCACAGACACAGGGGGAACATAAGTAGCCCTTAAAGTGATGTAGGTGAACATGTTAACATCAGAAAGAGGAGTTAGGAGTAGTACACAAAACGCGGTCTTGCAGAGTGCAGAGAGCCTCCAATACATGGTCGGATGTTGGCCCCCTGCACAATGACTCCCTGCTGGATTTGAAAGGATGAAAGTTCCCACCTCTGGGAAATCAGGGCTGGGATGCAATAGGGAAGGCTAAGTGGCTGGTCAGCAAAGGATGTAAAAAGATAAAGAACAATATCTATCTATGGATGTACCGCTGTTTCTGGTTTTCTTATGGCACACTACAGACTCTTTATGGCCCTATCTTTCTGGGTTGGCTGACCATCCACCTCACTTCTGGAGTTATATCTTCCCTTCCATTTTCTGTTCTCGCTGACTAAATTGCTGAAAAATGCTGTATGAACCTGTTCTCAAAGCTCTTGATAAAGCACTGGAAAATGCTGTTTGTGTATGTAAAAAAAAAAAAACAAACTATCCATGTGCTTTGGAGTACCATTGGTTCTGTTTTTCTTACTGCATACTAAAGGTTCCTCCTAAAACTGGCTACTTCACTTCCGGGGTCATGTCTTCTCTTCCACATTTGCTCTCTCTGACTAAACTTCTGAAACATATTGTATGAACTTGTTATTAAAGCTCCTGATCAAGCACGGAAAAATGCAGTTTATGTACATAGAAACACTACTGGTTGTGGAAGAGTAATCAAATATTAGGCTAAAGACTTGGAAACAGTTTCTCCCCCTCTCAAAGTCATCCCTGGTTCTGTTTTGCATAGCTGTTCCTCATATTTCTTCTCTTTATGGTTCTGCTACTTTCCTTCTGTTACAAGCCAAATTGCTCCAGGTGTTAATGCCTTCCATCTGCTCCTGGCGTCTCTTTCTCTTTGTCTCTGGCTATACAACAGCAAAGCAATTAATGAAGCAGGTGTCCCTGCTCTAGCTTATGTCCTGTAGAGTACTGTTTATGCAGGTGTTACCTTTCAGATGTAGAATGCACTCACAATAAGTTAGCACTGGGTCTTTATTACTGGGTCTTTATAGGTAATGCAGGAAAGGATGCTAGGGATGATCTTGGAGCTACTTATAAAAGAAGGAATTTTTGAGTGGACGTAGAACATAACTTTGGATCTCAAGTGGCAGATTTACAGCTGGAAGCTTATACGCCTGTGGTTTTTGATCCTCCATAGGCTGGCCAGGAAGAATAATGTCAGTAATCCAATCTGTTGGAGATGTGAGGAAATAGCAGTACTTAAGGAATAGTATGTATCATTTTGGTTTATTTATACTAAATCTGAAGCCATCAGGAAATGAGGGGGTTATGTAAATAATTTGGTGTGACTGAATTCACTTATCTCAATGGCTGTCATCAATGCAGTTTATAGGTATGTGCTAAGCTAACTAATCTTGTAAGCAATTTCAAGCTTAGCCAATTTCCCTTAAAGGGGAAACTTAAACCTTGTACCTTGTGTCTGTAAAGCAGACATCTTAATCATTATGCCAAGCCTTCTTCCACTTTCCCTTATTGTTCTGAAGCAATATTACAGAATTATAAGGTTTATGTGAGTTAGGTCCCACAAATATACTGCTTGTCTACAGAAGCTGAATGATCCTCCTGCCCTAGCAGTGGTAGCTTGGGAAGGCTGATACCAGGCAATTTTTAGACTGAGTACCCATAATGCATATAACCCTTCAGTAGTCAATGGAGGAGAAGGAGGAGGAGGAAAGGAAGAATAATCTGCTGCATTGATAACTATGTTCTGAGTATGTTGACATTTTGTGTGGAATTAAACTCCTTCATAACTTTGCAATAATGAGTCTAGTGCCAGTACTGATCAGTACTGTTCAGAATGTGGCACAGTTAGATGAAACTGTGACAATGCCATTCGAAACCAAAAAATCACCAAACAGCTGAGCAGGGGTGGCTCGTGCTATTGGGCTGCAGGACTCCAGCCCTCCCAGCTGTAAACAACACAGAAAAAATAGGAAAAAATAAATAAACGCAAGTCCCAAAACTTCTGGAGCATGCGCACAGAATCAGGACTGCTGGTGAAACAGTCCAGATTGGAAGACAGCATGCAACAGCAGAGATCCCAGAAGTCTATGTAGTTACAACTGCAACGTCTGCAGGCTGGGTAGCACTCTCATGGGAAGGACGGGACTTTTCTCTTGCAGATTTTGTACTGTGCTTCTAGACCTTTTCTAGTGCTGATTGACAGCTTTGTAACTGGGCAACTCATCAGGTAGGACTGGTGTGTGTGTGTAATGCCCCAGTTAAATCTACCCGGTGGCTAGACTCAAACCCTGTACCTTGAGAGCGGGTAGCAAGAGCTTGAATTCCCTACCACCATCACTTGTGAAATTTTTGCCTCATATTTTTTTTCTGTTCTGTTCCTCATAAAATCTGTGGCTTTCCTGTTGGATTTTTAATTCACTAAATAATGGTGGGCATTTGAATTTCAGACTTAATATTCTTCAGAAAGTACATGGTAACACAAAACCTTTTATTTTAGCAATTTACTGTTTATAAGATCAATATTTGAAATGTGTCCCTATTTTTGGGGGTTTATTCCCCATTTATTGGCTTTGTCCAGGTTTTTTCTGCTAAGCAGTTGACAGCTATGGTGAGAACTGAATTCACTGAATATGCTTGGGGGCTGTATTTCCCCCATTATTGGCTTTGTCTATGTGTTTTGTGTGAAGAAGTTGAGAGCTATGGTGAGAACTGAATTCACTACATGATAGCCATTTACATTTCAGTCTATGTGTCTTTCAAAAAACAGCTGATCTGGCATAGTGATATGTTTCTCTGAGTGTAGTGCACAGGGTCCGGGTTCAAGACTTGGCAGTGAAATGCATGGTGGTAACACAGCATTTTATTCTAGCAACTTTCCAAGATTATACAAGTAATGTTTAAAATGTGTCCCTAGTTTTAGGGCTTTTGTCCCCCTCCTCAATAAATTTTGGCTTTTTCCAGATTTCTTGTGCTTCAAAGTTGAGAGATACACTTGAGCGTCGAGTGAATTTTACAAGGAACTGAGAGCTTGAAGAGAGTTTAGTGCTGCTTATGCAGAGTCTGCTTGTATTGTTAATAGCACAACAGGTAGTGTACTTACTTTTGATTCAGAAGGCTGTGGATTCTACTCCCACAGTATATAGATACATTGCTGATACTGTACTGTGTTGTACTATTAAAGGGAGTGGATGCTGCAGTCCTGTGAATGTCCTCTTTGGTGGAGTTACCTAGTAATGATGAACCTGTTATCAGTTTGCCATCCACTCCCTATTGCAATATTACTAACCTATTATTTTTTTAATATAACATAGGCAAGTTATTCCTCAAGGGCAACAGGCACTTTTTTGTAGATGAAACAATGAAATATAAAGTTGTTTGCTAGCAGCAACCTCTTCATTAGTTACATATCTCTCTAGTGTGGAATTATTTAGCTGACTTTTACTTCTGCAGAGATTGTGCATATTTACTGATACTAGTGGACTGTAGAAGTTTGAATAGACTTTTATGATGCAAATGTTCTGAACTGGGCAGTTTTGTCATTATTGGTGCATTCTTTTTATTTCATTGTTTACTGGAAAAAAATGTTTAAAACAATAAATTTAAAATGCCACCTAACAACTGTAATGTATTACACAAGGAATCTAATTTAATACAATCAGGATGGTGTATCAAAGAACACAAGTATGTTTCCTGTGCAAGGGGCCTGTGATTTGAAAACAGCCCAAAGTTAATCTCTATCTGCCACTGGGCAGATGTAATTTCTTTGAATGTGGGTTTCAATGCTGTTTCAATGAATGTGAGTTTCAAGGGCAGATAAGTTTTAATGCTAAGTCTATTTTCATTGTGAGACTGCAATGGTTTGTTTACCAGATGTCTGTTAGTGTTTGTGCTGTCAAATGTAGAATAAAACTTTTAAATGAAATCCAAATCATTGTAGAAGTAACGCAGTATGCACATTACAGTGTTTAGAATAAATGGGGTGAAACAGCCAAGTAATGGCACATTGGAATAGCTGCAAGGGGGGAGGCCCCATTCAACCATGATTTTGTGAGGGGGGAAGGGCGGCAAACTCAGACAGCCCCGGCTGAACTATACCTCTTAACTGTCCAGATTTTTGCAGAATGAATAGATTTTTGCTTCTTATTTTTGGTTTGTTCCTCATAAAATTTGTGGTTTTTCTGGCAAATCATTTAGGAGTGAAGTCACTAAATAATGACAGGCATTGAGTTTCAGACATCATACTCATCACAAAAATGCATGCTAAAGCAAGACCTGTTATTCTGTCAACTACGTTTATACAAGAGCAATGTTTATTACTGTTTGCATGTTCCCCCAATATATTTTGGCCTTGCCCAGATTTCCTGCATTAAGAGGTTGAGAGGTACGTGGAAATAAATCTCTTTATAGAATTAGGTATATCCAAACCTCTCAACTGTCCCCAATTTTGGCTCAAAATGTTGCTCTCCCCTAATAATCCTTCCACAAAATGGCAAATTTGGAAGAAAATGTGGAGAGTTTAAAATTAATAAATAATTGTAATGATCGGAGTTATAGATTACTTTTAATTTCAGAAATGCACGTAGATTCTCTTATTTTGTCAGCTGCTCATGTTAACAGTACTAATATTAAAAAAGTGTCCCTTCTTTGACAGGTTCCCAGCTGTATTGTGGCTATTTTATATTTTTGCATCACATTTTTTTGTTCCATTTTTCATAAAACTGTGGTTTTCTGGCAAATTAGTTGCAAATCATAAAAGATTGAAGTTAGAAAATAATGACATACATTTGAGTTTCAGATTTCATACCCTACAGAAAATTCATACTAATGCAAGACCTACTATGCTATTATCTTTCTAAGTTTATAAGAGCAATATTTAAAATGGTCCTTATTTTTGGGCCTTTGTCCCACTTCTGTTTATGGCTTTGCCCAGATTTATTGCTCTGAGGCTGAGAGGTATGACAAATGTGTCAGGGACATCACCGTCAGCTAGAGACATTTCAAATTGTGACATACTTGTTGCACCCACTCCCCCACGTAGTGACTCTGGATGTGTCCAAGCAAGGCAAGCAGCAGTTATGCAGTGTAAGTGTGCAGAGTATCCCCCATCCAAGAGAGACACAAGTATTACAGTGACTTTCCATCTGTTCTTGATTTTGCAATATGTTCTGGTTTTCTGTCATATTTTTATACTGTTGATTTATTCAGAAAATGCATGTTATTGCAGTGCCTATTGCTCTGTGTTTAAGTAGCAATGCTTTAATGACTATCAGGTAAGCGTGTCTGAGACTGTAAGATGCAAGTAATCTTTAATAAGCATACTGTTAAAGAATTACCAACAATGAAAACCTTTTTGCTGTTGCCATGCAGAGAATATTTACATAACTAGATAGCATACAAGCCTTAGGTATTGAAATGTATATGACAGTATTTGTAATAAAGGACAGGATTACAGTATTTTCAGAACATCATTACATTTGTTGGAGACTTGCAGTCATCTTTGCAGGCTTTACCTGTAAACTAAACAGAATGCCAATCTATCACGTGTGGTCCATAACCTGTGCAGTAATCCTTTAAGCAATGTATGTTGAGCTTGTTTCTTGTTTGCTGTTCATTTTTTACTTTGATCATGTTTTCCCCATGAAACAAGTGGATAGTTGTTGTAAGGCAGCCTGTCTTTTTTTGGATAAGAAACATTTTTACAAGTGGGGTATGACAGAGATTGCTACTTTCAGCATGTTACTTGGTACTTTTATAAAGCTGAATATACATTATAATTAGAACTGCAGTACAAGAAGAAGTGGTTTAAGTTGAGTGCTGCTTGTTTTTTTATACTTGATTTTGACTGGCATTTCAGTAATGTTTTTAAAAAGTAATTTATTTGCTCATGCCTCACAACCTTTTTGTTTCCATCTAGATATTAAGTAAGCTGTCATGTAGCCAATGCATTGAAATATTTTTTTCTTCTACAATTCATTTTGTCTTGATTGGACTCTTATACTGACTGTTTGGCACCCAGAGCAGCGTATTTAATTAAAGTCCCAGTTTTTGTGTTTTTTGCATAGCCTCACCCCTTTCTAATTGGCCCCACACCTCCCCATTGGCCCCACACATTCAGCTGTCTCCTGCAGCCCCCCCTTTGATTTGAAGTCACCAGCCGCCACTGCAGCTGAGAAATGATAAACAGCTCAGAGTATGCTTCTTTTTTTTTACCCAAAAGTAGCCATTCTTTCTCAAAACAAAGTTATTTTACTGATTTTCAGTTATAATGTCAAAACTAACCACAACCTAATTGAAGGTATCAGACTTTAACCTTCCACATCCATGAATAGTGTAGATGGCATTTTGAACTTAATAAAATCTGTCTGTGTAAAAATGGTACTGGACTCGGAGAATAGCTCAGACCTAAACATCACCTTACACCTAATGCAGCAAAGGTTTTGCATTAATGCTGTTACTTGACACTATTATGTCCTAAACAGTCTGCACTGTAGCAAAAATTAACTTCTGTGTCAAACTGGATCTTGTGCCTGGTAGGAAAATGTACTACAACATTTAATTATTTTGCGCTTCAAAGATCTTATCAGTGCCCAGCATTCTTTCCTTTTTGATATAGTGATAGATGCATAATCATTATCACATGACTTAACAGCTAGCATAAATTACCTGGAAGGTTGCACTAAGCTGTTCTTAAGACTAATTGTTCATTGAAGATGAAAGAAATATAACTATGACAGCTCTTAATTTTTGATGAGGCAGTTTGATTCTCAGCACTGCCTTTTCAATGTCATATGACAATGTCTGAGGAAGCTTTAAAACATTTGGAATCCAAGATGTTATATCAGTAGACATATCCCTATTTTACTCCCTTGCGGGAGACCATAAATTCTGATGTTATTTTTTCTTAGACAACTTTCTTGATCCACCAGTTTCTGACACAGTTTTATTATTTTGTAACATAAAACAGAACTGAAACTCAGTTTTATTTTAATCATACATCAATATCTGAAACAGTGACTTTTGTATATTTTACTTTTCTTGATGATGTGCTACAACTGACTTGTGTAGAATGTAAGTGTTCCACCCTTATGGTAAGATTTTGGATTGCAGACATATTGCTCTTTTAGAAAACTAATGATAAATGACACAAAATAACTAAATGTCCCATTTGATTCTGCTGAATGAAAAATAAATACGTTCTATAAGGTTCCTATACTGAGCTAATGGCTCTAACCAGAAAAGAAGCCATACTACCCACATATTACTTAGCCTACATGATGTAGTTCTGGCACAGAAAGAGAACCACATTCAGGGTCTGAAGACCTTCAGCCATAAGAGATAATATTTATGCCACATGCTGTCAACTCAGTGTAAAGTCTCCATTACAGCCATTTATCTTTATTTTAATAGGAAATTGTATGCTGATCTCTGTCGATAAGCAGGTAGAAGGGAAAACCCTGCTTATTGAATCCCTTTGTACATCATCTAGCACAAGCTCAGGTGGGAATATACATTTTTTTTTTGTCCTACAACAAAATAATACAGGGGATTCTTTTACTAGACTGCAACACTTGAAAGGGAAGAACACACAGTATGTCATGAACAGAGTGGATCAAAGATGTACCATCACTTTCCTTAGCATTTACAGGGAGCAGCATTTATCACCTTGCCAATATCATTAGGAAATAAAATCCATCACAGATCTAGAAACCAGTTTAGAAATACCATCCATGCTGTGATCTGAAGAAAACATTACCTATGGTCTTATTACCAAAAATGCTATTGTCCAGACTACTACAAATAGCGGCTGTCATGAAGCGGTCAGGATATTTCAAGCCCTGAGGAACATCAGACATGATATCAACAGTGGCACCAGAAATGGAACATGGAAAAAATTACAGAAAACTATAGCCTAAAATAGCTCTGACAAGAAGAGAGGTCTTTATTGATACCCTCGTGAAAGCTGGAGGGCAAAAAAAAAGTAATGAAAAAGAAAAAAATACAACACCACTAGCACAAAAGATCTGCAATCACAAGACAACAGTAAGAAAATGTTAGGCTCAAATGTAAAAAACAAACCAGGGGCAAGGTGGGATTCTGTACCCAAAGGGAAAGCAAAGCACTGCCAATAGCCTGCTAATATCAAAGGTAACAAACAGGGGCAAGGTGGTATTCTGGAAAAGTACTAATACCCAAAGGAAAACTGTAGCACTTCCATAGACAGCCAAGCACACCAATGCAGCTAAAACAAAATTTTATGTAACTGACAAGAATGAAAATATAAAGCAAAGAGGAAACAGCATACTATCTATGTGATCAAAATCTCCAGTATAGCTCCAGGGCAATACAATACAAGGAAAATGAAGCAGAAAACATTGTTTATCTAATTGAGAGAGAGAGATACATAACCACAACTAACTGCACAACCTTAATGATGTCTTACAAGAGGCAAGCACAAGTCCAAAAAGATAACCTTTTAAATAAGCTCCAGCTGGCAGAATAAGTCTAGTAGGAGGAAGTCGAACTGGTTAATTCAATTACATATGACACCCCCAACTGGGACACTTGGTGGGATAAATGATCTGCAGTGAAAGCCAGGCATGAGGTGAAACTGGTTGTCATTCCAACCATTTTGAATTTTGTGGCTTTTATCAGGTATCCAATACACAAGGACTTTGGTGCTCTGCAGTTCTATATTTCTGTAAAGGCACAGTTTCTGCTTACTGCATTTTGTTTTTCAGTAATGATGTATTTATAATTGTCTGGTACTTTTTTTTTTGGGGGGGGGGGGTTCCAATGAATACAATTGTGTGCTGTGTACCATCTCAACCACATGTCTTGAAACTGACCACATCTGTACAGGTAAATGGGAATATCCTACCTGATTTAACTCATCTAGTTATTAATTTGCAGTACTGACCTCAGCACTTCAAAACAGTTGCCAATTCCTCAACATTACATCAAAAATGTTACTTTACAAATTCAGTCAGAAATCCATTTATCTTGATAAGCAACATCTCACTCTACTACACATCTGATAGGCAGACACTGCTCAATAGCTACTTGCTAGACATGCCTGTAATATTGTAAATAAAAGCTAAGTTCTTACAATAACCAGTACTACCTATAATTGAATCCTCCTTAGTTGGACAATGAATAGATTTATCTTCTCCATTCCAATTTGCCATTTACTTTGAAAACTCCTCTGCTTGAGGGCAAATAAAACCTATAATGGCACAAAATATGATGCTATATGCAGCACTAGGAAAGTGTGCCTAGCTCCAGAGCACACCAGCTCATGTCAACCACTGAAAAAGCACACTTCCTACAGATCGAAACAAAACAATGAAGCTCTGATGTCTATACAGTTTAGAAGGCTATAAGTGCATGCTCTTGCCCAATCTGAAAGACACGCCAACAGTAGTCAGTGGATGGAAGACCATCAATCATGGAAGGAAGGCAGGGGGATATCCTTGATACAATGAGTAAGATACTGTCATACATCAACTACACATCACAAATGTATTTGTCATATCTAACCTAGGGGAGCCTACAACTGAGGAGAATTCCAAGCATTAATCCTCCAGTGGTGGAAGAAACCAGAAGAATGTCAAGAGGAAGGTCCAGAAAGCTGTGTCATGAAGTACAGCTGCATCAAGGACAGTCTGAGTCCTGGAGTCACACTCCAAGTAATAATATCTGGGCAAAGTTTGAAATTACAACTAAGTGGCCACAGCACAAATTATACAATAGTAACATTCTTGAAGTTAACAGTGGAAGCATCCACACCTCTGGCTGAGTGGCCTTTGTTAGCAGTGATGGCCAGCCACCTGACATTAACAGAATGTAGATTGCAATCCACATGGAAACAGACTGCCTGGCAACTGCCCTTGTCTTCCCATGCAAAGAGGAGAAGAATACATTTTATGTTTTCCTATACTCATACACATGGATTCAAGTAAAACTTAAAGTTGGCACACATTGAAGGTATGAATGGCTCTTTCTTCCCTGATTTCTACCCTACAAACAAACAGGGAAATGGGTGAAATAGTGCAATATCAATTCTCATGCCTACTTTCGGGAGAATTTAGAGGCTACCCTTAAGGGAATCTGGTCCTAGAGAAAGACCAGATATGGTTCCCTAAAGATAAGAGTCTTCAGTTTCAACATTCAGTAAGCAAAGACAATGGCCGCCAGAGAAAACATTTTCCCAGAGATAATCAAAGCCACCAAATCATACTGGGTAGGACAAGCTTGTCAAAATGGAAGTTGCAGTCCAAAGAAAAATACTGGTTCCTCAAAATGAAGACAGTATTCAGAACTCTTTAAAGAACTGCTTAACCAGATGTTAATGGGCAGCAGTTCTGTCATTACTATGATGGGCAGAAAGAGCTGATGCAAGTACCTTGACTATGGAATAACTGAAACCCAAGCCATATCTGGAGAAAGCAGTTGGAATGGAAAGCAGCTCTTTGAACCAGGGCTGTTTGAATATGGGCGAATTGCAGCCCAATCATGGACTCATTGAAACTTTTTGCACAGACATTTGCGAAGGTGAGAGTTATAACATTTTGAACATTTCAGACTTTAATATTACTGAATGTGCAAAACAGGTGTTGTGTAAAGGTACAAAGTTTGTTTTTTTCTGACAATGCAAGTATTCCAAATGTTGTTAATGCACAGGAGGATGATGATAATTTAGAGAATTTAGACAATTTAGATAATTCTCTAATGAATATGACATTACATGAGAATGAATTAGTGGATATTTATTTATGTACATGGATGTTTTTGAAAAATAAAAAAAAATTTGCATTTAACACTGGATATGGGAGGCTGATTGTTCCTAAAGTACCATATAAAAGTGAATTTATTCCACCCAAGAGAAGCATGGCTATAAGCATATTTGAAAAAACATTGTTGAAAATATTGGAGGAAGAACATAAGAAATTTTGTAGAGGGAAGAAAAATACGGATGAATGGAAGGCCTTATCTGATTTAAAGAAGTCCAATAATCAGTATGTGTTTACTCAGGCTGACAAAGGAGGGAATTGGGTAATTCTATCCAGGGACAAATACAATACAATAGCTTTAGATTTGCTGTTGGATGTAAACACTAATATAGAATTGCCTTCCAATATGTTCAAGGAGTATAATTCACAGTTATTAGAATTACTTGAGAGGGGAGAAAGGTTGGGTTTCCTGTCATCCGATGTTAGAAAAAAAATCCAAAGAGTGCTAGATTTTTCATTATTCCCAAAATACATAAAGACATTAGGAACCCACCAGGTCGTCCCATTGTTTCGGGCAGAGGAGCCTATTTGCAAAATGTTGGAATATTTTTGGATTCCTTATTAAAATGCTATTTGGAGAGAGTACAATCATATGTGAAAAATACAAATGATGTATGTATGAAAATAAGGGACATTAAATGGGAGCATGACTTTTACTGGACTAGTGTAGATGTAAAATCTTTATACACTAGTATCAATAGACATCAAGGTTTAAAAGCAGTGGAAAAAATGTTAGGGGATGGACCCAGGACTCACTTTATTCTCAGTTTGTTGGATTTTTGTCTAACTCACAATTGTTTTGAATTTGAAGGAGACATTTCTTACAAAAGGAGGGCACAGCTATTCATATGCAATTTTGTTCATGGCCCATTTTGAAAATTGTTTCATTTATCCCTTAGAATTCTATAAGAACAACGTCATAAAATATGTGAGATTTATTGATGATTTGTTGTTTTTATGTAAAAAATTTTGAGAAATTTGTTTCAGAGATTAAAGAAAACTCTTGGGGGTTAGATTTCACCTATACAATTGGGGGGGAAAGTATCCAGTATTTGGATGTCGAGATATATTTGAGTTTAGACAATAAAATACAATATAAACCATTTCAAAAAAATACAGCAGCTGAGAACTTTTTACATGCTTCAAGCATGCATAGTGACTATCTGCTTAAGTCCTTACCATTTGGAGAATTTAAACGTATTGGGATCAATACTTCAGATAAAAAAAGGATTTATAGTGAATTTAACAAGGTTGAAGAAAGACTTAAAGAACGGGGTTATTCTGATGAGAATATCAGAATAGCCAGAGAGTTAGGTCTTGGGAGGACATCTGGAACCATGAGAAAATCTTGGAGAGAAGTGAATGAAAATTTGGATTCCCACCTAGCAGGTTTGGGGGAAGAGAGGTCTAAGGATAGTATGTTTTTTGTCACCAAATATTCACAGTTTTCTAATACAGTAAGGGAGGTAGCGATGAGATTTTGGCCTATTATCAATGGAGATGACAAAGTAGGAAAACTTTTTCCATCTAAGGTTACCTTTTCATTTAGCAGATATTCAAATTTAAAGGAAATTTTGAATGTTAGAAATATTAATAAATATAGGAAGAATATCAGAAAAGGAACCTTTAGATGTGGAAGTTGCAAAATTTGTAGCAGGGTCAGAAGTTTGACAAAATTAATGATGTAATGTATAGGGCCCTGGAATATTATGATTGCAACTCCACAGGGGTGGTATACATTATAGGATGTGGTTGTATGAGACAGTGGTGGTATATAGGCCAAACAACTAGAAAGGTCAAGCTTAGAATTCTTGAACATTTGGGTGACATAAGACACAAAAGAATGGAAAGTCCTGTTGCCAAACATTTTTGTGAACAACATAAGGTCCCTGAGGGATTCATATTTTGTGTGTTGATAAATTATTACAAATGGAATCTAGGTTTATTCTCAATTATAAAACCTTGTTTCCGAATGGAATGAACATGGAAGTCTAGAATGAATATTTCCACATATTTCTTAGAATAATAATCTATTTTAGGAAAAACCTATTTTTTAGAAAGAATCTAATAGATGTCATAATAACATTTAATAATGTGGTTATTTATTAATAATAGCTTAGGTGGATTACAAATGTTCATATATAATTGATAGTACATTTAATGAAGTCAGAAATCATGAATTTGAATGAAGTCAGCATTTTTAAAGTGAAGTGGTATGGTTGAGTTAATAATTAAATTAATAAATTGCTAAATTAGGGAGCATTAATTATGTAATTAAATGCATTATAAAAGGGGTGGTGTTTGATGCTGTAAAATGTATTCCAGGAGAAGGCGAAGGCCGAGGTACCAGAATTAAAAGAACCTTATCAAACATTCCAGTGTTTGTGTTCCTGTTTCGTATATTAAGCCAAGCCATATAGGTGTCAGAAATAAACGAGAAGCATCTGCATATTGAAACTGGGACAAATAAGATACCTCTTCACTCAAATTAATAAAATCTCATCCACCTGACAGAGTAAGTCTATTAGGAGGAAGTCCAACTGGCAGATTCAATTACATATGTTGGGAGATCTGGTGGGATAAGTGGTCTACAATAAAAGCCAAGAATGAGGTGCAGCTGGCTGTCATCCCAACCAGTTTGGATTTTTGGCTTTTATCAAGATGGTTATCTGTTCCACTAAGAACCTATCAGTCTGAAGTCATACCCCTATCTGATATTAAGAAGCAACAAGGATAACCACCTGTTGTTTTTCCTTGAGCCTCAAATGGGGACAGAATCAATGAGAAAGGCAAATAATGCATACATAAATCTCTACCTGTGTATGTGATGTAGAAAAGACCCTCTGGTAGCTCTTTCTGGAAGACAGAAACAGAGGAATAGTACAAGGAGACTACCATTAAGTTCACTATGCCCAGGGGTGAATAGATGAGACAGTGATGTCCCATGTCCATAGCTCACTGCCACAGTCATACTGCCTCTATGTAGAAGAAGTATAGATGCATGTCTCTTGTTTACGTACCATAAAAAGAGCTAACTGGTAGACCAAGTCACAAGAGGCTCGGGAGTCAGGTGTTCCTCCAGAGCCTTCAGGATGTTGAGGACTATATTTAGCTTCAAATGGAGATATGTAGACCCCCCCACTGTAGGGACCATGTTCACTGAATCAAGAAGAAGGCAAGGTGATCTTCAGACTTCACCAGCGCAGTACATGTTATCAGAAAGGCAAGACCCACATTCAAGTTGCTGGGGGACTGTCAAATGCTACAGGACCCAGTGCCAGGGATTTAAAATCAAAAGAAGACTGACTATGAACTCAACTTTATCTCAAAGATTGAAAGCAACCATGAGGTATATTTTACTTACATCAGAAAACTGAATGGGAAAATCTGAAAATAACAGGTTATCAATAAAAATAAATTATGTCACACAGAAGGTTAAAGACCTATCTATAATCCAGTCAACCTATGTTCAATTAGTGGCACTAGAGCTGAAGGAAACAGACAGGTGGAGGTGGGGGGGGGGGGGTAGAGTCACGCAGCCATTTCTTGCTTGTCCATTGTGGGGGAAGGGAGGAGGCATCAGGCTTTTGTACCTACAACATCTGACAGCTGATGTACAGCTGGCAGCAAATTGCCTTGCAGGGACCATGCTACACACAGCCAAAGATGGTATGCACAGTAAACTGCAAGAGATATTTTCCTTGCCAAGAAGTCAGCAATTGTGAGAATTGCAGTACCACTGTGGGAATTGAGCTATGCTGCTCCATATGTCTTTCTGACTGTTCGACTCCCTAATACTTGTCCCTCAGCTCTCTGAAGATCCACGGTTGGTGAGCATGGATCTGGGGAACAAAATGGGGCTGAAAGGTTTTCAGCTAGGGGAAAGGACAAGCCCAACCTTGTCATGTATGGGGAAGCCTGAGATCTAAAAGAGAGAAGGAAGAAGGAAGGGGTCACAGGTTTCTTGTTCTAACAGTGGCCCAGTGAAATCCAGGACTGGGGACTGGTGAGCTCACCAGGTGAGTGAAGTTCTAATCATTTAGGAGGAACAACTAGGCTAACTGGGTGAAGGCAGAGTCAATAGGATACTAGTGGACAGAGATGCAAGAAAACTAAATAAAAACTAAGCACTCATCTAAATGCAAGTCATATTTTATATGCTTGAAGAAAAAATGTATTCAGACTTCATAATGAGCAAAGAAATATGTCAAGGTGTTGCAGAGACAAGGGGAGACACCCCTTATATAACTAAAGGCATGATAACTGCTACCACTAGTAAACTTAAAAACTTGAAGTTTTATGGGACCAGACAACATATCTAGTGCTTTTCTACACAGAATAAAAAAAAAAACTAAACCACTATCAGTTATTTAAAAAAAATTGTTAGTATGTAGATATGTCCCCAACCTATTGCAACAAGTAGTAGTGGTACAAATTTAAAAAAGGAGGGTAACATCAAACCCCCCAACATGTTAGATGCATCCTGTTGACCTGCGTTTTATGTAAAATCATTAAGAAAGACAAAATGGTGCTTCAAATGACAAAGGAGACCAACTTCTGTTAGATATGGAACAGTATGGGTCTGTTAAATGAAGATCACACCTTCTGAATCCTGTACCACTCTCTAAAGACATAACAGAAGTCCTTCAAAAAGGGCTGAGAGGACATACTGACTGTACTGACCCTGCTACGGCTTATGACATTAATCCACATAACAGAATATTTGGCAAATTAAAAGCATTTAATATCAATCCATGTGTGATTCAATCTGTAAAACATTGGTTAAACAAGAGGATATACAACACATTAGAATGGGGGTTGCCCATTTGTCTCATCAGAGGCTTCCAGTGCCTTTCTATACGGCAATGTACTGGAACCACTAATTTTTCATCTACTGCACTCAGATATGAAAATGGGATGTGGATAGCCAAATAACCTGGCTGCTGCAAACTGGATAAATAATAGCTTTAATAAAGATACAGAAGATCTCCACAAGAGGTCTAACAAAGTATCCATGTGTGTGTGTGCATGTGTGTGTTTTACAGGCTACTAAGAAGTGATCAATACCATGTTATTAAGGTAATGACTGATCTGGCTCTATGTCCACAAAGAACAGACAGGGTAACTCTTCCAAAAAAACAGACTCCAGGCAGGTAAGGTTATTAGTGCTTTTGTTCCCTTTATTCGCACTCCAAAATGGAACTTCATCAGATACACACACCTTAACCTCTTCCCTCTTTTTATACACAATTCATTAAAGCAATTGCCCCAATGAACACACTTTACAATTAATTAAACTTGAAATTTGATTCCACCATTTAAAAACCATCAGTAGACATTTTAAAAGTATATAAATGTATATACACATTTTCCTATTCTTGTTAACCAAGCTAATAAAATTCATTTTCATTTGAGAATACACTTTTTTTAAATATCATTTGCTTGTTGAAATTAATTACTTGTAAATGTAAACATTCTCCTAATCCATTTGTTAACCTTAAAAGAAACAGAAGAAACAAAGGGAACACATTCCTATTCAAATCTCTTCTGCCCTTAAGTGCAATGAGCTACTTAGTGAAATTCTGTCATTGATTCCAGGGAAAACTGTTGCGTTTAATAAAACCTGCAAATATGTTTCCCTGTACTCCAAAAATCAGGGCCAGTTACCTAACCTCTCTTGTCTCCCCACCTTTTCCAATACACAAAAAAGAAACTTCCTAAAATCTGTACATCTCATACTATGTTTATATAGGGTGTTGTTTTTGTCCTGTCTCCTTATTGCGTACATATGCTGATATATTCTCTTTTTTAGTTAATTCCCCATTTTTCCTATGTAGTATGCACAACAAGACTGGCACAGGGCTATATACACTACTCCTTTTGTATTGCAATTATAATTACCTGTTACTGAAATTGTTCTTTTGTAGCCTTCAGTTACCATACTAGTTGTTTCATGTGTGTATCTACACTCCCTACATCCATTACATTTCCTCATACATCCAAGTGAAATCCTGCCTTTGTTCTTTTCCCTTTCAAATAAATTTTTAATGTTAAATCCCCTTCCGAATACGATTTTTGGTTTGTCACCTACTTTTTCTGTTAGTCCAAATGCTCCAAAAACACAGTTCCATTTTTTTCTATTATTGTCCTTACATCTGAACTATCCTGGTCATATGTTAATATACAGCAGCAACTAGTACCATCTTCTGGTTTGTTTGACCCTACCAGGCTCTCTGTCTACTGATGGTTTTTAAATGGAGGAATCAAATTTCAAGTTTAATTAATTGTAAAGTGTGTTGACTGGGGCAATTACTTTAATGAACTGTGTATAAAAAGAGGAAAGAGGGTAAGGTGTGTGTATCTGATGAAGTTCCGTTTTGGAATGTGAATAAAGAGAAAGAAAGTGCTAATAACATTACCTGCCTGGAGTCTGATTTTTTGGAAGAGAATTACCCTGTGTATTCTTTGTGGACATTTGGTTTGGACCTTTTGTTTTTATTGTCTATTCTGATCTGTCTCTATATGAAAGTCTGTGCCTGGGATACACCACTGGAGAATCTAACACCAGAATGGGGAACCCCAGCATTAAAAATAAAAGACAACAATAGAAAAAACACAACAAATGTTACACAAGAAGTAAGTCAATGGCATCCTCAAACATTAATCTTGATACATGAATAGGAAGTAGAAAACATTATCAAGGAGTGACATCAATCAAGCTTCTTGAAGACCAGTATGTTATAACCTTGACAGTCTAGTCTATGAACCAATAAGATCTATGAATTTGTAGTGTTTATTCATACTCATGACACCTCTAAGTCAACTGCAACATCTGCATCATCAGGTATGCCAAATGCAATGTGAACACTGGTGGCCAAGAGACCAAAAGATGTAGGAAGATCCAAAGCTTGAACCATCCACTGTGTTCTTTCCCAGGCAGCAAAAATCATGATCTCCTGGACCTTCAGCATGACAAGGAATGACCAACACTGGATAGTGTCCTGCAGTCTTTTGAAATTGGAATTGATATCAATTCTCCCAATATTTGATCACCTTCAGCCAAAATATATGGCGTATATAGCATAAAATGCAATTGAAGTAGTTACAGAAAGGTGCATGACATATGCCGCCACTTGTAGAATGTTCAGCCTGAATGACGACCTCATGCAGGTTAACACCATATTCTTAGTATCTGTACCTGCTTACACCATATTCTTAGTATCTGTGGTTGCTTAGTGGATATCCTGACAGACTTCTGCACATCACATTATAAAAGAAGGAAAGAAATTAAATATTTAAGCAAAGGTGAAGAAATATCCATTCTTGGACAAACAGTTGCATAAACTGCAGTTAGAAATAAGGATCAAATGCAACCACCAGAAATCATCTCACTTTATGGAAACATAGAAAAAACTATAGGTCCAAAATGGTACTTGTTCCTCACTATGACTTAAAAAAGTAAGAAGAATGAAAAGGTGCAGTGTAGTACATTACTGCATGTTGCTGAAATGCCTTAAAGGCATTTAATTGTTTGTTTTTCTAAAGATGAAAAAAACAACAGAAGAGCAGCCATTGGAAAAAGGTTCCACAATTATTGTAAGCCTAAAACAAATATGTATAATCTGTTCTTTGCAAGAGTAAATTACACTATGCAGACTACAGATGTATATGTTACTTAACTGGAGTACTGGAGCTGAAGACTGTGAGTGTGGTGTGTTGCATGATTAATCAGAAAGAGCAGCTTGGAGTATAAAAGTTCAGTATCTTACCTTCTTGACAACTTTTCTGGAGCTTGATGTTCTCTTTGGGAGCACAGAACTTTGTATAATCAAAGGGTGTGTTAGTAAAGAATGATTTAGCATAGTGTCAATTCCTAAGCTAGGTGTACCTACATATGGATATGCCTAAGCCATCTGCTCAGGCTAGTCCGTCACTGATATTGTGGTCTAGTCACATGGACAGATTGGAAAGAGTGGACATAATTGCTGCTTGGTACTCCAACCTCCTTCACAAATCTTCATGGAGTAACTTCTTTAAAATGGCTCATATCTCTTTTGCCAATGCATGTTACCATCTGATCATATATGTAATTAAGTGCCTTAATAGAAAAGGTACTGGACAGATGTACATGCTTACAACAATGGCCTAAAGCTGTAGACTTCAGGACTCTCATCAGAGGTTTTGATTCTGAGGGTTGCTGCACCAACATGGAGTCAGCAATCACAGTCTTACTCCTTGTGAGGCCAGAGGATCCTGTCCAATCTGCTTAGCGTAAGCGATGGTACATCTCTCTCTCACAACATATCCCTGCATGTCAAGCACATCCATCTTGCCAACTAAAGGAACCACTCAAAAGGATCGTGTGGCACAGCAAAAACCCTTGTGCACTACCTCCTCCTATGGAAAGACTAGGTCAACAGCTTAAGCCCCCTTCTGTTTCATATGATTGAGATCTACCTGAATTTGGGGTATTCAGCAGGATACACTTGGGCTTCCTCTCCACTTTCAATCTTGTTATCTGATGTGGGTGATTCCATAGGGAAGTCTAAGTGTTTTCTCTTGCAGCCCTTCTTCCTGGGACCCCCAGAGGGTAACTGTCAAAAGATGAAGAAAAAATTTACTGGAAGACACCCCATGCTCATCTCTTGGGCAGCTCTCTGCTCTCCTGTCCCTCTTGCAAGAAGATGGAGGGACTAAAGTCTCAACTCTGTGAGTTCATTGTCAAAATCAGTACTAGTATGAGGTCATGTGACTAGATGGTCAACAATAAGTGTTATGTTGAGGCCTGCTCCATTCACACCAACATCAAGATTCCTGATGTTATATGTTTCAACTGTATGGAGATGATTGGTGCTGAAAAAAAATTGATGTTAAGTCTCCTAATGTGGCTCTTGACACCAAGGATGACACTGACACTGAGGTGATTGGCTTTGGCCTGACACACAAAATTCTGAGGTCATCAACTCTTGAAATGGCACCAAGGGCACTGGAGACATGCCTGGGATAAAACCTTCAATGTTGATGACCTCAGCCTTAGTAACACTCAGTGCCATAGAAGTCAGTACCAAAGACAAAGATGTCAGTGGTGATACAACATCAAAGAAAGTGGTGAGAATGACACCAAGAAAAGAACTAGCAGGGAGACAATGGCCTCACTTCTACCAGTGACAAAAAGTTGGCTGAGAAGAGACATCTAGATGGGATGAAGAAACAGATCCTTCTTCTCTTGCCACCATGTAACAAGTGGGAGATGGAGAAGACACTCATTTCAATCTGTGCCTGTACTGTGCTTCTGCTAAGACAACCTCATCTTTTCCCAGTCCAAGTTCACTAAAAGTAAGAATGTGGAGGGATAGTGTGCGTGAAAGTACTGAACAGATGTGTCAAAATGAAATTTGGAGGCAGTTAGAAGCTTACACAATTCCATTTCCAGCATTAAAGAAACATTGCTTTGTGGTTTTCTTGGATGAACATTTGCAATCACAGAAATATAAACCTGAGATATTTCCCAAGTAACAGTTTTTCTCTAACTGACATCTCCTTACAGCTATAACAGAAAGGGAACAAATTTCAAATCCTTATGTCTAAGGAGCAGCAGAAAAAGCCCTGGAAGATGATATGGAAAACACTATCTACATCTCACGTACCTCTCTTGAGTTCTATGTTAAACAGAAAAACGCTCTTTCACTCTCTCTCAGTAATGCACAGTGGAAAATGTATTTTTTATTTGTTCAGTGTTCTTAACTTGAATGTTGCACAAAAAGTAAAACCCGTGTTCACATGACCATCAGTGAATCACTCTACACACAAACTATGCTAATCTTCAGGTGGAAATTTATGTCCGCGTTTTTTTGAAACCAAACTTGCAGTGCCGGATTACCTCATTCATATTTTTGACACTGGCCCAAGGACCTCCTCCATCAAAATTCTTATGGTGGCTATGTCCAACTTCCATGTAATCTCTCAGAGCTCTTCATTGGTCTCCTTTAAGGTTTGTGAGACCTTTTATCAAGGAAAACTATTTTCCTCAGACCCCTAATTAGAGAATCTATTCCACTATGTAATTTACATATGTCTGAAGACGCTTACCCCACCTCTCTTTGAATCACCAGCCAGGTAGGATACAAAGTTCCTCCCCTGGAAAAAAACATTTTTTATTAGATATAATCTATGAAAAAGAGATTTCTAAACTACAGACTTGGTGTTTCTCTGCTTTATCTTATTTTCCATAAGGACGAGGTGTTTTTTATGTACTAATCTATCCCTCATGCCTGAAGTATCTACTGAAGCAAATCTTAGACTGTCAAAAGTGTACTTTCCAAATAACAATAATATAGAAGAGTACTTGGTACACTGCTGGAAAATACGTACACAGATGCACTTTTAACTTGATCACATCAAAGAATTTAGAAAAGATTCAGTTATTTGTCTCCTTTGCTTCTAATAAACTAGGTGCTAAAAAGTATATAAAGCCACATTAGTCATGGGACTGACTGATTGCTGGAGATTTACATACAAGAATCATGGCAAATCCCTATTTAGTGATCTGAAAGCACGTTCTACAAGAGCAGTGGCTACCTTACAGGTCTTCTTTTTCAGTAAGTCTATTGATGATATATGTTTAAGTACAGCATAGGCTTCACTGGGCATCTTCACCAATCATTATAAGGTGGACATAATCTCCAGGTCTAAGTCATCTTTTGCACTGCCACTGTCCAGTGTATTCTTTCCTACAGCCAAACTGTTAGGTTTGCTGGGGCTCTGCCCTTGAAATACAGAAGGATTAGTAAAGTCATGTCTGATTCAGGTTATTTACTTACCTGTAACAAAAGAGCTATGGTTTGTCTTCTCTACATCCTTCCCTGCCTACCCTGGAAAGCAGGAGGGGCATTGTAGTGAGAATGTGTTATTCTGATAAGCAGAGCCACTCTCAGTGGTTTTATCAGATCTGGAGTAAGATTGTGGGTCACAGTGGATTATGGATAAAGGAAAGGAGTTGAAGCCTGGGAACGATTAACTGTGCCATTGCAACTGAGAACGGGTGCATTGATCCTTGCTATACAGGAGGATGAACCATAATTATGCAGCTCTGTCATTGCTGTTAACAGCATAAGTAGTTACTTATACCTTAATAAGATGCTGTTCCTAGTTGCACTGTATGACACTGTCATACTACACAGTGTTTCCCCTTTCGGGAGTACCAGTGTGCATAGTACACCACAGAGTATTATGTGCACTTATAAGCTGCTTACAAGAAGCCAGCCAGCTTCAGTATGCCATTCCTCTGTCATAATCCATGTCTAAACATTTAAGGAATTTTAACTCTGCAGTTGCAGCTGGCTCAAAAGGGGGAAGAGTGGGTTTTTGCAATACAAAATTAAGGTCCCAGGCTGGAGTTGGGGCTCTCCTGGGGTTTCTTTAAGTTTAGCACCTCTGACTGCTTTTCTGTGTTGTAATGAGTTGAAATGGCTGAAGCGTGAATTTTGATGGTGGAAAAGGAAAGGCCCTTGTGAAGCATCTCAGTTAAGTATTGAAGAATTTTAGGTAAATATCCAGTCACAGAATCTTTTCCATTTTTCAGCATAAGATTTTCTAGTACTAGGACTCCTTGCCTCCAAAATAACATCCAACACTAGTTTACTGAGGGATGGTAACAGAGATTAGGTAATTAGCCAGGTTGCCAGGTTCAGGGTTTGAAGTTGGGGGTGCAGAATCTGGCACTCTTGCTGAGACAGCAGGGTAGGGGTCTGAGGTAGGTGCCATGGGGCCAGCTGTGACACACTGTACAAGAGGGGGTACCAGTGTTGGCGTGGTCAGTCTGGTGCAATCAGCATCATCCTTGGTTTGTCCTGTTTGATCTTTAGTAGCACTCTGGAGAGGAGAGGTAAAGGAGGAAAGGCATAAACTGATAGATTTTTCCAGCTGAAGGACAGAGCATCCACTTTCCAAGCTTGTTTGTGGGGAGTCCTTGTGCAGAATATGTCCAATTGGTAGCTCTGGGAGGGGCAAACAGGTCTATATCCGGGATCCCCCATTTGTTGATCAACATGTTGAAAATCTTTGGTTCCAGTTTCCACTCGTGTGGGTCCATGAGATTTCTGTTGGTTGTCTGCCAGTGTATTTTTTTTTTTTCCTGGGAATTGTTGATTCTAGTAGATGAACTTAGGCTCAGGGCTGTGTTCCACAGAGGCATGGCTAGTCTGCAGAGGGGTAAGAATGGGTATGTTTATGTACCACATAACAGTGGTGTTGTCCATCCTTACTATTAACTGTCCTGGAAGAATGTGGTCCTTGAAGGCTGTCACAGCATTCTGTACAGCTAACTTTTCTTTTTGATATGCAGGTGCATTTGACTTGGGTTCCATTTGCCCTGAATGCACTTCCCTGCCAGGTGAGCCCCCCATGCATATTCTGATGCGTCTGTTGTTAGGGTTTGGGTGGCAGTGGCAGGCCTCTGCCCACCAAAGGAATTCTAACCATAGGCAAGGTATGATAGGAATCATTGCTTCTAGATCCTGAGAATGTTGACACTATAGGCTTTTTAGATACCATTGTAGTTTCCTCATATGCAGTCTTGCATATGGAATTAGTAGAATGCACGAGGCCATGAACCCCAAGGCTTGCAGTATTTGCCTTGCAGATAGCAGGATTTATGTGGCCACTAGTTTGAAGTAAGTTGTCAAATTAATATGTTTCTCTGGTGTGAGGAAGGCCATCTGGGAAGCTGTGTTCAAGCTTGCTTCCAGGAATATAACCTGCAAAATGCAATGACTGGAGCTAGGCACCTTGTGAATAGCATAGGTATTTTCTGCAAGATTCCTTGATTGGGATTTAAATCCAGTGTTGCCAACTAGGCATCTTTGCCCATCATGGGAAGCAACTGGTGAAGAGTTAGCATCTTGAATTTTGGAATCACCAAAAAGGTGTTTAGGATAGACATTTCTGGGTACCAGGACAAGTCTTGAGTAGAAACCTTGTCTCTTTTCCTCTTCTGGTACAGTCCGGATAGCCTTTAACATTAAGATTGAGAGTACTTGCTTTTGAGCATCTACCCACTGATTTGGGGCAAGATCTGGCCAACCATTTGGGGTTGGTAGCGTGTGGAAGTGAAACCTGTATCCTTGGGAAACTGTTTAAAACCCATTTTCCCAGTTTTTTTCTTGCAGAGCAATCTTTCCCCCTGAATGAGCAGTCAGTTGAGAAGTGCTTGGATGTTTTAAAGTTAAGTCATTGAAACATCTTACCATGGGGGGGGGGGGGTCTTACTATTCCTATTTTTGGGACAGAGGAGCCCCCTTCCTAATGTCTTACCCTGGGACTGAACTGGAAGCCCTTCGTTCTTGCTGGTTCTGGGTTTGAACTGAGAAGGCCTGGAAGAGGCAGGAAAAGATCAATTTTTTGAGGGCCAATGCCTACTAAATCTAGGAGGCTGCACTTGCAAGAAATCTTTAACAGTTTGCATCCATCTTTTAAGAACTTTTCTGCTTTGTCGCTTAAAACAGGCAGTCCTGATTTAAGGGCCAGCAATTTAGTTTTAACATGATCACACAAAGATTGCTCCTTAAGCCAAGCATGCCTTCTAAGTACAGACCTGGTGACAGCAGCCCTGCAAGATGCTACTAGTGAATCAAAACCACATTGCAAAGTATGTTTTCCAACCTGTTCAGCAGAATGCATTAAAAAAGTGAGATCCCAAGGGGGTCTTATATTCTTTGCCCTCTAAGAAACTGCTTGAACAAAACAATGGTGGGTCACAATCATAGTGAGCTGAAATTGCTGCAGCATGAATCTTAATGGAAGAGAAGGACAAACCTTTGTCCAATAACTCAGTAAGATATTGAAGAGCCACACTCAAATTAGGCTCAGAAATCTCCAAATTCTTTGCTGTACTCCACAATAAAAACCTCTTCCATTTTTCATTACACTTTCCTTGTACTAGGTCTTCTAGCTTCCATAATCACATTTAAAACTTGTTGAGGAAGTTGAGACCTGCTGTGTTTCAACACAGAATATGCCAGGCTGTTAGATGAAGAGAGTGAAGCTTGACATTGAGCAGATGACCGTCCTTCTGAGATAACAGATGAGGAATCAAAGGTAAAGGCCAAGGAGGCTTCCTTAGCAGACTCCTTAGTAGTGGGTACCAGTGTTGCCGAGGCCAATCTGGAGCTATCAAAATCATCCTTGGCTTGTCTTGTCTGACTTTTAATAGCACCTTTGGAAGAAGAGGCAGAGGTGGAAAGGCATACACATGAAGGTTTTTCCAACTGAAAGACAGAGCATCCACTTTCCAAGCTGTGTGATGAAACCCCTTTGTGCAATACTTTGGCAGCTGGTGGTTTAGTGGAGAAGCGAACAGATCTATGTCTGGAGTTCCCCATGACACTGTCAAGTTCTGAAATACATGAAGATCCAGTTTCCACTGTGGGGATCCATGATTTGTCTGCTTAACACATCTGCTAAGGAGTTCTGTGCTCGGCAGAAACCTTGCCTGAAGAGTTAGTTGCAAGCTTAGCGCAGTCTCCCATAAAATCATTGCTTGCCTGCATAGAGGATAAGAATGTGTTCCCCTTGCTTGTTGATGTACCACATGACAGTTGTGTTGTCTGTTAGAATCAACACCTGCCCTGGAAGAAGTAACTCCTTGAAAGCCATTAATGCAAACTGGACTGCTAACATCTCCTTCATGTTGATATGTAGATGCTGTAGTCTGGCAGGCCACCTGTCTTGTATCCACTTTCCATTTAGATGAGCTCCCAAGCAATGTCCGAGGCATCTGTCGTTAAAATCTGACTCGCCTCTGGCCGGGTCACAGAGAGTCCCTTGTTTAGGTGACATTCCTGAGCCCACCACAAAAATTCTTTTTGAAGGCAAGGTATTATTGGAATGACAGTGTCCAAATCCTGGCAGTGCTGTGTCCATACATTTTGAGATACCATTGTAGCTTCCTCATATGCAGTTTGGCATTGGGAAGCACCAGAATACAAGATGCCATGAACCCTAATGCTTGAAGGACTGTCCTTGCAGTCAGCACGGACTGATGAGATAGTTGATGGAAGTAAAGTGACAGACTCTTTTGTTTGTCCGGGGTTAAAAAGGCCATCTGGGCTGCTGTATTCAGTCTCACACCCAGAAAGCACATGTCTTGAGAGGGTACTAGACTGGACTTTATTTCGTTCACAGAATACCCTAGGCATCTTAGCACTGCTATAACATATTCCAGATGCTGTAGAAGGTCTTCCTTTTCTGGAGCCAGAATCAGGCAGTCGTCCAAGTAAGGATAGATTTGAATTCCGTTTAGCCTGAAGTAAGCTATCACTGGAGCCAGAACCTTTGTGAATACTCTGGGCGCAGTAGATAAGCCAAAGGGCAATGCAGAGAACTGATAATGAGAATTTCCAGCTCGAAAACGCAGATACTTCCTGCAACTTAGTGTTATAGGCACATGTAGGTAAGCTTCCTTGAGATCTAAAGTTACCATCCAGTGATCTTTGCCCAGCAGAGGTAAAAGCTGTTGTAACGTCAACATCTTGAACTTTGGAATGTCCAGATAAGTGTTGAGGATAGATAAATCCAAAATTGGTCTCCACGTGTTCCCCTTCTGTGGTACTAGGAACAGGCGAGAATAAAATCCTAGGCCCCTTTCTGATACAGGGACTGGCTGAATGGCCCCTATTTGGAGTAACAGAGAAATTTGCTTGTGAGCCTCTTTCCTTTGTGGAGGAGGAACGTCTGGCATGCCTTTGAAAGGGGGCAATGTATGGAAATAAAACCTGTAACCGTGGTGAATGATATCCAACACCCATCTGTCTTGTGTGATTAAATCCCAATTTTCTTTGAAAAGAGACAGTCTTCCTCCCAAAGGAGCTGCCAGACGAAAATCTACTGGCAGCTGAAAAGGTAGGTCATTGGGTCTGTTTACGAAAGGACTGACCCCTGCCCTCACCAGAAGTCGGAGCAGGTGAACTCCCTGTTCTAGGCCTAAAAGAACCTTGAGCTCTGCCCCTACCACGTCTAGACCTACCCCTAGACTGTGAATCATAAGCAGGATATGTCCATCCCTTAGTAGGCCAATTTCTACTAAACTTCGGTGGCTGCACCTGCAAAAAATCTTTAACAGTTTGCATAGACTTAGCTTTGTCCTCCATTTTCTTTAAAACTGCTTCCACAGGCTTAACCAAACAACACATCAGACTG
Source organism: Protopterus annectens (assembly GCF_019279795.1). Taxonomy (NCBI): domain Eukaryota; kingdom Metazoa; phylum Chordata; order Ceratodontiformes; family Protopteridae; genus Protopterus; species Protopterus annectens. The sequence goes on along the minus strand of NC_056742.1, from coordinate 278,194,479 downwards.
TAAAGGAGCATCCAAAATCCTTGTCTTAACATGCTCAGCTAAATTCTGATCCCTCAACCAGGCATGCCTGCGAAGAACAGAACCAGTGGCAGCCACCCTCGAGGAGGCCTGTACAGCATCAAAACCACATTGCAAAGAATGCTTACCCACTTGTTCAGACACATGAACTAAATCCAGCAACTCTTTACACTCAATACCTTCCGCCAAAGCATCCACCTTAGATTTCAGTTGTGAAAGGAGATAAATTTGATATTTAAGCATGTGAAACTGACAATTCAATGCCCTCATGGCTAAAGTGGAAGAAGTATACACTTTCTTTCCCCATCTATCCAAAGCCCTTGCCTCATTATCAGTGGGAACAGGGTTTTTAACCACCGAGGCCTTAACACCTTTAGGTCCCTGAGAAACAGTTTCCGGGTCTGCCCTAGGACTCTGAAAAAGATACTTATGAGCTTCAGGCACCCTATAGTACCTATCAGGTTTAACAGGAGCAGGAGGCAAAGAATCAGGGTTCAGGGAAGCCTCTGCAAAAACATCTTCCACCACATTCAACACAGGAGGTATAGCTAAGGGCCTATGCTGGGGCAAAACAAGAATTCCCTAAGCCTTTTCCTGAATCAGAGTAATCCTGGCCTTCCCATTTAAAGTGCTCCCTCATGGAATGCAGAGTCTCTGAAAATGAGAAATCCTCAGGAGGAGAAGCTGTAGGAGTGGAATCATCCACATCAGAATCAGAATAAGGAGGATACTCCTGCAAATCTTCCGCAGAAGACTCAGAAGCCTCTGAACACTGTTCAAAACTATCAAACTCCGGTTCCACCCTAGGCCTCTTATCAGGAGGGGGCATAGAACCTCTAATCATAGTAATCAAATCTTCTGCCATTTTAAGCATATGTTTCTTAGGCACAGAACCTGAAATGCTAGGAGAAGCCCCCACTGAAGCTGAACTTGGCCTACCTCTCAAAGAAGTTTTGGCAACAGAAGGAGAGGCTCTAACTACCTTGGAAAGAGAGGGAAGAACAGTTACCTGAGAAGCCCCCTCAGCCTGGCCTACTTCCTTAGAAGGCACATCCTGTAACAGTAAAGTCTCTGCCTGAGACTCCAAAGAAACTCCTGGCAAAACGTCTGGCTCCACTGAGCCTTCTAAAGAACCGACGTCCGGGACTGCCGGTTCATCAACCCTAGGCTTCGCTGTTTTGTCCTTGCGCTTCTTGGACGAAGCGGGCGTCGGAGTATCCGACGGCATTGTATAATTGCAACGCTTCCCAAACACTAACCTGGCACAGTCTAACCGTCTCTAAATAGTGCGTTTGTTAAACCTAGCACAAGAGCGGCATCCAACAACGTCGTGTTCAGGCCCTAAACAAGGTATACACAAGGTATGGTAATCCCTATGAGGTATCTGTTTCCCACAAGAAATACAATTATTCACTTTTTCTGACATCCGGTTAAATACTGAGGCAAGAAAAACCAAAATGTTCCCAACGGGTACTTAGCCAACTCTGATTCGGTCTGAAACTCCGGCTTCGGAAATATTTCAGAACGCCAACCTGCACTCGCAAAACTGCTTCTGCATCGGACCATGCGGCAAAAAAGACTGAGGATATGACGTCGGTCATGCGCATTAGTACCCTGACGTACTGACGTCAGTCTAATGCGCCCTGACCGACGTCAGCCATATACTCTGGTATTCGGGCCGACTGGACAGCGGACTACCCAATAGTAAGGACTGCAGCAATGTGGAACGAAGAACATCGGGTGCATTGATCCTTGCTATATAGGAGGATGAACCATAATTATGCAGCTCTGTCATTGCTGTTAACAGCATAAGTAGTTACTTATACCTTAATAAGATGCTGTTCCTAGTTGCACTGTATGACACTGTCATGCTACACAGTGTTTCCCCTTTCGGGAGTACCAGTGTGCATAGTACACCACAGAGTATTATGTGCACTTATAAGCTGCTTACAAGAAGCCAGCCAGCTTCAGTATGCCATTCGTCTGTCATGATCCATGTCTAAACATTTAAGGAATTTTAACTCTGCAGTTGCAGCTGGCTCAAAAGGGGGAAGAGTGGGTTTTTGCAATACAAAATTAAGGTCCCAGGCTGGAGTTGGGGCTCTCCTGAGTCATCTTACGTTTTTGACACCTCTGAGGAACTGCTTTAGCAGTGGGTGAGAAAAGAGGGCTGGTTCTGTGTTGTAATGAGTTGAAATGGCTGAGGCGTGAATTTTGATGGAGGAAAAGGAAAGGCCCTTGTGAAGCATCTCAGTTAAGTATTGAAGAATTTGAGGTAAATAGAGCGCTGTTGTGGCCATCCCTTGAGTTTGGTTCCAGTCACAGAATCTTTTCCATTTTTCAGCATAAGATTTTCTAGTACTAGGCCTCCTTGCCTCCAAAATAACATCCAACACTAGTTTACTGAGGGATGGTAACAGAGATTAGGTAATTAGCCAGGTTGCCAGGTTCAGAGTTTGAAGTTGGGGGTGCAGAATCTGGCACTCCTGCTGAGACAGCAGGGTAGGGGTCTGAGGTAGGTGCCATGGGGTCAGCTGTGACACACTGTACAAGAGGGGGTACCAGTGTTGGCGTGGTCAGTCTGGTGCAATCAGTATCATCCTTGGTTTGTCCTGTTTGATCTTTAGTAGCACTCTGGAGAGGAGAGGTAGAGGAGGAAAGGCATAAACTGATAGTCATTGAAACATCTTACCATGGGGGGGGGGTCTTACTATTCCCTGATTTGGACATGGGAGCCCCCCACTGCTTAGTCCTGTGCGTACCCTGGGACTGAAGCCTGGGTGTTCTGCTGGTTCTGGGTTTGAACTGAGAAGGCCTGGAAGAGGCAGGAAAAGATCAATTTTTTGAGGGCCAATGCCTACTAAATCTAGGAGGCTGCACTTGCAAGAAATCTTTAACAGTTTGCATAGATTTTCCTTTTTCATCCATCTTTTTAAGAACTTCTTCTGCTTTGTCGCCAAACAGGCAGTCCTGATTTAAGGGTGCATCCAGCAATTTAGTTTTAACATGATCACACAAAGATTGCTCCTTAAGCCAAGCATGCCTTCTAAGTACAGACCTGGTGACAGCAGCCCTGCAAGATGCTACTAGTGAATCAAAACTACATTGCAAAGTATGTTTTCCAACCTGTTCAGCAGAATGCATTAAATCCTTTAAATCCTTATTTTCAGCGCAATCAGGAATCAACATAATTTTCTGTTTAAGCAATCCAGTAATATGCTGCTGATACTTTAACATATGAAACTGGCAATTTAAGGCCCTGATGGCCAAGGTTGCAGAGGTGTACACCTTCTTACCCAATCTATCCAGGGCCCTAGAATCTCTATCAGAGGGGGTAGGATTTTTGGCAGTAGTAGCCTTAATGCCCTTGGGTCCCTGTGAAAAGGTTTCAGGGTCCACAGTAGGATTTTTAAAAAGGAACTTATGAGAATCAGGAACCCTGTTAATATCTATCAGGTTTTCTGGGAGCTGGAGATAAAGAGTCAGGGGCAAAATTAAATTCCGAAAAGGCATCGTCATCGTCAACAATGTCCAGCACAGGAGGGATAGCTAAAGGCCTGTGTTGGGGCAGGAGTAAGAAATCTCTAAGACTATTTTTAGAATCAGAGTAATCCTGGCTTTCCCAGTGAAAATGTTCTCTCTAAGTATGCAAGGTTTTACCAAAAGAAAAATCCTCTGGAAGTGAAGCAGAGGGAATATAGTCCTTTGCATCAGAATCCTTATAGGTAGATAAGGGTAAATCCTGGTCATCAGTGGAGACAGAAATTTCAGAATCCTGGTCAGAAGCATCATAAGCAAATTCAGTCCTAGGCATCTTAGAGGGGGAAGGTTGGCTTCCCCTGATTAAAGTAATAAAGTCTTCAGCCATTCTTATCATTTGTTTTTTAGGCATAGAGGCATGACCATGCGGCCTGGGCATTGGTTTCCTAGGCATGGTTCATGTTTTAGGCCTAGAAGAAGAAGATGGCATTGGTTTAATATGCAAGTCAGTAGGCCTGAATACACCCTCAGAAACCGGTGCCTGCACAGCGGCTCCAGACCCATCCAAGGTAGAGACATCCACAGGTTCCACAGTTGAAGCATCTTGCGGCATACCGGACCCCGAATAGGTCTCAGTAGAGGCCTGCGAATCTGAAGTAGTGGGTATCAGGGGCTGCGAAAGCACCTCACTGAGTACCGGCAAACTGGTGACTAGCTTAGGAGAAGCATCGTCGGCAGCTTTGGACATAGGCGACCTGTCTCTGTCTTTATCTTTGCGTTTTTTCAGAATGTCGATAGTCGGGTGACTTACCGAAGACATATCTGGATAATTGAACCGAGTACCAAAATATTTAGAAGCGAAAATGTACTGACGACGAATAGTTCGTAGTTTAAATAAGGCACAAAACTTACAGAGAGGTATGTCGTGGTCAGGGCCTAGGCAAGGAATACAGTACAAATTAAAATCTTTATGAGGTATTTGCTTTCCACAAGAAATACAATTACTGACTTTTACTGACATCGGTTTAGAGCAAGAAAAAGTTTCCCCAACGGGGTACTTAGCTTTAGTTGAAGACTTCGGTTCTGACACTCGAAAATGAAAATTTCAGGAGTCGGCCGACCGGCACTTGCTAAGTGGCTCTGCTTCGGGTACTGCACGGCAAGAAAGACCGATGTAATGGCATCGGCTGCATGCTTTATACTCCTGACTCCCTGATGTCACAGAAGATGAGACAGCAACCGACGCAGGACCCTAGACTTTAATAATCAGGTCGACTGAGGGCTACTGCAAGCAGATAACCCAAATGTGATGACTGCAACAGTGAAACACGAAGAACATCTGGGCTTACCTAGTGGTCTAATTTCATGGAGTACACAACTGGGAGTTTGCCAAGCCATTCTTTGAAAATATCAGCATATTCAGAAAAAATATTCTGTGTGAAACCTTTGATTTTGATGCTTACATGGTGGATTTCCTTATTAAATGAAATCAGTCCCATTTTCAAAGGACTGCACATGTCTTTTGACTATGTAAAACAGCAAGTCATGGCTGTTCCCAGCAGAATAGCATGAAAGCACTACTGAGCCTTCTGTCTGAATCTCTTCACTACCATAAACAACAAGCTTCGCACATTTTGTCAAATCAAAATTTTCACCAGCTTTTACCTTACCAAACATTTCTGCTGTCATAACATTGCACTTTGAACAAGTATCCACTTTGAGCTCTACAAGGTCTCCCATTAATCAGTACAGTACAAAATAATTCACTCTTTGTCAACAAATCTACTTTATTAACCTTTTCCTCAAGCACAGAGACACCATCAACATAAATAGGAGGGTCGCAGATTTCTACTCGTTCCTTGGATTGCTCTCTCTTAATAAAGATTGTACCCCTTTAGATTTACAAAGCTTTCTGAAATAATTCTACTTTTTACATCTGTGGCATTGCTGACCAAAAGCTAAGCACTTTTCTCTTTTAGGTTTGTGACTGCCTCCAAAATTATGGCACTTGACTGTGAGGTTTACCATGGGTTTTGCTAAATCACCCCTCAGTTTTGCAGCATATGCCCTGGATTTTACTAAAGCTGCCCTGGGTTTCATTGTGGGAACCACACCCTTTGGCCTATACCTCAACCTTGTGCTGCATATTATCAATATTCATGCTGAAAGAAGCTGCAAGCATGCTCATCTCATTCATAAGCATACTCGTGTGCTTTTCTGTAAGCTCATACTGTATATCTGACAAATCTCTATGGTTTTGCTTAAAGTTAAATTGCTGTCTCAAAGTAAAATCTTTCTCACTGCATCATTAACACCACACACAAGCCTGTCTTTTACCAACTCATCTCTCAGATCACCAAATCTGCATGTTTTTGCCTCGTTTCTCAAGTCAGTTATATATGCTGCAAAAGTTTCATGAGGCCTTTGATCTCTTGTGTAAAATATGTGCTTTTCCGTTGTAATATTTAATTTGAGGGTTGCACATTTCTCTAAATTGACATTTTAAGCACTCAGGTCCTTCCAGTGTTTTAGCCTGTACCACAATATGGCAGTCTTCCTATTCCTCTGCATAAACAGCAGGTACATACACAAATGAACACTCTCTCTAAATGGCTTCTGAATCAGCTAAATTGAGCAGAATAAATGCTTTTGTATGTGCATCTTTATCAGAAAAAGCATCCTGTATGAAAATATCATATTCTTGCTCAAACACTCTCCATTTTCAGCAATTTTATTATCTAACACAAGCAGACCAGGTCTGTGATGTCCGTCTGCCATACCCACTAAATGTCAAACACACACCAGGTACTTGTAATTATATTCAACTGCACAGCAGACTCTCTGAAATAACTGTACTCTTTGAAAAGACTATACTGTAATACTGCACAAACTAACACTTTGCATACTTTACATACTTTGAATAGCTTTAGTTAATGAGAAAAAGTAGTACATTGTGAAACATTACAGTCGTTTTTTTCTTTTCTGAACATTTTATATGATTTGGATATTGTTGTTTCAAATGTTTTTGTAATTATTTCAAGTAGTTTTTTTTTCAAAACGTCACAATTTTTAACATTTTGTTTATTCAATAGTTGGTTTGGAAGGGTATATATCATGTAATCTGTTCGAACATCATATGCTTGAACCTATATGTTCGAACTTACGGAATTTCGAACACATAAAAAAAAAAAAAAAAAAACAACAGAAAAGAAAAAAAGAAGTTATGGACTTACCATATCGTTCCATGTTTATAGTACATCTCACCTATATTCTTGCTGGATGGGTTTGGAGCTGATAATTGGCTCTGACTCGGCTGATACTAAAGCTCGAGAGCTTTTACTGGCACGAGGCTAGCCCCTATCCCATGGTGCCTCACGGCAAATCCCCAGATCTAGTTTGCAAGAAAGCAATAAATACCTATCAGGTAAGAGTAATATAAGAGCTGTATAAATACAGCAAAGGATTAGAAATATAATCCATTCCAGGTGGACAACAAAAAGAACAATGTCAAGCAGCACCAGAATGGTCCACCAGATCCCCCAGAAACAGGAAGGGGGTTGGAGGGTGGGACGCAAGAATATAGGCGAGATGAACTACAAACATGGAACATTATGCTAAGTACATAACTTCTTTATGTTATGTAGTCCTATCTCTCCATAATTCTTGATGGATGGGACAGCGTCCCTAACACCTTTATCCCAGGTGGCTCAAGTGAAGAGACTCTTCAGCACAGTGGACCCAAAGGAAGACCTGTCCCGGGAGGGCAAATCCAATTTGTAATGAGTGACAAACGTATGTGGTCTTGTCCAAGTAGCTGCTGCACAAATAGTATCAATTGTGAGCCTAGATCTAAAGGCACATGAAGTAGCTACAGCCCTAGCAGAGTGACCTTTAACTCTGACAAGTAATTGTCTACCAGTTTGTTGATAAGCAAAGGATATGCAATCCAAAAGCCATTTTGAAAGAGTAATCTTAGAAACAGGCAAGCCTTTCTTTTTGTCAGAAAAGGAAACAAAGGGTTGATCGGATTTTCTGAATTCTTTAGTCCTGTGTAGATAAAACCTGAGTATTCTGTCCTAGCTGGTGTAGTCTATACTCTGATTTATTAGAGTGGTTTGGAAAAACACACAGGCAGCTCAATGGTGATATTCAGATTGTGCTCTGAGCATACTTTGGGAAGCAAGGAAGGGTTTGTTCCAAGAGAGACTCTATCCTTGTGAAAGATAATGTAAGAAGGTTGAATAGTTAGAGTTTGTAGTTCTGAAACTCTCCTAGCAGATGTTATGGCTTACTAAGAATAATGTTTTCCATGATAACAATTTTAGGTCTGATGACGACGATGTCTCAAAGTGTGCAGACATCAAAGATGAGAGGACTAGGTTTAAGTCCCAGGGTTCTAATGGTTGTTTTATTGGGGGCCTGAGAAGAAGAACTCCTTTTAAGAAAGTTTTACACAAGGAGTGCTGCATGATTGGATTTCCCATGAAACCAACGTGGAAATTGGAAATAGCAGCTAATTGAACTCTAACCGTAGCGGCTGCCGCTCCTTCATGAAAAATTGTTGCTAGGAAGGATAAAACAGATTCTAAAGGAGCCGTATATGGATCTAAGCCCCGACTTATAGCCCAAAGGGAAAACCTTTTCCATTTGCTGGAATACAGTTTCTAAGTGGAAGGTTTATGGGATGAAATTAGAATGTGTTTGACTGCAGGGGATAGAGGAATACACCTGGCTATTCGTGGAACTGGAGCAGCCATGCTGTCAATTTGACGGTGTGGATGGAGGAGTGGAACTGTCCCGACTGATGAATCAGGGGATATGGAGATGGGCCCAGAATCCACGGTTCCTCCAAGAAGTAAGGCCATAGGAAGGGAAACCAAACTTGTCGAGGCCAGTAAGGAGCAATGAGGATCAAGGAACTCCTCAACTGTCTTGCTTTCTGTATTACTTTGGGGATGAGTGGAAAAGGAGGAAAGGCATAAAGAAGTCCCGGGGCCAATCATGACCTACAGCATCCCTGGGTGACATCCCCAGATGGGGAATGAGGGCAAAGTAGCTGCTGCATTTGGTGTTCAGGTGAGTGGTAAATAGATCGCAGCAAGGCTGGCCCCATCTGTGAAAGATCTCTTTCGCAACCATTGGATTCAGGGACAACTTGTGAGGCATCAGAATTGCTCCGCTGGGTTTGTCTGCTATTACGTTGGATTTCCTCGGGATACGCATTGCTATCAGGAAGCATTGAGTATCCATCGCCCATTTCCAAACTCTTAAGGCCTCTCGGCAAAGCGGGTAAGACTCGGTTCCCCCTTGCTTGTTTATGTACCACACGACAGACATGTTGTCTGACTGAATCACAATCGTCCTGGTTGGAAGGGAGCTGTGAAGTGCTTGCAATGCATACAGCACTGCTCTCATCTCCAGAACATTGATGTGCAAGTGGTTCTAGTGGTTCTGCCAAGTACCTTGGACTGTCATTCCTAGATAATGCCCCCCCACCCTATCTGGGAAGCGTCCATGGTCAAAACTGCTTTCTCTTGGGAAGGAACAAGTGGACGACCTAGGATAAGTTGTTTTGTGTGTAACCACTATGTCATATCCTTTCTGCATGCATTGGTTATCAATATCTGGTGAGACAATGGAAGGTCTTGCATTGACCATTGTGCAAATAGCAGCCATTGGAGAATCCTCATGTGTAGGCAAGCAAGAGGAACTAATAGGATGGTGGACCCCATAGTCCCTAGGACTTGAAGGACTACTCTGGCCTGAACACTCTGTTTGCTTAGCAAGGATCTGACCTGAAATTCCACTCTTTCCTGTGTTAGTCTTACTGACATGGTGGTTGTGTCTATTTCTGAGCCTAAATAAACAATGTGCTGTGAGGGAGATAAGACTGACTTTTGCAAGTTGACAGTGATGCCTAGACTGGCTCACAAGGATAGAGTCTCGTACCTGGTCCTTATGAGTTGATGCGTGGAGGTAGCAGTGAGGAGCCAGTCGTGTAGGTACAGAAACACCTGGAATCCTTGATGTCTCAGGTGAGCCGTTACCACTGCCATGCATTTGGTAAACACTATGGGGGCTGTAGTGAGGGCAGTGTTCTGAACTGAAAATGACTGGCTCCCAGCCGGAAGCGTAAGTGTCGCCTGGAGCGCCTGTCCATTTTGATGTGGTAGTATGCATCCTGGAGATCGATTGAGCACATCCAGTTGTCTTTCCCGATAAAGGGAAATATCGACTGCAGAGTGACCATTCGGAACTTCGATTTCATTACATGCTTGTTGAGCCTGCTGAGATCTAGAAATGATCTTCAGTCCCCTGTCTTTTTTGGAACTAAAAAGAATCGAGAGTACGTTCCGGATCCTACTTGCTCTGCGGGGACTTCATGGATGACTCTTTTTTGCAGAAACGAGATGACCTCTGATGCTGCACGGTCTAGTTGGATGGGTAGTACGTCTAGTAGAGACCAGTTTGTTGGGGGTTCAGAGATAAAGGGAATCAGATAATCTCCAGATATTATTGTGTGTACCCAACGATCTTGAGTGATAGTTAGCCAGGCACTTGAGTACAGCGATATACGACCCCCAACTGCCTCCAGAAACGGACAGTCGGGCAACCCTTCAGGGTCGATGGAAGGGACGATCAGTGAAAGCTTCTCTGTCTCCCTGATGTTGCGGACCTCCTCTGCTGCGAGGGCAGCGTCTTCCATTATATCCTCCCCCTCTGCCTCTGGGGGAGGGTTGACCTTGTGCCTGAGGGAAACCTTTTTGGGATTTGCTGAACCACATTTTCCCTCCTGTGTTACCCTTGCGATAGGGTCTGGACGGGACAGATAAACGGACTCCAATGGCAGATAAGGTTTTCCCTTCCTGCTCACACCTAGTCAAAGTCTCTTTCACTTGGGTTCCAAAAAGAGATGAACCATCAAAGAGAACATTAGTGAAGGAAGACTTGAAGGATTCCGTAAAATTACAAAGAAGCATCCACGAATGTCTCCTGAGGGATATTCCTGCTGTGGCTGCCTACTTGCTCCATCTGCCGCATATGACATCAGCCTCATGGAAGAGTTAGCTATGTAAGTAAGGGTGGAGAGCTGCATAGAAACCTTATCAATGGAACCCAGAGCTACTGAACCCTGGAGGGTGCCTCCTAACTCTTTCAGGAGATCCCTCTAAAGACGAGTAAAATGAGTCAGGTAATTCAGGGATCTCAATGTAAATGCTGCTGAAGAAAAAGTACACTTCCCGTACCCATCCATTGTCCTGGACTCCTTGTTAGGAGGATGGATATTAGAAGACGTCTCAGATAATTCCTTCTTGGTGGCCACTGCTACCACCATAGCATCAACTGGAACTCCCTTACTAAGGACAGACTTGTCCGCAGGTGCTGTCATAAATGTATCTGGCCTCCTCGGGACGGCTTCCACTGAATCTGGAGAGGTCCATGCTTTCTGCGATATGATACCCAAAAGTTGGTCATAAGGTGGCGTCACCCAGGAGGTGGAAGGTCGGGAACCAAAGGTCTCAAGATACACTGATTCATCCTCAGTAGGGTTAGTGGTCTTCCAATTACCCCTCTGTCTAAGGATTTCTAGGATGTCAGACAAAGAGACATCCTCAGAGGGGGATCTAGGGGACCCTTCTGATTCCTCTAAATCAGTGTCTGATATGACAGACTCAGGTAAGTCAACATGTTTCCTCTTACACAGCCTCTTCCGAGGCAGCTCTCCAGTGGGATAATCTGGGGAGGTCTCAGAAGAGGGGGCATCTCCAATGGGGGCTACTTGGGCCTCTGGTTTCCTACGCTGTGGGGGTGGCAAGGGGGAAGAGATTGCTGCCTGCTGTTGGTGGGACACAGTTTCCAATGGAATGGCTTTGGCAGAGGATAAAGCCTTTTCTATAGCTTCGAAAGCCTCCTGCCCCCGCTCTGAAGAAGACCTCCACTCCGAGGGGGCGGATGGTCAACTCCTAGCAAGAGGGAACAGCTCCAAAGCAGAAGTGGGTGCTGAGCTGAGTCGAGCCAAGGCTCTGAGTGGGAGGATCGCTTCCGATGAGAACCCAGGGTGACTGCCCCCCTCGGAGCCGACACGAGAGTGTCAGCTCCCAGAACATTTGGCTCCAGACTGAGCCATCGAGGGCAGATTAATTGGCTCCAAGGAAACAGGTTGAATCCCCAGAGCTGAAGGGTTCAAGACAGAGGAACCTGAAGTAATAGGCTCTGAGAGTGAAGCAGTCGGAGGAGAAACAGTTGTTGATAAGGGGGTCAGCTCCGAGACCTTTGGGTCTGGAGGGGCCAATTTTCTAGCCACAGCTGGATCCGAAAGCAACCTCTTTACCACCCTCTCGATGTCCTCATCTGATAGGGTCCTGGAGGATCTAGTGGAGACAGAAGGAGACCTCCTTTTCTCCAAAATAAGAGATCTCAAATCTGAGAGATACAGTCTTGATGTCAGGCAAAATTTTCGGTATCGAAGATTGTCTCGGAACCGATGGAATCGATGGCGCCGAAATAGATGAAGCAGAGTCGAACCGGAACTTCTTGGCTCCGACACTTTAGTCTTTTTTGTCGGCTACGAAGCTGGGGCTGATGATTTTCTCTTTGAGGATTTTGGAGCTGCCTGACCAAGTCCCAGCTGCTCCTGGAAGGAACTGGTCATGAGACCCCTGTCAATGAGTTTCCTCTTTCTCTTATTCTAAACTCTAGTGCTAAATGCGTGACAGAAAGTGCAGGATTCCTGCAAATGGGCTTCACCAAGGCAGTACATGCAACTGGTGAGGCTGTCTGTAAGAGATATTTTCTGCGCACACCTATCACACTTTTTGAACCCCGAAGGGCGATGATCCTTACCTTTATCTTTTGACATTTTTAGAAATGAAGACAAAATAGATAACAATAGTAAAGGTATTAACTACAATAATAGTGAGAAGAGAAGGAGATTTAAAAATAAATAAATAAATAAATAAATAATTTTAAAAAAAAGTTAACAGTGACACACACACAGGGAGGAAAGGTCCTCTAACTTAAATGGGCACTACAGCCCTTTAACTTAAACGGGCCGTACAGTCCTAATGGGAGGAATAGGGTTGAAGAACTTTCAAAAACAGTCACACAAGAGACAAGAAACTATCTATATAAAAATATGATAGAAAAAAGTAGGAAAAGACTAAATATAGAAAAAAATAGTTTTACTTAGCCAACGAGCAAGTAAGACACAACCTCGAAGCTTTCGTGGCAAACAAGATCTGGGGATTTGCCGTGAGGCACCATGGGATAGGGTAGGGGCTAGCCTCGAACCAGTAAAAGCTCTTGAGCTTTAGTATCGGCCGAGTTGGAGCCGAATATTGGCTCCGAACCTATCCAGCAAAAATTACGGCGAGATAGGACTACATAACATTAAAGGGTTGTAAGCAGGGGGCAAGCCCCCATGCACCCCCACACCCCCTGATCTTTAAATATACCAACCCTGAGACTGCACTACAATGCAGTAAAGGGAATTTTCCCCCCTGTTTACAACCATCAGGAAGTTGTTCCTGGGTTTTGTTGTATTCAAAGTATGACAACTTCGAGCATATGGTCTCGACCATATAACGTTCAAAGTTGTCATACTTCGACTACATGATATAGACCCTGTTTGGAATGTTTTGCTTTATATTCATCGAGGGAAAAATCATTTAAACAAGTTTAAGTACCTGGAATTATTTTATGACCTGGTTATAAGTTGTTTGCGAGTTATTTGAGCCTCTCTTGTATATCCCTTCATTTCTGACAGTATACCTCATGGTTTTAAGAAGTTTTGACTTCGGATCCCATTCTGATACCATGTCACTCGTCTTGTGTATTCAAATAAACCAATGAGGCTTGAGTGTTCATTTAAGATATTTATTACACACAAGCACATCAGAATGGATGACTGGAACATAAAACTTGAACGGACTAGCTAAATGACTGACTGCTACATACATACATGCTTTCACTCCAGCTGCTTACAGAAAATGGTACCCTGCTTGCACGTGTTCAGTACTTTTATGCATGTGCCCATGAACTACAGTGGCTTTAAAGGTACAACACACACACTATGATCTGTACTCCCTGTGTTCGAGTGTGTTTCCTCAGGGTGCTCTGGTTTCCTCCCACATTCTGAAGACATGCTGCAAGTGGATTAGACATTTTAAATTAGCCGTGTGTGTGTGTGTGTGTGTGTGTGTGTGTGTGTGTGTGTGTGTGTGTGTGTGTGTGCCTTCTGAAGATGGTTGGGTGCTGGGCTGGCAACTCAACAATATAAAACTCCACTGCCACTTGTTCTGCAGACTGATGATCCACCGTGGTGATTCCTAATGGGCACATTCGAAAGAAGAAGAATAAGACCAGTCTTTATAGCTAGAGAGTCACAAATAATAATTAAACCAAATCAGCCAGCAGCACAAGACCTATAAAAAATTATTACAATTTGTCTATTTTCAGCAACTAAAAATCGAAACCCAAAAAGAATTTTAAATAGAACATAAAAACTGTCAAGACAAAAGTTGGTTGATCAAAGATCCATCCATAGAGTCCTGCTTGGTGCAGTGGGTTGGGGCATCGGGTGTTCAACTAATGAGTGATGAGTTGGATTATGATTGATGGAGGTATGGAGAGCCAATGCCCTTTATTATATGGCAAGGTAAGGATATGGTCTCTAGCAGGTGAGAATTGTCCCAGTGTTAGGGGATGTTTTAGTGGGTGAGAGTACCCGGACAGGGCCGGAGTTTGTTCATCATTAGCTTTCACCTCCTTAAAGTGCTAAAAAAATGAAGTAAATTTTGCTACAGACTAATTGTAATGATCTATTATGAATGCTACGTGCTATGAATTGTACCAAAATTATGTTGTATTTTTTTATCCAGATTGCCACTTCAAGTTCTCTATTACCTCCTAACATCTGATTACTATCCATACTATATAGGGACCCAGGATGTTCTCCATCACTCTTTAGAGGGCTATATCGCCCACGTAGAGAACTTCTGGTTTAAGCAAAAGCAACTCAAAGGTAACCGACATTTGTAAAAATGTAATATATTACTATTACTAGTTACTATTTTGAAAAAGTAACTAGTTATATTACTAGTTACTAGAAACTGTAATATATTACAGTAACATATTACAGATTGTAATATATTACTCCTATCACTGAACTTGACCCATGTAATTATCCAACAATAATCTAAAAAGTTATGTACTCACAATAACATTCCATCTGTGTTGTCCATTTTCATTCTTACTCAACCATCGGGTTTGGATCCTATCCTCGGATCCGACTCAGATGTATTTTCAGCTTGTGGCCACTTGAAACTCTCGAGGTCCTCCCTTACCCTCAGTGCTCTATCCCTAACCTCCTCAGATATTGTTTGCTGGCTTACAGTATCAAAAGAAAAATTAGTACCCTGGTAATAGGAAAAACATACCTGGAGCTCAACATAACAGCAGTAGCTGCCTTCTTCCTGAAGACATTAGTTTTAAAGGAAGGGGGTTGGTAGGAGGGGAGTTGAGGAAGAATGAATATGGACAACACAGATTGAATGTTATGGTGAGTTCATAACTTCTTTATCTGATGATGTTGATTTTCATTCATTCCTCAACCATTGGGACAGAGTTCCCAGCTAGCTGAAATCCCAGAACTCTAAGGAAGGATATTTCTAAGCACAGCTGAGCCAAAAGCTGCTCTTCCACTCGAGACCAGATCCAATTTGTAATGAGTAATAAACGTATGAGGAATAGCCCGAGTAGCAGCTATCCTTGGAAGCCCTGGATGAAAACACTGATGATGTTTCCATGGACCTGGCTGAATCAGCTCTGACAGGTTTTAGTAAGTAAATTCCCAATTTATTATAGATTAAGGAAATACACTCAGTCAGCCATCTGACTAAAGATACTTTCCTAACTGGCTTGCTTAATTTGGAATCAGCAAAGGAGACAAATAATTGAACTGTTTTCCTGAAAACTTTTATTCTATGTAAATAAAAACATAATTGTCTATGCACATCCAGTAAGAGTAACATATTTTCTCCTGTGTAAAATTTGGAAAGAATACTGGGATATTAGTAGATTGGTTAAGGTTAGATTCTGACATTACCTTAGGAAGAAAGGAAGGATTTTGTATGTAAAGTTATCCTATTGTTTTGTAATATCAAGTAAGGAGGCTTAGCAGACAATGCTTGAAGGTCTGACAGTCTTCTAGCAGATGTGATGGCTACCCAAAATATAGTTTTCTAGGTCAAAAACTTTAGGTTGCATTTTTCTACTGGTTCAAAAGGAGAATGAATTAAGGCTAGTATCACTAAATTTAAGTCCCACGGAAGAGTTGGACCCTTATTAGGGGGTCTCAAAAGAAGGGTACCTTTCAAAAAGGCCTTACAAAGTTTTGCTTTTCAATCCCCAGATGAAAATTAGAAATAGCAGGTAGTTGGCTCCTTTGTGGAATATTTTCACTAAAAATTCAAGGACACTATGCACTGGTGCTGAAAAAGGGTCAATATGCTTCTGTTGAATGCAAAGGGCAAATCTCTTCCATTTACTTTTGTAAAGTTTTCTTGTGGAAGCCTTGTGAGAAAACAACAGTATATGACAGAGAGGGGAAGAGAGGGAAAAGTGTCTGCCATTGGAGTTCCCAGTAATATGTACTGCTATTAGAAATAGTATTGAAGAGATTGCCCATTGCCAAACTCTGAGAGCTTCTCGACACAAGGGGTAAGATATGATTCCTCCTTGTTTGTTGATGTACTACACCAAGGACATATTGTCTGTCTGAACTGCAATAGCTCCAAAAGGGAGAGAGTGTCTTGGAAAGCCTGCAATGCTAAGAGCACTGATCTCATCTCCAGAACATTGATATGCAAAGTTGGCCTCTTCGGAAGCCTATGTGCCTTGGACTGTTTTTCCCAGTAGGTACCACCCAACTAATCTGGGATGCATCCATGGTCAGTATGATCATGGGTTGAGATAGAATGAAAAAACATCCTTGCAGAATCTGATCTGAATGGATCCACCACCAAAGACATATCTCACATGCTTGGGTAATTTTTATCTCAATGGACATATGCTGATGAAGAATGGACCATCGAGTTGCTAACATCCATTGTACAATCTTCATATAAAATCTTGCCAGTGAGACTAGAACTAACACTGCAGACATTGATCCAAAGGCTTGTAATATCAAGTGGGCTGAAACTAGGAATTCTGAATTGTCTTTCTGACCTGAAATTGGATAGCCTGCACTCTCGGCAAGGGAAGAGAGACTGTCACAGATACTGTGCTGAAGACTGCCCCTATGAATTCCAAAATCTGAGATGGTTCTAACTGAGACTTGTTGTAATTTATGGTAATCCCTAGTAGGGAGCTAGTCTGGAGTACCTGATCTTGGGCTTTTATCAGCAGATGCTTGGTCAGAGCGTTATGAGCCAGTCGCCCAGGTACGGAAACACTGAGAATTCCTGCAGTCTGAAGTGAGATGCTACTACTGCCATGCATTTGGTGAACACCCTGGGTGCTGTGGTGAGGCCAAAGGGCAGAGTTCTGAACTGGTAATGACTGGCTCCCAGCTGAAAGCACAGGAATTTTCTGTATCACCTGTTCATTTTCATGTGATAGTATGCATCCTGAAGATCTATTAAACACATCCAATCTTCCTCTGCAGGAATGGCAAAATGGACTGAACCGTGGCCATCTGGAACTTGGTATACCAAACTGACTTGTTCAAATTGCTGAGATCCAAAACTGACCTCCAATCTCCTGTTTTCTTTGGTAGTAAAAAAAATCTTGAGTAAGTTCCGGATTCTATCTTGTCTGGTGGGACATGCTGTATGACTCTTTTTTTCTAGCAACTTTCTATTTCTTCTGCTGATGCTTTCCTCTGACTGGGTGGAATATTGGGAATTTTGCATACAGGTGGGGATTGTGGGGAAAAGGGAATCATATAATCTCTGGAAATAATCTTTTGCACCCACGTGTCTTTTGTAAGGTCTAGCCAGGCTCTCTGGTGCAGGGATAAAATGACCCCCGACTGCCTCCAGAGGTGGACAACCAGGCCTCATTTCAGAAGCGCTGGTAGGGTCTGTCAGAGAAAGAATCTCTAGACCCTTGGTTCTGCAGGTCTCCTCTACCACATAGGCAGTATCGTCCATTAAAGTCCCTCCACCTGCCCCTAGGGGAACTATCTCCATGGGGATCTTGGAAAGGACCCTGGGACTTCATGAACCATATCTTTCTACCTCCTCTTTGATTACTGGAAAAGGTCCTTTGAGGGAGGGGGGTCAAAAACGTACTCCTATTGTAGACAGGGCTAAACAAGAACTTCTGTCAAAGGGTGCACTGACGAAAGAGGACTTGAAGGGCTCTGCAAAGTCACCCAAGTGCATCCAGGCATGCCTCCTAATGGAATTGCCTGAACCCACTGCCTTTGAGGTACCTTCAGCCACATGTGAAATGACCCTTGTGGACAAATTTGTCATTGACTGTAGGGTAGCCAACTGTGAGGCAACAGAAATCTGAGCCTTAGTGGTACTGGTCCCGGAGAGAGAGTTGGAGAGTTCCTTAATCAAATCTCTCTGCAATCTAGTGAAGTACACCGAATAACTCAGCAATCTGACAGCAAATGTTGCTGAAGCATAAACATGCTTCTTAAATCTGTTCAATGCCCCTGACTCCCTGTTAGAGGGATGGACAGTCGAACTCTGTTCCAAGAGTTCCTTCTTGGTGGCTGCCACCATGAACATAGCATCTACCAGTGCACCCTTGCTCCAAAACTCCCTTCCTTTTAGGTGGTGCCTAAATCTGGTCTGGTCATTTGGGGATTGGCTCAACCTTGTCTGGTTCCTTCCACGCCCACCTAGAAACATGCCAAAATGCTTTTTTTTTCTTTTAAACATGATATGATAATAATTATTCTGAAACTACATGATTATTCATATTGGTAACTTGTAAAGTAACTTCTGAGTCATCAGCAAATTTACTGCAAATAATGGGCTTAGAAATAGAAGCTGAGTATGTCAAACAAGAAGGGACCAGGGATGGACTGAGCCTGTAATTAGTCATTGTTTGATCATTACTCTACCTCGATAAACAAATTAAAATAAATAAATAAATAAATAGAATCTTGACATATGCCCCTTAGGACAGCCTTCAGAACTGATAAACTGTTTGCTGTCTTGACCTTCAGCTGAAGATATAGGGGTTGATGTTTTAGGTCTTAAGCTGATGAGGTACATGCAGTAGTACTCACGTTATGTTTCTGTCACTGTGGCTATCTTTCAACATTATTATCTTTAACACAATCCATCTACATGCAGAAGTAAATATGGAAAGCGACTGTATAGTACTTAACTATAATAAGTCCAAGTTAACACCACTTTAACAGTATTTGCGTTAATATTTTCTAATACACTCTATTAAACATGTGACCTGAATACTTTTACTTATCACTGCCATCAGATGTCTGGAAGTTAAATAGGACCACAGCTGAGATGCTCACCAGTATACCATTCTCTGTTCATCACTTTCTAGTCCAGTGTGTTACAGCTATATAACGTACAGCAAAAAATGTTTAACTGTTGTTCATTATCAAGAACAAATTTTTCAAAGCACATTTCAAGAGGACTGCCAGCTAGACTGCTACAAATGACCCCCACTGACTATTTCCCGGGAACCTTGCAAGCAGATTCACTGCAGATATAATATTTGTTAGATGTAGTTATGCTAATCACGGGCCTGACTGAATGGTTCCCCTTTGTTCTGTTACTTTTGCAGTGTACTTCTCATTATCCAGATAATCACTGCTATGTGCCTTCATTTCTTGTATTTCTTTCTCAAGTATGAGCTTCATTCGTAGTCTTATCATCCCAATTATTTTTGTCTCCCTCCTGGTATATAACAAGTTCAGAGTAAGTTTCTGTTCATTATTCATTTAAACCTGCCTATCCATTTCATCCATAGTCTTTTTTTTTTTCTCTTCCAAATCTGCCTAATCCTGCACACAATTTTGTTAGAGCCACTGTTAATTTTATAATAGGAGCACATTTCCAGAGGCTTGTTCCTATAAACTGGGAATCCTATTAATTAAGGACCATTTAGCAATTGACTATAAAAACATGCACAGTCATCTAGGGTACTGATAGTACTTGACATAGCAGTCCACAGTATGATGCATAATACAGTTTGAGCCTGTATTCCTTGTCCAGAAACAGGTGGTGATGTTTGTCTGCTGTAATTAGAACCTTAATGTTGCCCTTACACTTTTAAGTACAATTAGTTCTCAACGTCCAAAAGTGGAATCTGCATTACTCAGCAATAGTACATCCGTATCAGTAAACAAGCCTTTCCCACTAGCATCCTTTTGCAAATGCTAAAAGAACATTCCGTATGACCATACAGCAATCTGCACTGGTATTAATGATCTATACTGTGGATCACACCATCAGAGCTACTTCTTAAATACAAAGAATGCCATCTTTCTTGAGTAACCTTGATGTCAGTGTATGCTACGTTATAAAGAAGATAAAATCATTTTGTGGTGAATAATTCATTTCTGCTGGCAAAAAAACAAGTTTCAGTCTGTCATTTACTTTTTTAAGTTCCTGTATTTTTAATAAAATCCTTTATTACAAGCATGAAATAAATAAATTAACTTAATAAAACACATAGACAAAGCAATATTTCTTACATAAGAAAACAATAAAGCAAAAGAAAATAACAAAGTAACATAATGCTTCAATCTGCTGTAACAAAAGGCAAAAACAAAATTTTTCACACTAAAATACCACAAGTTTTCAAATATAAATTGTTGATTCTGCAACATCATGCAGTCATTATCAAAACATCCAGTTGATGCTTAACCAATGTTCAGATATTAATAAACAAAAGTTATATACTCGCCATAATGATAGATCTGTGTTGTCTGTCTTCGTCCTTTCCTCCACAGACAGGCTCTGATCCAAAAATGGCTACTTCCAAGTTTTAGATCCAGTGCTCAGGCCCCACCCTCCCTACCCATAAACCCTGTGAACAGAACGAGCTACCTCAGATCGAGTCTGCCATCCAAGGAAAAGACAATGTAAATTATAAAATGTCATATATATATATATATATATATATATATATATATATATATATATATATATATATGTGTGTGTGTGTGTGTGTGTGTGTGTGTGTATTATTTGTAAGCTACCTTAAAGGAGCAAATGATTCAAATCACAGTAACATGTGTAAAGCAAAACAGGCAAAAAAAGGCAACACCATTAGGAGCCAGAACTATGTCAGCTAGGTCCATCTCAGAATGAGACTAGTTGTTACCATACTACATCACTACCAAAATAAAATAAGGAGGGGAAAAGTATAAGGGAAGTTGAGGAAAACCGAAACAGACAACACAGATCTATTTTATGGTGAGTACATAACTTTCACATCCTTTATGGCCTTGGATCAATATGACAATATTTCTTGAGCTGCTTTTAGTATAGATAGTATTAAAGACAAGTTCTTGTTGAAATGTATGTATTAAGGTATATGTATTTACTAGGTGGGCAACATGTGCATTTATTAGGCAGAATATATGTATTCATTAAATTGTTGAGTGTGTACTGCTTATACTTTTATATATATATATTTTATATGTATTTTTATGTTTATATCTATGTACATAAGTAGTTACTAAATGGAGAATATGAGCATATGTATTTATTCATTGACTTTTTATGTATTTATTTTACATTTATCCACGTCCTTGTCTTTACACTTTATGTATGTGGTTTTTAAACATAATTTTTCTGACTTCAGCAATTAACCAAGGGAAAAACATAATCATAGTAATTAATTGATTGTTGACTGCTGAATTCATTTTAAGTGGTAGAATTGGTTGTTCTTGTAATGAATTAAAGTATTTAAGTGTTGTTGCTGTTTGAATGAACTGTCTGATGAAGCAATGGTTACCATTGTGAAAGTGCTCACCATTTTGTATTAAAAAAAAGATTTTACTTTGTCGTGGTTCATCTTCTTTATTCCAGCTACTTTCCTACTGGGCACCTGTGTTTCA
Source organism: Protopterus annectens (assembly GCF_019279795.1). Classification (NCBI taxonomy): domain Eukaryota; kingdom Metazoa; phylum Chordata; order Ceratodontiformes; family Protopteridae; genus Protopterus; species Protopterus annectens. Next base: position 278,172,923 of record NC_056742.1, on the reverse strand, counting down.
ACATTTTCAACGTTTGGGCTGCTTTGGATTAATTTGTTTGCTGCATGTAGATCTATTTTTATGGTGAGTACATACATTTCACATCCTTTACATCCTTTCAACAATGGATGGGACACAGCCTCAACTACTTTTATACTTGGGAGGCCAAATGGAAGGATATTTTGGAGTACAGTTGAACCAAAACAGACCTTAGATCTAGACTTCATATCCAACTTGTAATGGGTGATGAAGGTATAACCTTGGACCATGTAATCGCAGCACATATGTCATCACTTGAACCTCTACAAAAAAAGGCTGTAGATGAAGCCACCAATCTGGTAGAGTATGTTTCCAGAGTGGAAAGGACAGAAATTCTTTTTTCCTGGTAAACAAATGAAATACACCTAGACAACCATTGAGAAAGAGTAAATGAGACACAGCTTTACTTAATTTAGCAACTTGTCAGATTTTCTAAAGGACTTAGTGCAGTGTAGAATCTAACAATGAACATCAAGTAAATGCAGAGTATATTCACCCTTGTTTGAGAAATTTAGGAGGAAAACTGAAGATTTATGGACTGATTAATGGATGATTCCAAAGTCACCTTGGGTAGGAAAAAGGGACTGGTTTTAAGAAATACTCTGTCCTTATGAAAAATTAAGTATGGGGGTTTTGAAGAGAGTTGGTGCAGTTCTGAAATTCGCTTGGCAGAAGTGACTGTCACAAGGAATAATGTCTGCCAGGACAAAAACTTAAGATTTGCTTTTGCAGCAGGTTCAAAGGGAGGACTGGTTAGGGCTTGTAAAATTATGGCAATATTCCATGTAGTGACTGAATCTCTAAGTGGAGGCCAGAGTAAGACAGTACCTTGAAGAAAGGCTTTGAACAATCTAAGGGAAGTTATGGGAGTATGATTCTCTCTCCTATGTGAAATGAGGAAATTGCAGCTAACTGAACATTAATAGTGGAACAGCTGGCACCACTTTGAAAAAGATGTGCAAGAAAGCACAAAATAGATGGAAGAGGAGCTGAAAAATAATCAGTATTATTCTCTAAAGCCCAAGTAGACAACTTTTTCCATTTACTTCTATAAACCTTTCAAGTGGAGGGTTTCTGAGAGGAAGACAAAATGCTCTTTTGTCTCCTTTCAGCTTTCTCTCTGCTCTACTTTCTTAGCATTCCATGTTCTAAGTACCTATTTAAATTTCTGTTATTAATTTTTTTAATTGCTTCTGTAACATAATTATATATACATATACCATCTATTTTCCATCGTCTTCAAGACTCTTGTTTCTAATACACACCAAATATGCTCCTCATCTTTCTATCCACACATCTACTCCTACTACTATCATACCTTACATGCTATATGATACCTATCACACCTATCTCTAAATCCCCCACCCTTACTCACACTGCTTATGTCACTTGCCAGCTGTTCACTATTACTATTGCTTCTAGCCTATTTGCTTTACCCCCCCATCTCACTTTCAGATATAAAATTCTTAACCCTTCTTTGAACCCATATAAGGTAATTTTTTAATTTAATACTAACATACATGAACCCTCATTAGTGTATGCATACTGTAAAAAGATATTATTATGAGGGGATATCCACCCAAACCCAAGTCCCGACTGCCTCTCTTCTCCACCTGCTCCCTCTTCTACTGTAACATCTACTAAAAAATTGAAAATCATATCCATGAATATTCAAAGTATAGTAAACAAAGTCTCTGAATTTCATACCCAGATCACCCATTACTCCCCAGACTTTATTATTCTTTCAGAAACTTTGCTCAAACCACATATACAAGAGTTTGAAATCCCCCCCCCCCCCGGCTATACTATTATCCGCTCTGACGGATTAAATAAAAAAGGTCATGGTGTAGCAATCATGTTCTCTAACCATATCTCTGTCTCTACTGCTTCTATTTCTCTACCTAAATTCCTCTGTTGAGGTACTTGTCTCTCAATGTAAATTAAATGAGCATAAAACACTATGTACAATTGTTCTACATATTCTCCCAGGAAATAACATCCCTATTCTGGAAGATGTCTTACACTGTGTATCTAGTTACACTTCTCATGAAATAATAATTCTTGGTGATATCAATATTAACTGGCAAATCTTCACGTCGGACTACCCTTCTACTGGTATCAATCTATATGGTTTCAAACTCCTCACCTCCCATACTCACTTCAACAAAGCTAACAGTACTGTGACTACTCTGGATTGGATCCTACAAATCCAAAAGTTTATGACTCTCCAAAAATCGTCCTAGACTCCCCTCAATGATCAACATCCCACCTATGTTCAGAGACTAACCTCTCAAATTTCAATTCCAAGATCTTTAACTACCTCCTTAACATTAACTGGTCCATCCTCTATTCCCTACCACTGGATAATGTTGTTCTAAAATTTAATACAAAATTTCTTGACATTCTCAATAGCCTTGCTCCTATAAGAAAAAAAGAGAGAGTTAAATTCACCCAGTCACCCTGGTTATCCCCTTCTAGTATGCAATTAATGTATAAGAGAGACAAAGCTTGGAGAAACTGTCAGCAATACAAATCTCAAGCTCACAGACCTACAAACAACTTTGAAACATGACAAAAAACAAGTTACTGCTGATAAGAAATATTATTACTTCAACCCACAGGATAACCAAAAACACAACCCACCAAAACTTTGGTCCACTTTCAAGAAAATATTATACCCTGGAACTCCTAGTACCCATAATCCTTGTCCAGACATCTTGACCTTAGAAACTGCTACTAAATTTAACTCCCACTTTACAGACTCAATAACCACCCTCACCCAAAACTCCATAAAGAATCCTGCCACCCCTGACAAACTTCAAAGCACCAGCAATGCCATTTTAACTTAAAATCTGTCTCTACTTACTATATAAAAAAGGTATTACAGAAACTTAACCCCTGCTCACCCTCTACAGACAATCTCCCAGATGAAAATCTAAAGATTGCTGTCCCTTGCCTACCCAATCTCTATCTTGATTAATCAATCCATTTGTGAGTCATATGTTCCATCTCTCTGGAAAAAAGTTTACTTCATTTCTCTTCATAAGGGGAGAAACTCCACTGAAAAAACAAACTTCAGACCAATTGCAATCTTGTCCCCTGTTTCCAACACCTTAGAAAATTGTATTCATTAACAACTTATGATACTTACTCCAAGAAAATACATGGCTTTTGCTCAGATTATAGCACAACAACTGCCTTTGTTGCCTTTTTGGATGATGTCATTAAATTCAAAGATAACTATTTAGCTTCTTCCCTCATTTTAGATCTCTCCAAACTTTTAAAAACAGCCTTGCATACCAAACTACTCTCAAAAATGTCTGATTTAGGTTTTTCCAGTACAGCAGTCACTTGGTTCTCTAGCTACCTATCTAACTGGCTAACTGGCTTAAATGGCTCTCGACTTACTCATCTTTTCTCCCATTTAATACAGGTGTCCCACAAGGCTCCGTACTTAGTCCTCACCTTTTTAACATATTTATAAATTATATACATACATCCTCCCAACAAGCTACACTTAAATATGTAGATGACTCTGCTGACATCTGCTCATCTAATTGTCCTTCCTAGTTCCAATCTATAACCCAGCAGGCTTTCAACTCTATTGAAAACTGGCTCATTGACAATCATCTTTTCCTAAATCCAAATAAAACAAAACTATTCTTATTTCTTCCCAGATTCCAAACACACATAAAAGACACATTTATAATATCCTCTGTCAACAATAATGAAATTGAAGTTGTACCTCACACAAAGTTACTTGGTGTCATGATAGATGATCAATTGAAATTTGATCTTCATATTCAAAAGTGCATAGAAACAACACACCAAAAACAGGGTATGCTTACAGATCACAGATCAAAAACACTCCTTACCAATTCAAGAGCTACTCAAGCCAATACATCCCTCCTTCCTTCACTACCATATGCCTCACCCATTTTCACCAACATTCAGCTCTCCCTAAGATCAAAACTTGAGCTTTGCTATAATAAAGTAGCTAGATTTGCAGCCAGTCAGTCATACAATTCCCACCACTGCTCCGCCCTCAGATATTTAAACTGGTTTGAGTTACCTCAACTACCTCAAGTTCACCCATCTCCTTCTTGCTCATAAAATAGTATACAAATCCTCATCCTGCCCAGCAACCACCACCATTCTTAACCATTACCTCCCTAATTACCCGCTTCACTAATCTGAAAAACACCTTCTTGAAATCCATAAACTGAAAAAATCTGTCGGTCACTGGTTATATTCCTATACAGTAGCCAAGGTCCGGAACAGTATTGCTACAGATATTATAGCAATGCCATGCAGTGACATATTCAAACAATCTCTAAAGAGATTTCTCCTGTACATGTCTTACACTAGGATGACTATACCTGTTACTCCATCCTTCTCTTCCTTTCTCTCAATACTTTTCCCTTCTTCCTTCTCTTTCCCTTGCTCTTCTTTTTCCCCTTTCATTTCCTCCCTTATCTTATTAGCCAAAGCACCAGTTACTTCTCCAATAGCTCACTAATTAAATTCCATTTCCTAATCCCCAACTGCAAAATCTTTCCTCTTAGTCTTTTGCTCATATTTAAAATGTTTAACATCTTTACCATTGACTATCACTATTGACTGTATTTTACTAAGTGTTCAATATCCTATGATTGTTGTTTAATATTCACTTGATGATTTTCTGATCTGACTATTTATCCTGTATGTTGATTCTATTATTTGTTACTGTACTTCATGTGATAATATTATGTAGTCTAATAATTAAACTATTTATGTTGGACCTTTTCTCCCCAGGCCTCCACTGAAATCAGGATTCATGCCCAGTCAGACTTTCCTGCTAAACAAATACCAAATAAATAAATAAATAAGATGACAACCTGGGCTGATGAACCATCACTGGAACTGAAGAAACCATGAGGTTAGCTTGAAGGACTGAATGTTCAGGTGAGGCAGCCCTGGATGTTGAGAAAGCAAATCTGAGTCTGAACCCAGAACTTAAAGCAGATGAGATCTGAGAAGGGGAAACCACACCTGCTGAAGCGATTAAGGGGCTATGAGGAATAACTTAATCTTCATTGCTAATGCTTTCTGTAAGAACTTTGGAATCAGGCGTGAAAGGTGTAAAGGAGACCTGAGGGGTAAGGATACGTTAGAACCTGAGGTGACTGCCCCTCATGGAGGTTTAGAACCAAAAACTTGCGGCATTGGTGTTGCGGGGAGTAGCAAAGAGATTGCAACAAGGTTGGCCTCAATGGCTGACAATCTCTGTTCCATTATTGACAGACTGAGGGAGCAGGATGGATCTGCAAAACTTGTCTGTCAAAATGTTGATTTCCCTGGGACATGCATTGCAGTTAAAAAGTGTCAAAAAGATACCACCCATTTCCAGACTCTCATGGCCTTGTGATAGAGAGGATAACATATGGTTCCTTCATTATGTTGATATGTCAGACGACAGCCATGTTGCCTGTCTGCATGGAGATCACACCTGTGGGGAGAGAGACCTGAAAGGCTGCAACATTAAGAGAACTGCTCACAACTCAAAGATATTGATTTGAAGACTGGCCTCTGTCTGAGACCATGTGCATAGTCTTTCCCAGATAATGCCCCCCCCACCACAACCCAACTGGGGAAGTGTCCATGGTCACTGTGGCTTAGGGAAAGGGATGAATGAAAGGCTGTTCCTGGGTAACAAGTGGAGACTCTTGCGCACGTGTGTAGATGTGTGTCAGACTCACTGTAAATGACAAAGGTTGTTCTCTGCTAGACCACTGATCTGCCATAATTCACTGTAAAATCTGGCCAGTGGTACTAACGTGACTGATTTCAAAACCGAAAGCATCGAGAAACACTGGCTTATCAAGATAAGAGTCTTGGGAGGAACAACATCTTCTCTGAATAAGAAGTTCCAGAATACCCCCCAACGAGATGTTCTCAAGGATGGGATCAAGGGGAACCTTCTCCTTCATCCAAGTCAGTGTCAGTGGTAGAAGATTCCTTGGGGGAATTTAAGTGGCTCTTCTTACACTTATGTTTATGATAGATCTCTGTTGTGGGAGGTGGAGGAGAGGACTCAGAAACAGAGATGGATTCTCTGTGGAGATTATCCTTTTCTGTCTATCTGTGTCTCTCATTTCTTTTCTGCCATTTACAAAGAAGAAGAAAGAGAAGCTAAAGGAGTAGCAGACTCTGACTTCCTTGAAACTGAAGAAGGCTTGTCTCTTGGTGGCTGTAAGAGACTCTTCAAAATAAGTCTGTTCCTCATCTTAATGAGAGTTGTCTGCCTAAAGGCAAGCAATACACTTTTTAAAACCCGAAGGCTTATATGACACAATGCTTTAGAACAAAACAAAGTACCTAGGAAAAAAATATGTGTGTGTGTGTGTGTGTGTGTTTGTGTGTATGTATGTATGTATAAGGTATATATACATATACATACACACACACACATATATATATATATATATATATATATATATATATATATATATATTTTTTTTTTTTTTTTTAATTAGAATATAGAAAAAAAGGTAGAGAAGAGAATAACCTTACAGGGAAAATTAGTACAAAAAAATGGAATGTGGGACTACAAGATGTATGTATAGATATAACTATGAAAAAATAAGAAAGGATAAGGAATTACTTGTATAAAAGAAAAAAAAATCGTTAAAAGTTCTATACCAGACTCTCCTAAGCACCAAGATCCCTTGTAGCTTTTCAAGCAGCAGTTGATATATGAGTTAGTTTGTGCTATTTACAGGATTTATAGGTAGGGTGAGGAGACTGAGCACGAGATCCAAAGTTTTGAAGTGGCCATGGCCAGATTCAAGACCCATCCTTTGAGGAATGGATGGAAAACACAACATCAGATAAAGTGTTTCATATACCCATTAGTACAATATTTATTCAGATAAACAGACTAGAAATTCTACTTCCTGTATCGGTAGGGAGCAAATACATTATTCTATTCTTTTTTGGTATTGCATTGTTTATCAAAGTATTATGAATGTTAGTTTGTAAACACTATGTTCTAATTTTAATTACCTTTAACTCATGCAAACATCATCCAAAAATGCAGCTGTACATTGCCACAACATGCCACCTCTCTCATTGTCATAATGGCAATGGGGGTTCGAATGGAGAGATGATGAATTCTTCCTCAAGTCTTGGGGAGTACCTTTGCATGGTGGACCATGTTTTCACAAAATTTCACCAAGATGACACTGATATATAGACTGCATTTTATACAGCATATATAATGGCAAGAGACAGGTTAAAAAATAAAAAAAAGACAGCTGGTTGCACAGGTCCCAGGATAAAAAAGTGCCCAGTCCTGGTGTACCACTGGTGCCAGTGCTGGAAAAAATGACAGTGTAGAACCCTCAAGACACAGAAACTCTCCTACAAGGGGTTAGGCCAGGCTCTGGGGAAGGCCCCACCTTGTAGAAGAATGTAGTAGTTCACAAAAAACCACAAAAGCTGATAGGCCAAAAATGATCCAAAAGGACGACAGAGTGGACTATTGAAGACAGAAAGAATAATTACGGATCTGGTAAATAACACAGGAAACCTCCAAAAACTGTTTTCAACCCAGTTTGGCTTTGTCAAGGGCAGGTCACACCTTCTCAATCTAGTGGACTTTTCTGAGAAAGTCACTAGGGCCATAGACGAGCGTAAAACAGTTCACACTGCTTACCTGGACCTGTCTAAGGCGTTTGACACAATCCCCCACTTGGGTATTGCAGACAAATGCACAAAATTGAGTACAAATCTCTACATTACAAGATGCATAGCCAAATGGCCTAAAGACATGATACATGTTAGAGTGGCAGAATCCAGATCTAGAAAGCGGACAGTTACTAGTGGTGTGCCACAGGGCTCAGTATTGGGACATCTCCTGTTTAGAATATACTTCTCAGAAGTCAAGGCTAATGTAAAAGGCCTTTGGCTGACCAAGATTGCTGATGACTGCAAGTTGGGGACAATCACTGAATCCCACAATTATGTAGATATATTTCAGAAGGGTCAAAATCAGACAAATGATCGGTTCCAGAGCCATGGCCTAAAACCAAATGCAAAAAAAAAAAGCATAACCATACCATTTAGGAAGTCAAATACCCCTGCAAATTAAAACATTTACAGTGCACCCCTAAATGTGGACTCAGGGGTGAAAGATCTAGGTACACAGACAGCTAGTAGCCTGAAATGTTGACCACCATGTGTCCACAGGGGTAAGGAAATCCTTCTATGTGGCACAGCTTATAAGTAAAGGCATGGCATCCAGATCCAAAGAAGTTATGGTCCCACTGTACTCGGCTGTTATCAGGCCAATAATCAAGTACAGTGCCTCTTGCAATAACTGGAGCGACCTCAGAGGTTCTTCACAAAAACACAGTTTGGATCAATGGATGGAGAATCTTAAATTCACTCCTGAGGTGGCAACCATGTCCCTTATAGACAGGGGTAGTCTGTACAATATTTAAAGGCACAGACACAAACCTAAGCCATCCTTTAGTCTTAGGGATCAAAAATCAGGTAAAATTCAGGTAAAACTGGCTAGGCTTCTAAGGGTTCTTGAACCATTAACCTAGTGATCTTATATTAACCTATAAGGAAGAAATTAAGTCTTGTTACTATTATGCAAGAAGCCCAGAATTTCTAGATATAAGATATTCAGAAAGATTAAGAAATAAATTAGAGGAAAGAAAAATACTTCCACAAGAAAAATTGGCAAAAGCTTCAAATGCAAATTTGCATTCATTAATATAACAGACCCAAGCAAAACATTACACAGATGAAGAAACTTTGGGCCACCTGGAAAAAGAAGCAACAGAGGAAATGCGGAAATACAAACAACAAAATCTAGAGATTTTTGAACGGTATAAAAAAGAAACAGTCATGGAAAAGAAAGAGAGATGTGATATGGTGCAATATAATGCAAAGGAGAAAGCCAAACTAATCAACACAAAAAAGCAGCTATAAATGTATTTGAAGAGAAATACAGGCAAAAGCACCCAGACATGAAAAATTTCACAATACAAAAAAATAAGAACACAAAGGGGAAAGTAGAAAAGAGGATTAGTAATGGGGAGGTTAAAGAAATAGAAACTGAAGTTTTTGATTCTCTGTGAAGTGAAAGATTTAAAGAAGAAAATCCAAATTAAGGAACAACAGGTGAAACGGGAAGTAACTCATCACTTGCCCTGGAAAGATGTTCTGGAGTCTTCAGCAGGAAAAGAGTACAAAAGTTCAGCTGAAGTTGCACAGCAAGAGAAGGAGCAAGAAACAGTGGTAACACTGATGCAGGCAGTTTGTGAGAGATGGGCTAATGAGTTCCCCATATGAGGGAGCAAAAGATGACACAGGATCCAGCTGAAGAAATGTTACAGGAAGATGTTCTAGAACTTTCTGTAGAATATCCAAAGAAAACAGAGAGCAAAAAATGTGCCATCAGTTTACAAGAAAATGATCTAAGGGAAGGGGTGTTTGATTTAACACAGATGAATAGAGATATTACGACTGATGAAATAGATTACAGAAAGTAAACAAAACCCAAAATGTTAGAAGTAAAACAGATGAAAACAGTAATCAAGGCTATTAACAGAAACTTGTGTGATACAAAAGAAGTAAACAGGATATATTACCATGCAGCTAAATTAATAACAGATAAAGTCTTACCACAGAATGCAGAGCAATAAAGGAAGGGAAGGGAAGGAAAAAGTGCCATCATGGAAACATAAAATAGCTTAAACTATAAAACAATTAAAACAAGAAATGCCACTGTTAGAAGGGTACAGAAGAGGCAGATCAACAACAATAAAAACAATACACAGTATCACAACAGACCAGGATCTACCATACACTGCTGCAAAGAATAAATTAAAGATATCAATACAGGCAGTAAAACTTAAGATATGCAGATAAACATAAAGAAAAGTACAAAATAAGCAATTCATTGATAACCCTAAAACTTTTTATAGAGAACAGAAAAACAGCAAAAGGACTAGAAACTCCACAAAAAAAAAGAAATAGACATTTTGGAGAAATATTTATTAACATCCTGTGGAACATGACAACCATGCTGAATGCACAAAAAATTATAAGAAACAGTATGGAGTTGAAATGTACAGGATATGAAATGGGATAAATTAACAGCCAGAGAATTTGAATTAAAATTAAGAAAATCCCAGGCCTAGATGCAGAACTAACTTCTGGTTAGAAGTACTAACATCTTTACACAAAAATTAAGCCCTGGATAAAAACTACTTGTATGCACATCCTAAGCAGATACCAGCCTGGTTAGCAACAGGAAAAAACTCCTCTTTAAGAATGGGCCTACAAGCCATCCTAAAAATTACAGACCAATAACTTGCCTTTTGACTATGTATAAACTATATACTGGAATTGATGCAGACAAAAGTTACAGTCATTTTGAAAAAAAATCATGGAAGAATCTAAGTACGGCATGGATAGATTACAAAAAAGCATTTTATGATATGCCACATTCAGGGATAAAGGAGTGCTTACAAATGTGTAAAATACACCCTACATTGACCATGAAACAGTGGCAAACCACTTTGCAGCCATGATAAAGGATAAATTATTATCCCAGGGATAAAAATTCAATGGGGAATATTTCAGGGTGACTCCGTCACCACTGATTCTTTTGTCTTGCCCTTAACCTACTGGGTACATGGCTGGGCTTAAAAAAGGCCATGAGGTTGTTAGCTTAGTAAACACCTATGAAGCTGTCTGCTTAACAAATTACGTCATAGATGCAACTTGGCTCCCAGAAAACAACAGTGTAAACACTTCTCATCTTCTTTTTGTGGATGACTTAAAACTGTACAGTTTATCAGATGAGGAAATGAAAGCACAACTGCAAGTGGTTAAAACTTTCTCAGATGATATAAGAATGTCATTTGGTCTTAATAAAAGTGTAAAACCAACATTTAAGGCAGGAAAGCTACAGTACCAAGAAAATATCAATCTGGGACAGGAATGTGATATAAAGGAACTTGGGGACTATAAATATTTGGGATCTGATGAAGGATTGACAATAAAACATGAACAAATGCGAACAAAACAAAGTAAGGAATATTTTAGAAAAATAAAACTAATATTGAATACAGCCCTGACATCTAGGAACAAAGTTCATGCTATAAACTAATTTGCTCTTCCTCTTCTAACTTGCAGTTTTGGGGTGATTGATTGTCCCTAAAAGGTACTGGATCAGTTGGACAGGAAAACAAGAAAAATGTTTCAAGCTTAGCAAATAATATATAAAAATCAGTGTCTACTGAGATTATATATTCCTCGTTCTGAAGGAGGTATGGGTCTTCTCAAAACTGATTACATGTATAAATCTACAATTGTGGGACTACATACATATCTACCGACCTCACCACATCCAAACATGAATGTTTTAAAACATGAGGAGAAGAAGTCTTAAGATGGCTTCCCTGTTTAGTTTAGCAGAAGCATATTGGTGTGAAGCAGGAATGGAAAACAAACCAGAAGTAGACAAAAATTAGGCAGCAATTGAATGTGCCAAAAAAAGAAAGAATACAAGGAGAAGGATCAAGAGAAAATCCAAGAAATGTAGAAAAGGCATAAATATTGCAATAAGTACAGAAAACTCCTGGAGCATCATCATACTGATCATGATTTGAAGCAAAAATGGTTAAGGAAAGGTGGATTTAAATTAGAAGATGAAAGGTTAATATTGGCTGCACAAAATAGTGGACTACATACACACTGGTTCCCAAAGTCCTTTGAACATGTGGGAGAAACAAACAAATGCAGGTTCTGTAAAACAGAAAGTCGCACGTCTTGTTGCTGGTTGTGATACACTAAGGGCAGAGGTTCTGTATACTGAAAGGCATAATAATGTGTTAAGACTGCTGTACTGGGGATTGTGCAAACATTACAATATTGAAGTAGCTGATAAACATTAGAAATATGAACCAAAAATCATTACACAGAATGATGAAATTTATATCACATGGGATCATCCATTATCAACAGTTCAGAAAACAGATGTGTGAAAAGCCAATATAGAAGTCCATGAAACGAAGACAACAGTAGCATTAATCGTTGAAACTGCTACCACCAATGATTACAGTCTCTTACATATAGACCACAAAATCATAAAATACCAGGATTTGCAGGCAGAAATGACAGCAGTGTGGAAGAAGGATACTCAGACAGCTACAAAAGTAGTAGGAGCAACGAGTCTCATAAAAAAGAATTTACAGTGTTATTTAGATATGCTACTGGTACATGTAACTTCATATGAATTATAGAAGGAGTCAATTTTGTTGCACATTGTGGGTGCTGCAAACAGCACTTTTGGCTAACATGAAAGACTTAAATAATACAAATTTCATGAACTTTAATCATACCCTGACTTAGGAATGGGGTCCATTCCCATCATGGCATTAGAAACACAAAAATACTTGGGTGAAATAATAATATGCTTTATTGTAATGTTACAAATGTTTGTGTTGTGGCTAGGTAATACACAAATAAAGATGGACTGAATGACTGAGCTATATGGTTAAACCATATTTAAAACAATGATCCATAAGAAAATATTCAAGGGAGAAAAACTTGAGTATCTCAGATAAATGTTGATCTACACAACATATATGACTAGTTAATCTTTTTCCTTAATTTGGAATTCTAACAGCAAAGACCATGGCCATACAAGTAAATATTACTGAGGTAAGATAACTCTGACCTAGTAGATATGAGGTACTTTTGCAGACAATGGGATACAAAGTGATGTGGCAATTCTTTATTTACCTGTACTTGTTAACAGGATGCTTTGCACAGCCACTACAATCCTTTTACATGAGAGACTTAGTGTAAAACACCAAAAACATATACTACATGGCAGCAGTTAGTTACAGAAGATGGACTGAGGATTTCATTTTACGCATGCAGGTATTATTGTTCATTACAACGAATGTATTTTGCATCACATTATGTATGTCACTCTCTACATGTAGACAGATTGTACTGTTTTAACCTTGGTCTTAATATAACTTTGATGTATCCATTTTACAGAAAACTTTGTGTCATAATAATGTATACATTTGTCTATACAATATACTCTACCCACATATGCGGAGCTTTTCTTCCCAGACATATGCTGAAAATGGGCTTTGCTCAGTCTAACTAACCCAGTATGAACATACACAGAATACATTTAAATAAATTAATAAATATAACCTCATTACAGATAATAATACAAGCAAATTATCATACCATAACAATGTTAGTCTACAGAATACACAAGATAAGTTACATTTGTTCATTCAAATAATCACAATCATTCTGTACTTACATACAGATTAGAAATTTAATATGTCATATTCTTCAAACCTGTAAGAAGTTATAAATTGTACATAACTGTAAAGTCATGCACCAGTAAGATGCTGAGACATACTCCTTCACAGATGGATGTTGTTGTTTGTCTTTTCGTCTTTTCCCGGTTAGGGGTCGCCACAGCAGAACTCCGGTCCGCTAATGATTGGCAGTAGATTTTTTTATGGTGCCGAGTTGCCAGTCTGACGCGCAACTTTCAGTGAGGGCACGCCCATTCATGCATGCCTTTCGGAGGCCACTCAACTGCGGGGAGGACATGCAGACTCCACACAGAAGGCACTCTAGCTGTGAATCGAACAGGAGAACCTCATGCTGTGAGGCAACAACGCTACCGCTGTACCACCATGGCTTCTTCAGATAAAAATGCAAATTACACAATGCACTCTCATTAGCATTTTGAAACTTGCATGGTGATTGGACAGCTCAGTCAGCATGCCCACTGCAAACAGAGCATATCCCAGTAACAACAAGTCTGGTTGTAGTGCTCACCACTGCTACCAATATGTGATGGCCACCACTACCACCAATATGTGACATGTCCATGAATGACCAGCAATTAAGGAACCTGAATCCTCACCACTGACATTGGTGAGGGATTTGCACTTGGAATACAAATATATGCACCCAGTATTTCCAGATGCAGACCTCTCTGCATCACGTACAATTTCCCTTAAGAGCACACAGGGAACACACTCAGCCCAGGGTCTGGATTTCTTTATATCTGTCTCCCACCAGGTCCCCAGTAAGACTCCACATTGGTACAGCTGTAGGGTTAGGTCCTCAGCCGAGAGTCCAAGCCAAGTCCTCCAGCACCCTCTCTGTAAACCCAGTGGTTTGTGTCCCTCACACACACACACACACACACACACACACACACACACACACACACACACACACCTACCTGGGAAAGGCTGGCACAGATTTAACTGCTGTGCCTCCTTCTGCCCAGAGTATAAGATAATTATCACTGCCACCAGACACGCCACAATCAGCTACTCTAAGGCTCTTATAGGACAACAATAGGATTATATTATTAAATGCTCAACTTTTCTGTCCTTTTTCTCCCTATTCACTGTCCATGCTATGAACAAACAACAATACAGCATTTAAAATATTTTAAATGGACTGTTTCTCTCCTCTAGAACAGTACTTTGCTGTACTGTGGTGGTTTCATTTTCAGAAAACTTTTATCCCACCCTGGAAAAGCTTGCTGCATTCTCCAATTCATTGATGTAATCAAGGTCAATGAATACAGGTAGTTTTCTGGCCAATTCCCTCCCCAAACTGACATCACAATGATAGTCCTAAAAACCTACTCATGATGTCATGTCACAGCTCCCTGATCCTTCCCCTATCCACACAGAAAGTAAAGGTTAGAACAAGGAAATAGTACGAGTCAAGTCTCCTGCTGTGAGCTGTCAATCTCAGCAGGTAACAGCTCAAATTACCGTTAGCACTTTGACAGCTAGGGAAGTTAGGTGTGAAGGGGGATGGGAGATGAGTGAAAGTAGTACAAGTCAGGCTTCACAAAAGACTGCAATTTAGCCATTCTAAAAAGCAACAGCAGTAAAAAGCACTTTGAAAGTCTGTTCTGTGGCATTTGCACTGTTTGTGTTTTAAGTAGTCAGTGAACTGCATGAAATGTTACTTAAAACTGAAAGACAGCATTGTATGCATGTAAAATTAATGCAGTGACAGGAATTTTAGGAAGAAAGAGGCCTGCATAATATAATTTTCTACAGACAAGCACTGCATTGTGAGATACCGAGAGGCAGGCTAAACAATCAGAATTACTTCAAGATGCCAGACCCCATGTGGTCAGACTTGGAAATTACATATAAACATTTTTAAAAACCTATAAATAGTCACAGAGTGGTGTTAAAATGTATGAAACACCAAACCATGATGAAATAAACATGTTTTTTGAGTCTGTGGGTGTGGTTCTCCTTTAACAAAGGGAGTCTAATTATACTGTGCAATATTAATACTAAAGATAGTAACTGACCAAGACAGGTAGGCCTTCTGGAGTCGCCCACACAGTGTCACCAAATAAATAAAAGTACTCTCAAACGTTAGATACTTTCTACAAGGACAAGCCACAATAAAAGTTTTAAATATATTTAATAATAAGTAATAAAAGAAAATAAAATATTGAATATATATTTACAGTAAACCACAGAGCTCAGATCACAGGAAATATTGAAAAGAACATTGATGGACAGACTCAGACAAAGAAAAACAATATCTAAACTAAGCTTCACTATATTCTTGACTAATCTAAAAGAATTACTGTCCCCTAGTTAAAAGTTATTTACTACCACAAGGCAAGATGCTGTGGGTGAGGGTCTTTCTAGTCAGGTTTCCCAGAATACTCAATACTCTCAGATTTCTCTTTGTAATATCTAAAATATAATTTCCAAGAGGGCTACAGACTGACCTCATCTTATCAACAGACTCTAAGTTCTCACAGTATTCTCCTTTGAAGCTGAGACAGAAATTTAGCATAGACGGCTGCAATACACATCTAAATGTTTATGACAGTGCCTGGGGCTTCTCCTCTTTTTACTGAGCTAATGAACAAAGGTGTTTTCCCAGACCAAGCATTTCCAGTCCTATTAAGCACTGTGGGTGCCGTTTTAATGGTTTAATAGCTCATTTACATTTCCCTTAGTTTTCGTAAAGTAAGCTAGCTGGCACATTTAATTCAGTTGCAATAATACATGTACATTCATTTTTGTTCCAGCAGGGTGCACTGTTGATACATTTTAACACAATAAAAGCTCACAAATACATTCTCAGCACAAGCATCTGTACAAATCAGTTTGATATACAAATTACATACAGTTGTAATAGAAGTATCTTGTATAAATCAGCTTGATATTCAAAGGACATATCATTCTTTACAAAACTCTAGCTAGCTATGCTGGCACTTGCCCATATCATCACACCAGTCACCACAGTCTTCTTGAGCATCCAGGCTTTATTTTGGGAAATACACAATTAGTCCACACTAAAACATTTTCCCTCCACAGGAAAAATGAAACTAGCAACAAGAAAGCTCTTCAAAAGTCTAAAGAGCTAAGACTTATACTTACCAGCTGTACAATCAGTCATACCAGCAATAACTATATCTATCAACTCTACAAACGTTTGAGAACATTCCACAAATTAGAGAGGCATGCTTGCTGTAGTGAAAGAATAATAAAAAACAAACAGTGAAGGAAAAAAACTATTCTTCTGCCCTATTTAAAATGAAAAAGATTACCAATAAAAGATAAAGCTGTTGTGTCTTTTCTCTGATGTCTATTTTTTTACTTTGTTCAGAACTGCACACGTAACCCGCTGGAAAAAGTGTGACAGAAAATGACAAACTACACAGTGCACCATGAGTACTGGACTTGAATCCTCAGTAATTTATGTTAAAATCAAACACGTTAAGAGACACAGGCAAAAATGTCAGGTACAACGAGGACCATCTGACAAAGTCTAAATGGGTGAGTCTCACGCATACTTTACAATATGATCAATTGTACTGCTGATAACCATATCTCTCAACACTTTCACAGAATACCCCTCATTTTAGCCATATTTTTGCCTGAGCCTCTTAAGTTTTTTAATTTAAACATAAATAATTGAGAATTTCACTCAGTCAGTACTTCTTGTACCTGAAAAAAGCACTTTGATGCCAAAATGTTCCACTTAGCAAATGTTTCTCTTATTCACGTTAACAACAAAAATGAACTGCATCAATGCCATTAGCAACCATATACATTTTAACTTTGTCCCAAGTTCCTCAGAAAAAGACCTAACACTTACCCAGAAGAAACTTTAAAAACAAAAAAAAAAAAAACAAAGAGAAATAGAGACAGCAAACCCACTAAGGAAATACTCTCTACCGTTTTTCTTACACTGCACAGATGTACTTGTGCATGCGTGTGGACTAAGTGTCATCCACATGCCCAGTATATCCAAACACAGTGGAAAAAATGGAAGAACACTAAAGTACCATCATACAATGAAATTATTTATGAAAGGTAAGCAATTTCTTTCTTAAATAGTGTAACTGTATAATAGCAATAAGCATTAACTGAGTATAGGTATCTTTCACCTTCATGATCAAACCACATCGAATGTGGGTAAATCCTGTGGATACCTACACCCGGTCATGACTCAAGTAGGCAGTGAAACAGGTTAATGGTGGCCATACTGCAGCAAAAAAGTCACATTAGGATTATCCTGTCTCAAGATGATATGCAGAGAACCTATGTATCACTAAAAACATAGACCAGTACTGCATTTCTTTTGCCTCACTGAAGGTCTTGTTAACCAAAACATATCCAATTCATGACAGGTTCAGGATTATCTCAGACTTGTTGCAGACTCTGACTTTGCTTTTGTAATAGTAACTGGACTCAGGAGAATTATGGCCCCCATTTTGCCTCATTCATAACAGCTATTTTTACTGAAGTTCACTGCTCTTCGCTAGTCATTGTCAATGTAGTGGTATACCTTTTTGCACTAAATCAGGATGTAAAATACTCCCAACATCTAAAGGATTCATCTGCTCTTTTCAGTATGTCCTCATAAGAAAACAAACTGCAGCTATAACCTTATGTATCATCTACCCAGTAGCCTGTTGAACTGTGTATAAAAATGTATGGATTTCTTCATTCACGCAGTGTTGCGACAACTCAACGGGTTACTTTTTGGAGACTCTAATATCCACATCAATAATGCCTCCTCTAAACTTGCTACTAACTTTCTCCAGGTTTGGGTACAGATTTGACTTTGTTAAGGTAAATTCCTCTCTCTCATTAAGTACTGTGGAAAAATACTGAAGTCAACATATTTTGTATTCTGTATTTAAAGGGTTAAGCAGAAAAATGTTCACTGCGTGCAAACTGAAATGTTCTGGAAAATGTTGATCACTGAGGAATTTAGGAGTTAATCTTAAACTGCTGATAAAGTTAATGGTGCAAGAATAACTGTGGTACTGGCTGGTAAAAACAAGTAATCAAACTATCAATTTTAATGAAAGTCCTCTGTGCTACGTGTATGTACGTGCAGGAGGGTCTATATAAGGAGAACTTAAAGTACAAGTAGCCAGACTGCTGGCATATTACTATCATGTAGCAGATCTCCATGCATGTAAAATAAAGCTGTTTTACTTGCTTACAAGAACTTGGTGTGATTCTTCCAGAATATGTTAGAAGAGTAAAATCTTTCGACATAACTGGCTAACGTTAGGGCGGCCTGCACGCGAATCGAACAAAGAGAGGCTGAAAACCTGCGCAGGTGGAGAGAGATCAGGCTCTCCTCGAATGAAAGACCTCCAACTGAAACAGGTTGAAATTAGAGGCCAGTCACTCTTTCCAGATTCAATCCGTGAGGTGGCAGAGAAACAGGGCGGAGGAATCACAAAGGTAAGCAAAAAGAAAAGCTATTTTTGTTGTTTCTGATTGGAATTTTTGTCTAAATTTTAAGGGACTAGTCAAGGGAGAAATTTAATTTTCTCAAAGTATAAGGAGTATATGTGAATAGATTCCATATACAAGAGATCTCAGGAACAGGAATAGTTTCTCGTAAGAGAAATGGGAACAGGAACCAGTTAGCCAAAGGCTATTGACAAAACTGAAGATGAAAAGTTTATGTTTGATTTACACCCAAAGAATGTAAAGTATTTAGATAAATGGAAAAAGATCATGGGTTTAGTGGATGTTTAAATAAGTCAGAATGTCAAAATCTAGTAAGATTACTGCGCAAACAGGCAGGAAATAAGACAAGGAAGCAAAAGAAGGTAGGGATTCCCCAGGCACAGAAATGGCTGGAGGAAGCAAATAAAAACATAAGGAACAAAATTTGAAAAAGGGTGTGGTAATTCAAGTGAAAAGATGTGTACTTTGTTCAAAAGGAAGATAATGAAACTTCCATAGTCAGTCGTTGTCACCAGAATCCTCGGCCCCTCCCATCCAGTATCCAGACCCTGCACAGGTTATTGAGGTGCCCCCGACCAGGACCCACCGCAATACCAGGCTTCGTGAGTGTCCCCCACGCCACGTATTATATTACAGAGAGAGCCTGCCAACACTCTTGACTTACATGGCGGAGTATTAGGAGAGAAGGGACTGGAAAATTAAGGAGAAGGTAGATCAGGAAGGAGAGGAATACCCACTGATAGAAGTGGCAAATCCTCAAGCAGGCGCAGAAGGCGAGGGTCCTACCATATTGGTCTACCGACCGTGGACCCGTGATGATATCCAGCGGTGAGGGATTCCCCATCCAAAAGTAGATATGCGTAAATTCCGTACAGGCGTAGGGGCATGAGAATGAGTTATAGATTAAACGCTGTAGAATTTGAACAAGTAATAAGGCAAATCCTAGGACCTGATTGGCACCTTATTTGCGGAACTTGGGACCCCTGCTACCAGAGGAAGGGGAGCCTTGCCGTTTAACTCGAAGTGTGTAGAACCAGAATAAAGACTCTCCTAGATAAAATAGAAGAACATTGGAAGCCCAAAGCAGATTGGACTTGCATTAATCAATGCGTTCAATCAGATGACGAAACCGTAGACAATTATCTACATCGTCTCACACAATGTTTTGATGCTCATAGTGGGTTGATTAAGGCAGAAAATCAGGCAAATGACTCGTGCTATCGACAGCAACTGAAAATGCATTCCTAAAGGGCTGCAAGACAGCCATTGGTAACTTTATACAAAAGCATATGATCACACACAGGACAGCGTCTACAGCCCCTTATGGATTATGCTAGACATGCTGAGAAATACCTGAAGGAAAAAAGATAAAAAGCCCAGACTTTTACAGTTAGTGAAGATGGAACTTTAATGTTAGTTCAAGGTTCCGCAATCCTTGAAGAGGGCGTGGCAGGGTAAGGGGACGAGGACGCGGAGGCATAAGTCATTCTGAGGTTTTTGATGGTAGGCAAATGAGGGAGGAGTGTTTTTGGTGCGGTATTAAAGTACATTTCGCCAGAGATTGCAGAGGACCGGAGAAACCGATGGTTGCTTCCGTGGTACCGCATGACTATATGATGGTCAAAAAGGCGTAGATGGAGGGTATGAGGAAGAAGAAGAAAGTGAGAATGGGGAAGTAGGTACAAGTGAAGACGATGGGTGGGGACAGGAAATGGCAGAAAATGAGAAATATCAAATGGTAAATCTAACAGCACTAGCATCAACTATGCAATTGGAATCCCAACCACTGATCACATTGCAAGTTGAGGGCGAGACATAGAATTTCTTTGTGACTCAGGGGCTTCTAAGCGTTAGTCAGAAGTACTGCCATATCATCGGATGTTACCTCGGATGAATGTGTGCTTGTAAAAGCAGCAAATGGTCGTATTTACAAAGAGCCATTGTCCAAACCTCTGTGGTTTACCGACCCAGAGACGAACCAAACCATACGGTTCCGGTAATAATTTCAGAAATCTGCCCAGTACATTTACTAGGAAGAGATTTAATGCAAGTGTTCGGTATAGCAGCCGTCCCAACCTCCACGGGATGGTGGCAAGGAGAATAGAACTGAATAGTGCAATGCTATTAGAGGGGCAGGGAGATCTACATTACTGGTATAGTAATGATTTGATAGAGACAGGCCCCAGAGTGTAGTGACGGCTCTTACAAATTTGGCATTAAGCAAATACGGCATAACAAATCCGAAGGTGTCAGATCCATTACATTGCACAATGTATTACAGAAGATGTGCCGGACCTGATTTAGAATACGAAAAGAAATTTCTTAGTTTTAAAGTCACCAAACTAGTATTGCATAGCCTTTTTGGGACACACTAGGTAATTCTGCAGTCACATGTAGCCTTACAAGGGATATGCAGCTGCTGTATAAGAATGAATTAACCACACATATTTCAGTCACGGAGGGTGAAGGAATGTCATGGTACCTCGTGGGTAAGAAAATAACTGAATGGGTAGGATGGACACCAGAACAGTTGGCAGGTAAGGGCATTCAGGTTCAAAAACTTAACTGGGTTACACAAGCCAGACCGACCGTGCACCTCAGGGAAGACAAACCGATACAATCCCCTGGGACATTATGACTATGTCTCCTTACCCCCATGGAAGAATCTCAATTGCAGATGATTCCAAACTCATTATGGTCGCAGGGTCAGCACGATATCGGACTGATTAGAACGGCAGGACAGGTAAAGATTACACCCAAGTCAGAATTTAGACCTCAGAAACGGCAGTATCCCTTGAGCAGAAAGGCAGAGGAGGGCATTTTACTGGTAATCACAGCACTTTTGAAAGCTGGAGTATTAATTCTGTGCACAGACTCACCGTGTAATACGCCCTTATTTCCAGTAAAAAAACCGGATGGGACATGGAGGATGGTACAAGACTTACAGGCAATAAATGCCGCGGTGGTACCTCGGGCCCCCATAGTCCCGGATCCGTCTATTCTGCTGAACGATATCCTTCCAACGGATAACTACTTTTCTGTAATTGATATCAGTAATGCCTTTTTCTCTATTCCCTTGCAGGAAGATAGTAGATTTTGGTTTGCATTTACGTTTATGGGCAAGCGTTATACCTATACCAGGTTACCGCGGGGATACTGCGAAAGTCCCACCATCTTCTCACAAGAGATGTCCACCAATTTGGCTCAGTTCCAACCAGCCCAAGGGTGCCACCTACTGCTGTACGTGGATGATATCCTCCTGGCGCGACTCGGAAGAACTCTGTAAGTCCGAGACTATTCGACTACTACACTTTCTGGCACACGAAGGACATAAGGTAAATAAGTCTAAGTTACAATTTTGTAAATTAGAAGCACGTTACCTGGGTTATACTATCTCTGGGAAGGGCAGGCGATTAGATGACAGCAGAAAGAATGCTATTTTACAAGCCCACATGCCAACTACAAAAAGAAATGATGTCCTTTTAGGCATTACGAACTTCTGTCATAGTTGGATTCCCAACTACGCCGAAGAAGTGCACCCGCTATCAGACTTAATTTTTGCAATACCGATGGCGGCAAAGATTTGCTGCACTGGACAGACAAGGCAGTACAGGCATTTACTAGGATCAAGCAACTGATAGCTGGGTCAGCAACATTGGGGTTTCCAGATTACAGTAAGACCTTTATACAGACTGTAGATTGCAAGTAGGGATTTATGACATCTGTTTTAATGCAAATGTATGGAGATAAGTTAAGACCATTGGCATTTTACTCTAGCAAATTAGACTCAGTAGCACGAGCATTACCACACTGTGTGCAAGCAGTAATTGCAGCCGCTTTGGCGGTACAAGCGTCTGCCACGTTGGTATTGTTCCATGATCTTACGTTAAAGTCCCGCACTCTGTAGCAGTCATCCTTCTGCAGGACAAGTTAACATTTCTGTCACCTAGCAGACATTTATCTTGTATGACTACGCTGTTATCGCAGCCACACATGACAATTGAGAGATGCACTACCTTAAATCCAGCGACATTGCTACCTGTTGCTGAAGACGGTATTCCGCATGTATGCTTAGATCTCATACATTCTAAAGTTCTACCAAGACCGGATCTTAAAGATCAACCCTTACTACATGCGGACTGGACACTGTTTGTAGATGGGTCAGCACGCAAAACAGAAACAGGCACCACGCAGGTAGGGTATGCAGTTACTACTGCACTGCAACTCAGATAATAGAGGCAAGACCACTCCCCGGGAACTTATCCGCTCAAGCAGCGGAAATGATTGCTGTGACAAGGGCATGTCTCCTTTCAGAGGACAGGAATGTCACTATCTATACGGATAGTCAATATGCCTTCTCTACGGTGCATGTGTTTGCTCAGCAATGGAAAAATAGGGGGATGGTTACAACCTCGGGGAAAGACATTATGCACAAAGACCTAATCCTTGAATTACTACAAGCCGTCCAACGCCGACGGGGTTTGGCCATCTGTAAATGCGCTGCTCATACCCGTGCTAAGGACCCGGTATCACTTGGTAATGTCCTAGCAGACAAAGCAGCCAAAGAGGCAGCTATGTCCAGTACCTTTTCACTTGAAACCACACCTACAGAATTACAACCAACAGATAAATTTGATTTGCAAACCTTACAAGTCATGCAGGAACTTAGCACAGTACAGGAAAAACAACGCTGGACTAGGTATGGTGTTAGGCAGAACAAAGGAATCTATGTGGGACCGGATAATAAATATGTTTTGCCTACTAATCTTTTAGATATGCAGCACTAGTTGTGCATGGCCCTTCCCATCTGGGCCCTGCAGCTATGGTTAGAATTATCCACCTTACCTTTTGGACCAAGGGTTTCATTGCATATGCAAAACGTCTATCCTGCATAGTATGTGCTAAATACCACGGGAGGGTCAGAGTTGCTCCGGCATCATTTCCAACACCCCTATCCTTTTCATACAATATGTATGGACTTCATCGAATTGACCCCGGCACAACTAAAGAAGTTTGTGTTAGTAATAGTAGATGCATTTACTAAGTGGGTTGAGGCTTTTCGGTGACACATCCGGATGCTCAATCAGTGGCTAAAATTTTGGTCAATCACATCGTCCGCACTTTGGACTTCCTACACGCATCTACTCTGACAACGGCACGCATTTTGTCAATCAGATCATACAGAAACTGTCTACAGTTTTCCAAATTGAATTGAAACACCATTGTGCCTACCACCCACAGTCAGCAGGGTTGGTGGAACGCCATAACGGCATTCTAAAAGGCAAGTTGAGAAAACTCATGGCGAGACACATCAGTCTTGGATTACCTGTCTACCTCTAGCCCTCCTTTCCATGCGACAACTCCCACCTCAAAGGAGTCACCCCATTTGAGTTGTTGTATGGGAGACCTTATTACGCCCGCAGTGGCAAAACTTGTTGCCTGCGGAACGTGAGGGTGAGGAGATAGCTGAGTACATGAGGAAAATGCTGACCAATACTAACAGCTGTTTAACGAATGATTGTTTTTCAGGTTCAAGAGATGACAAGATCACGGAAATCAGACCGGCGAGTGGGTCTGGATCAAAATAATAAACGCAAGAATTGGGCATCCCCAAATGGGAGGGCCCCTACCAGGTGCTAATCGCAACTCCAACAGCAGTTCGGATTAAAGAAAGGTCCTCATGGATCCACCTAACGCACTGCAAAATCATAAAACATTTTAAGTTAAATAAAGACTTGAGTTCCCCTGAGGAACAAACAGACAGCAGCAATCATGAAGGACAATAATGAGAATAAGAGAAAATGGTTCTATTGCAATGTTTTATTGTTTATAACTATTGTGATTGTAATATTTCTGTTTTGGACATTTCTGTCTTTTAATGAAGCTAGCCATTCAAAAGAGACAAACACACCAGCTGGCATCCAAACTTTAATACATATCAAGCGATTAAATATGCATATGCATCCTCAATGAATGTCTCAAATTGTTGGGTATGTACTGCAATACCTACTGTACACAGTGGCTTAATGTTAGGGACAGCCGGTCTGGGAATAAATGATACTTGGAATAGTTTGTTGTTTGAAACCACAGAAGTACCACTGAGAGACAAGGTGGCTGCCTCTTCTGGGCCAAAATGGAACAGTGTGTTTTCAAAAGATTGGGAAAGTTAAGGTGGGGCTGAGCCAATGTAATTTGACAATAGTTCATAATTGTACCCTAGAAGGGCAGTGTGAGACCAAGTTTGGAGCTATAAAAAGACATCAATGTAAATGATATTAGTTTTGTTGAAAAATGCTGTATGTATATGGCCTGTTATTTAAGGGCTAAAGCCAAATGGGAGTTATGAATTTGCAACCAATATTACCATCAAAACAAATGATTGTTATTTTATTTGTGGTAGGAAAGCATATAAATGGTTACCATATGGCTGGTCAGGAAGTTGTTTTTGGGATATCTGATACCAGCTATCAGGCACGCAAATCGTTGCCTCAAGGTAAAATCTGAAATGCACGTTCTCTTAATAAACCTATTAATCCCGTTGGTAACATTGATGCGTCATGGATTTATCACCATGACTTGGCACACGTCAGCAGCAAAGGACTCTCACATATGGACCTAGGCGATGATGTAATTGCTTGGGCTGGTATTTTGCCAGCATATGGGACAGTAAAATCCATCTGGGAACTGAGAAAACTGTCAAAACTTTTAGAGACTCTGAGTAATGCGACATTTTCAGAGCTAGAATTGGTGACGGACGAATTAACGGCGATGAGAACAGTAGTGTTGCAGAACCGTATGGCTCGATTTCACCCTAGCGGCGAAAGGAGGTACTTGCGCTCTGATACACGAGGAGTGCTGCTCGTTCATTCCTGATAACGAGCACGCGATTCAGAGCCATCTTGAAATAATTCAACAAGTTTCTGAACTGACTAAACCTGGTCCAAACCCCTTGACTGACTTTTTCCAAAATCTGTTTGGAAACTGGGGTTCTGTGTTGATGAACATTTTAATTGCTGTATGTGTTGGTGCAATCATATTTTTGCTGCTTGGCTGCTGTTGCATACCATGTATCAAAATGATAATATGCAAGGCTATCTCTGCCAATGCTACAAAAGCATATTTCTCTGATTATGAGAAGGTATACAACGTATCTGGGATTGTGTAAAATAAACAGTATACAAAATGTTGTAAGGTGAGAAATGTGGAAAAATACTGAAGTCAACATATTTTGTATTCTGTATTTAAAGGGTTAAGCAGAAAAATGTTCACTGCGTGCAAACTGAAATGTTCTGGAAAATGTTGATCACTGAGGAATGCAGGAGTTAATCTTAAACTGCTGATAAAGTTAATGGTGCAAGAATAACTGTGGTACTGGCTGGTAAAAACAAGTAATCAAACTATCAATTTTAATGAAAGTCCTCTGTGCTACGTGTATGTACGTGCAGGAGGGTCTATATAAGGAGAACTTAAAGTACAAGTAGCCAGACTGCTGGCATATTACTATCATGTAGCAGATCTCCATGCATGTAAAATAAAGCTGTTTTACTTGCTTACAAGAACTTGGTGTGATTCTTCCAGAATATGTTAGAAGAGTAAAATCTTTCGACATAACTTAAAATCTTTCGACAAGTACATATCATATACATTGTACTGTGGCTTCATTTGGGAAAGATCAAGTGCCAGTTGCTTGGTCAGATGATTATTTGAGCTATTTCAGTCGTAGACTGTCTTCAGTATGATCAGATTTTGAGATTTAGCTTCTGGATCGTTAAAATTTATAAGGCCAATGACCTTGACCTTAGCTCCCTTACTGGACCAGTTTGTAGTGGAATACAGTGCAACTAATCCACAAAGTCACCTCCTACAATAAAAAGCTATCTATAATAAAAAGCCATCTCCACTGCACCCATTCAGACAAGCTCAGGACCAACATGAACTTACTAATGCGGTTACGACCACAAGTTTCACTGTTTCAGAAGTGATGGCCAAAGGATGAAGAAAGGATAGAAGAAAATGCACTTTCTGTAGGGCAAACCAAAGTTGGATGACCATGATTCATAGGATCATAGGAGCATAGAAGGTTACTAGGCTAACTGCCCCAGGGCCCTTACAAACTTAGCCAAGTTCAACCCATGTTCTCAAGGGTGTCTGGTTCATCAAACACTAAAATCAGCACCTTTTGCACCTGTCCAAGAGGGACACAGGTGAAACCCCCAGTGTGAATTTCCAGTTATCCATCCACACGTCCAAATTACACTTAAATAGGGCCAACAATGGGCTTTGTTTAACATGAATAGGAAGCTTGTTCCGAAGATGGTGCAACCTCTGTGAGACAAATCTGTTGCTCCAGCAAGTTCTGTTGATGTCACATACCAGGTTAAAGTCCTCTGGGTGAGTGACCTGTGTGCCACTTGACTTGCGAATGTGCAGCATTCTCCATTAAAGCTGAGTTAGAGATTGCTCTATATGCATGGCACAGATCACATCTGAGCAATCTGTATGACACAGAGTAAAGTGACAATGATTTTAGTCTGTCCACATAAGACAGATCTTGAAGACTCTGAATTTTTTTTTTTTTTTGTAAAGAACCTTTGTGGTCTTCCTAGTTGCTGTAGGTGTTTGGAAAGGAACATACCAAAGGCAGCATTGTACTCTATTATTGGCCTGATGAGGGAAGAGTACTGGTGGGTTATAACCATTTTTTTTTCTGGAAGTAATGCCCTTACCTATGAGATAAGCAATATAAAATGCCTTTCTTACCACTGTGGAGACATGGTGATTGAAGTTAAGGTTGCTGTCGACCTGTGTGCCCAGATCTCTCACAACTGACCGTGTGCTTAGGGTACTGCTATTGATGTGATAGTTTGCAGGAACATCACCCCTGCTGAAAGGGATGATAATGCATTTTTTGCATCATGTTTAAGACCATGACTTTGGCACCAGTCATTAATCTGGGTAAGACCTTCTTTAAGGATGTTGACATCGCTAGGGGTTTCAATGATTGCTCCCAGTTTGCAGTCATCAGCAAACCTTGTCAGCCACAGTCCTTTAGTTTTAGCCTGTACTTCGGAGAAGTAGATTCTGAACAGTAGGGGTCCCAAAACCGATCCCTGTAGAACATCACTGATTATAGGTCTGCTGGAGGAGGTGGAGTCCCCTATATTGACAGTATGAGTTCTATCAGTGAGCCAGTTTGCAACCCACCTGACAACATATAGGTTTGATACCCAGCTGGGTGAGTTTATCAATGATGCCCGAAAAGGAATTGTGTCAAAGTCCTTGGCTAAGTCTAGGTAGGCCGTATGCCCAGATTTGCCCTCGTCTACGGCTTAAGTGACTGTCTCGAAGAAGTCCACCAAGTTTAACAGGCATGATCTCCCCCTGACAAAGCCAAACTGGGTGGGGTCGAGCATTTGGATATTTCCTATATTGCTGTTAATAAAGTCCATGATGATTTATTCCATGGCCTTGCAGATAAGGTTGGTCAGGCTAATGGGTGTATAGTTCCCAGGGTCTGGGGATGCACCCCCTTTGTGCAAAGGGATGACGGTAGCTGTTTTCCATTCCACTGGGATGAAGCCAGTGCTTAGGCTGTGACTGAAAAGCGTACCCAATGGTGATGCTAATTCCTGTTTTAACCCATGCAGAACACAGCCCAGGATGTTGCCTGGTACATAGCGGAAGTATTAGGAGAGAAGGGACTGGAAAATTAAGGAGAAGGTAGATCAGGAAGGAGAGGAATACCCACTGATAGAAGTGGCAAATCCTCAAGCAGGCAGAAGGCGAGGGTCCTACCATATTGGTCTACCGACCGTGGACCCGTGATGATATCCGAGCGGTAGAGGGATTCCCCATCCAAAAGTAGATATGCGTAAATTCCATACAGACGTAGGGGCATGAGAATGAGTTATAGATTAAACGCTGTAGAATTTGAACAAGTAATAAGGCAAATCCTAGGACCTGATTGGCACCTTATTTGCGGAACTTGGGACCCCTGCTACCAGAGGAAGGGGAGCCTTGCCGTTTAACTCAAGTGTGTAGAACCAGAATAAAGACTCTCCTAGATAAAATAGAAGAAAATTGGAAAACCAAAGCAAATTGGACTTGCATTAAACAATGGGTACAATCAGAGGGCGAAACCGTAGACAATTATCTACATCGTCTCACACAATGTTTTGATGCTCATAGTGGGTTGATTAAGGCAGAAAATCAGGCAAATGACTCGCCCTATGAACAGCAACTGAAAAATGCATTCTAAAGGGCTGCAAGACAGCCATTGGTAACTTTATACAAAAGCATATGATCACACACAGGACAGCGTCTACAGCCCCTTATGGATTATGCTAGACATGCTGAGAAATACCTG
Source organism: Protopterus annectens (assembly GCF_019279795.1). Taxonomy (NCBI): domain Eukaryota; kingdom Metazoa; phylum Chordata; order Ceratodontiformes; family Protopteridae; genus Protopterus; species Protopterus annectens. The sequence continues at coordinate 278,143,712 of NC_056742.1, read as the reverse complement.
AAGGAAAAAAGATAAAAAAGCCCAGACTTTTACAGTTAGTGAAGATGGAACTTTAATGTTAGTTCAAGGTTCCGCAAATCGCGGAAGAGGGCGTGGCAGGGGAAGAGGACGAGGACGGGGAGGCATAAGTCATTCTGAGGATTTGAGGGTAGGCAAAAGAGGGGGAGTGTTTTAAGTCGCGGTAAGAAAGGACATTTCGCCAGAGATTGCAGAGGACCGGAGAAACCGATGGTTGCTTCCGGTGGTACCGCATGACTATATGACGGTCAAAAAGACGTAGATGGAGGGTATGAGGAAGAAGAAGAAAGTGAGAATGGGGAAGTAGGTACAAGTGAAGACGATGGGTGGGGACAGGAAATGGCAGAAAATGAGAAATATCAAATGGTAAATCTAACAGCACTAGCATCAACTATGCAATTGGAATCCCAACCAGTGATCACATTGCAAGTTGAGGGCCGAGACATAGAATTTCTTTGTGACTCAGGGGCTTCTCGAACGTTAGTCAGAAGTACTGCCATATCATCCGATGTTACCTCGGATGAATATGTGCTTGTAAAAGCAGCAAATGGTCGTATTTACAAAGAGCCATTGTCCAAACCTCTGTGGTTTACCGACCCAGAGACGAACCAAACCATACGGTTCGGTAATAATTTCAGAAATCTGCCCAGTACATTTACTAGGAAGAGATTTAATGCAAGTGTTCGGTATAGCAGCCGTCCCAACCTCCACGGGATGGTGGCAAGGAGAATAGAACTGAATAGTGCAATGCTATTAGAGGGGCAGGGAGATCTACATTACTGGTATAGTAATGATTTGATAGAGACAGGCCCCAGAGTGTAGTGACGGCTCTTACAAATTTGGCATTAAGCAAATCGGCATAACAAATCAGAAGGTGTCAGATCCATTACATTGCACAATGTATTACAGAAGATGTGCGGACCTGATTTAGAATACGAAAAGAAATTTCTTAGTTTTAAAGTCACCAAACTAGTATTGCATAGCCTTTTTGGGACACACTAGGTAATTCTGCAGTCACATGTAGCCTTACAAGGGATATGCAGCTGCTGTATAAGAATGAATTAACCACACATATTTCAGTCACGGAGGGTGAAGGAATGTCATGGTACCTCGTGGGTAAGAAAATAACTGAATGGGTAGGATGGACACCAGAACAGTTGGCAGGTAAGGGCATTCAGGTTCAAAAACTTAACTGGGTTACACAAGCCAGACCGACCGTGCACCTCAGGGAAGACAAACCGATACAATCCCTGGGACATTATGACTATGTCTCCTTACCCCCATGGAAGAATCTCAATTGCAGATGATTCCAAACTCATTATGGTCGAGGGTCAGCACGTTATCGGACTGATTAGACCGGCAGGACAGGTAAAGATTACACCCAAGTCAGAATTTAGACCTCAGAAACGGCAGTATCCCTTGAGCAGAAAGGCAGAGGAGGGCATTTTACTGGTAATCACAGCACTTTTGAAAGCTGGAGTATTAATTCTGTGCACAGACTCACCGTGTAATACGCCCTTATTTCCAGTAAAACCGGATGGGACATGGAGGATGGTACAAGACTTACAGGCAATAAATGCCGCGGTGGTACCTCGGGCCCCATAGTCCCGGATCCGTCTATTCTGCTGAGCGATATCCTTCCAACGGATAACTACTTTTCTGTAATTGATATCAGTAATGCCTTTTTCTCTATTCCCTTGCAGGAAGATAGTAGATTTTGGTTTGCATTTACGTTTATGGGCAAGCGTTATACCTATACCAGGTTACCGCAGGGATACTGCGAAAGTCCGACCATCTTCTCACAAGAGATGTCCACCAATTTGGCTCAGTTCCAACCAGCCCAAGGGTGCCACCTACTGCTGTGCGTGGATGATATCCTCCTGGCGCGACTCACGGAAGAACTCTGTAAGTCCGAGACTATTCGACTACTACACTTTCTGGCACCACGAAGGACATAAGGTAAATAAGTCTAAGTTACAATTTTGTAAATTAGAAGTACGTTACCTGGGTTATACTATCTCTGGGAAGGGCAGGCGATTAGATGACAGCAGAAAGAATGCTATTTTACAAGCCCACATGCCAACTACAAAAAAAGAAATGATGTCCTTTTTAGGCATTACGAACTTCTGTCATAGTTGGATTCCCAACTACGCCGAAGAAGTGCACCCGCTATCAGACTTAATTTTTGCAATACCGATGGCGGCAAAAGATTTGCTGCACTGGACAGACAAGGCAGTACAGGCATTTACTAGGATCAAGCAACTGATAGCTGGGTCAGCAACATTGGGGTTTCCAGATTACAGTAAGACCTTTATACAGACTGTAGATTGCAAGTAGGGATTTATGACATCTGTTTTAATGCAAATGTATGGAGATAAGTTAAGACCATTGGCATTTTACTCTAGCAAATTAGACTCAGTAGCACGAGCATTACCACACTGTGTGCAAGCAGTAATTGCAGCCGCTTTGGCGGTACAAGCGTCTGCCACGTTGGTATTGTTCCATGATCTTCGTTAAAAGTCCCGCACTCTGTAGCAGTCATCCTTCTGCAGGACAAGTTAACATTTCTGTCACCTAGCAGACATTTATCTTGTATGACTACGCTGTTATCGCAGCCACACATGACAATTGAGAGATGCACTACCTTAAATCCAGCGACATTGCTACCTGTTGCTGAAGGCGGTATTCCGCATGTATGCTTAGATCTCATACATTCTAAAGTTCTACCAAGACCGGATCTTAAAGATCAACCCTTACTACATGCGGACTGGACACTGTTTGTAGATGGGTCAGCACGCAAAACAGAAACAGGCACCACGCAGGTAGGGTATGCAGTTACTACTGCACTGCAACTCAGATAATAGAGGCAAGACCACTCCCCGGGAACTTATCCGCTCAAGCAGCGGAAATGATTGCTGTGACAAGGGCATGTCTCCTTTCAGAGGACAGGAATGTCACTATCTATACGGATAGTCAATATGCCTTCTCTACGGTGCATGTGTTTGCTCAGCAATGGAAAAATAGGGGGATGGTTACAACCTCGGGGAAAGACATTATGCACAAAGACCTAATCCTTGAATTACTACAAGCCGTCCAACGGCCACGGGGTTTGGCCATCTGTAAATCGCTGCTCATACCCGTGCTAAGGACCCGGTATCACTTGGTAATGTCCTAGCAGACAAAGCAGCCAAAGAGGCAGCTATGTCCAGTACCTTTTCACTTGAAACCACACCTACAGAATTACAACCAACAGATAAATTTGATTTGCAAACCTTACAAGTCATGCAGGAACTTAGCACAGTACAGGAAAAACAACGCTGGACTAGGTATGGTGTTAGGCAGAACAAAGGAATCTATGTGGGACCGGATAATAAATATGTTTTGCCTACTAATCTTTTAGATATGCAGCACTAGTTGTGCATGGCCCTTCCCATCTGGGCCCTGCAGCTATGGTTAGAATTATCCACCTTACCTTTTGGACCAAGGGTTTCATTGCATATGCAAACGTTTTGTCTATCCTGCATAGTATGTGCTAAATACCACGGGAGGGTCAGAGTTGCTCGGCATCATTTCCAACACCCCTATCCTTTTCATACAATATGTATGGACTTCATCGAATTGACCCGGCACAACTAAAGAAGTTTGTGTTAGTAATAGTAGATGCATTTACTAAGTGGGTTGAGGCTTTTCGGTGACACATCCGGATGCTCAATCAGTGGCTAAAATTTTGGTCAATCACATCGTCCGCGCTTTGGACTTCCTACACGCATCTACTCTGACAACGGCACGCATTTTGTCAATCAGATCATACAGAAACTGTCTACAGTTTTCCAAATTGAATTGAAACACCATTGTGCCTACCACCCACAGTCAGCAGGGTTGGTGGAACGCCATAACGGCATTCTAAAGGCAAGTTGAGAAAACTCATGGCGAGACACATCAGTCTTGGATTACCTGTCTACCTCTAGCCCTCCTTTCCATGCACAACTCCCACCTCAAAGGAGTCACCCCATTTGAGTTGTTGTATGGGAGACCTTATTACGTCCCGCAGTGGCAAAACTTGTTGCCTGCGGAACGTGAGGGGTGAGGAGATAGCTGAGTACATGAGGAAAATGCTGACCAATACTAACAGCTGTTTAACGAATGATTGTTTTTCAGGTTCAAGAGATGACAAGATCACGGAAATCAGACCCGGCGAGTGGGTCTGGATCAAAATAATAAAACGCAAGAATTGGGCATCCCCAAATGGGAGGGCCCCTACCAGGTGCTAATCGCAACTCCAACAGCAGTTCGGATTAAAGAAAGGTCCTCATGGATCCACCTAACGCACTGCAAAATCATAAAACATTTTAAGTTAAATAAAGACTTGAGTTCCCCTGAGGAACAAACAGACAGCAGCAATCATGAAGGACAATAATGAGAATAAGAGAAAATGGTTCTATTGCAATGTTTTATTGTTTATAACTATTGTGATTGTAATATTTCTGTTTTGGACATTTCTGTCTTTTAATGAAGCTAGCCATTCAAAGAGACAAACACACCAGCTGGCATCCAAACTTTAATACATATCAAGCGATTAAATATGCATATGCATCCTCAATGAATGTCTCAAATTGTTGGGTATGTACTGCAATACCTACTGTACACAGTGGCTTAATGTTAGGGACAGCCTCTGGGAATAAATGATACTTGGAATAGTTTGTTGTTTGAAACCACAGAAGTACCACTGAGAGACAAGGTGGCTGCCTCTTCTGGGGCCAAATGGAACAGTGTGTTTTCAAAAGATTGGGAAAGTTAAGGTGGGGCTGAGCCAATGTAATTTGACAATAGTTCATAATTGTACCCTAGAAGGGCAGTGTGAGACCAAGTTTGGAGCTATAAAAAAAGACATCAATGTAAATGATATTAGTTTGTTGAAAAATGCTGTATGTATATGGCCTGTTATTTAAGGGGCTAAAGCCAAATGGGAGTTATGAATTTGCAACCAATATTACCATCAAAACAAATGATTGTTATTTTATTTGTGGTAGGAAAGCATATAAATGGTTACCATATGGCTGGTCAGGAAGTTGTTTTTGGGATATCTGATACCAGCTATCAGGCACGCAAATCGTTGCCTCAAGGTAAAATCTGAAATGCACGTTCTCTTAATAAACCTATTAATCCCGTTGGTAACATTGATGCGTCATGGATTTATCACCATGACTTGGCACACGTCAGCAGCAAAGGACTCTCACATATGGACCTAGGCGATGATGTAATTGCTTGGGCTGGTATTTTGCCAGCATATGGGACAGTAAAATCCATCTGGGAACTGAGAAAACTGTCAAAACTTTTAGAGACTCTGAGTAATGCGACATTTTCAGAGCTAGAATTGGTGACGGACGAATTAACGGCGATGAGAACAGTAGTGTTGCAGAACCGTATGGCGCTCGATTTCACCCTAGCGGCGAAAGGAGGTACTTGCGCTCTGATACACGAGGAGTGCTGCTCGTTCATTCCTGATAACGAGCACGATTCAGAGCCATCTTGAAATAATTCAACAAGTTTCTGAACTGACTAAACCTGGTCCAAACCCCTTGACTGACTTTTTCCAAAATCTGTTTGGAAACTGGGGTTCTGTGTTGATGAACATTTTAATTGCTGTATGTGTTGGTGCAATCATATTTTTGCTGCTTGGCTGCTGTTGCATACCATGTATCAAAATGATAATATCGAAGGTTATCTCTGCCAATGCTACAAAAGCATATTTCTCTGATTATGAGAAGGTATACAACGTATCTGGGATTGTGTAAAATAAACAGTATACAAAATGTTGTAAGGGGGAAAATGTGGAGAATTACTGAAGTCAACATATTTTGTATTCTGTATTTAAAGGGTTAAGCAGAAAAATGTTCACTGCGTGCAAACTGAAATGTTCTGGAAAATGTTGATCACTGAGGAATGCAGGAGTTAATCTTAAACTGCTGATAAAGTTAATGGTGCAAGAATAACTGTGGTACTGGCTGGTAAAACAAGTAATCAAACTATCAATTTTAATGAAAGTCCTCTGTGCTACGTGTATGTACGTGCAGGAGGGTCTATATAAGGAGAACTTAAAGTACAAGTAGCCAGACTGCTGGCATATTACTATCATGTAGCAGATCTCCATGCATGTAAAATAAAGCTGTTTTACTTGCTTACAAGAACTTGGTGTGATTCTTCCAGAATATGTTAGAAGAGTAAAATCTTTCGACATAACTTAAAATCTTTCGACAAGTACATATCATATACATTGTACTTCGTGCTTCATTTGGGAAAGATCAAGTGCCAGTTGCTTGGTCAGATGATTATTTGAGCTATTTCAGTCGTAGACTGTCTTCAGTATGATCAGATTTTGAGATTTAGCTTCTGGATCGTTAAAATTTATAAGGCCAATGACCTTGACCTTAGCTCCCTTACTGGACTAGTTTGTAGTGGAATACAGTGCAACTAATCCACAAAGTCACCTCCTACAATAAAAAGCTATCTATAATAAAAAGCCATCTCCACTGCACCCATTCAGACAAGCTCAGGACCAACATGAACTTACTAATGCGGTTACGACCACAAGTTTCACTGTTTCAGAAGTGATGGCCAAAGGATGAAGAAAGGATAGAAGAAAATGCACTTTCTGTAGGGCAAACCAAAGTTGGATGACCATGATTCATAGGATCATAGGAGCATAGAAGGTTACTAGGCTAACTGCCCCAGGGCCCTTACAAACTTAGCCAAGTTCAACCCATGTTCTCAAGGGTGTCTGGTTCATCAAACACTAAAATCAGCACCTTTTGCCCCTGTCCAAGAGGGACACAGGTGAAACCCCCAGTGTGAATTTCCAGTTATCCATCCACACGTCCAAATTACACTTAAATAGGGCCAACAATGGGCTTTGTTTAACATGAATAGGAAGCTTGTTCCGAAGATGGTGCAACCTCTGTGAGACAAATCTGTTGCTCCAGCAAGTTCTGTTGATGTCACATACCAGGTTAAAGTCCTCTGGGTGAGTGACCTGTGTGCCATTTGACTTGCGAATGTGCAGCATTCTCCATTAAAGCTGAGTTAGAGATTGCTCTATATGCATGGCACAGATCACCTCTGAGCAATCTGTATGACACAGAGTAAAGTGACTGATTTTAGTCTGTCCACATAAGACAGATCTTGAAGACTCTGAATTTTTTTTTTTTTTTGTAAAGAACCTTTGTGGTCTTTCTAGTTGCTGTAGGTGTTTGGAAAGGAACATACCAAAGGCAGCATTGTACTCTATTATTGGCCTGATGAAGGAAGAGTACTGGTGGGTTATAACCATTTTTTTTTCTGGAAGTAATGCCCTTACCTATGAGATAAGCAATATAAAATGCCTTTCTTACCACTGTGGAGACATGGTGATTGAAGTTAAGGTTGCTGTCAACCTGTGTGCCCAGATCTCTCACAACTGACCGTGTGCTTAGGGTACTGCTATTGATGTGATAGTTTGCAGGAACATCACCCCTGCTGAAAGGGATGATAATGCATTTTTGCATCATGTTTAAGACCATGACTTTGGCACCAGTCATTAATCTGGGTAAGACCTTCTTTAAGGATGTTGACATCGCTAGGGGTTTCAATGATTGCTTCCAGTTTGCAGTCATCAGCAAACCTTGTCAGCCACAGTCCTTTAGTTTTAGCCTGTACTTCGGAGAAGTAGATTCTGAACAGTAGGGGTCACAAAACCGATCCCTGTAGAACATCACTGATTATAGGTCTGCTGGAGGAGGTGGAGTCCCCTATATTGACAGTATGAGTTCCATCAGTGAGCCAGTTTGCAACCCACCTGACAACATATAGGTTTGATACCCAGCTGGGTGAGTTTATCAATGATGCCCGAGTGCGGAATTGTGTCAAAGTCCTTGGCTAAGTCTAGGTAGGTCATATGCCCAGATTTGCCCTCGTCTACGGCTTAAGTGACTGTCTCGAAGAAGTCCATCAAGTTTAACAGGCATGATCTCCCCCTGACAAAGCCAAACCGGGTGGGGTCGAGCATTTGGATATTTCCTATATTGCTGTTAATAAAGTCCATGATGATTTATTCCATGGCCTTGAAGATAAGGTTGGTCAGGCTAATGGGTGTATAGTTCCCAGGGTCTGGGGATGCACCCCCTTTGTGCAAAGGGATGACGGTAGCTGTTTTCCATTCCACTGGGATGAAGCCAGTGCTTAGGCTGTGACTGAAAAGCGTACCCAATGGTGATGCTAATTCCTGTTTTAACCCATGCAGAACACAGCCCAGGATGTTGCCTGGTCCCACAGAGGCTGTGTTTTTGGCCTTGGACAGGGTGTTTAAGACCTTCTCCTTGGAGATACTAGGTGAGGGATAGGTGTTAGGCATGCTATGGGGTATATGTGGTGGGGATAGGGGAGTGAAGTTTTCAATGAACCTGTCAGCCAGCAGGTTTGCCATATCCACAGGTTCTGTATACGCAGTACCACTAAGTATGAGTTCAGCGCAAATCTGGGCCTTACCTTTGAAGTTACTGATGCAACTAAAGAATGCCTTGTGGTTATCCTTAGTTAGGGAAGCTAATCTGGATTCATAGTTAGCTTTGGAGGACTTCACTAGGAATCTTATTTGCTTGTTTAGGTTGAGCTGTAATTTTTTTTTTGCAGGATTTGTTTCCAGTTTTAAGACTGCTCCTTCCTACTCTTAGACAGCAATTTCTTTCTCCTATTCTACAGCCTATTAATGGCAGAGTCGATACAATTGTACAAGTGTTCATATAAAGCATTGGTGTATAACTCAGCATAGGTGTCTATTCCATCAGTGGGAGGGGGCTATGAAGCTATTTATGCTGTCATGTAAGGGGCTGTAATTGGCCTTGGAGAAGTTCTTTAATCTAGTTGTTGCTGGGGGGGGTCTTGTATAGTTACTTCTAGTGAGACTGATTTGTGGTCAGATCTCACCAGGGTAGGCCACACACTGGGGGTGGTGCAGCAGTCCCCCATGTCAGCGAGCACCAGATCTAGGATTCTTGAGCCCCTTGTGGGTGTGTCAGTCAGCTGGTCCAGGGCATTGGAGTTAAAGTCCAGCAGCCTTTGAGCAAATGAGTTAGAACACATATAATTTACCCAGTCAATGGATGGGTAATTAAAGTCACCCAAAACCAGGGTGTTTGGTTGTATCTTCATTGACTCAAGTAGATCCAAGTAGGCTGACTGGATGTCCTGATTCATGGCAGTAGTCTTATAGCTAGCAGTGACCAGAAGACAGGTCATACCTACAGTCAATTGCACCTGAAGTAATTCTAGGGAGTCATGCTGTTTAACCAATCTAGAGGTGTATTTATCTTTAATGAATATTGATACACCACCTCCTATAGTTCTCACGCCTTCAGTTTGTGGTCTGAATGTGTGAAAGGAAATGTAACCTGGTATAGCTGGGGTGCTCTCCACAGCCTTAAACCAGGTCTCAGTGACTGCACAAATGTCAGCATCTTCCAACGTGAGGGCTGCTTCCAGTGAGTACAGTTTCTGGTTTAGACGCCTAGCATTTAGCAGCATAACCCTGAGGTTGTTTTCAGAGGGTATTTTTATGTCAGGTATTTTGATCTTGTAAGACTGCCTAAATATCACAAGATTAATCTGTCAGTCTAGGATCTCATATAAGAAACCAAGCTTCACAGCCAGAAAGATCTTAACAGCATGAAATGAGAAACCACTCTCTTCTGGAACATGAGGACTTTGGAGTCTATCCTGAAAAGCCTTTTCCTTCATGAATTTTGAAAAAAGTTGCACAGTTGGTTACTGCTAAAATGGTCAACTGCCACATCTGGTTGAAGAATATCAGTCCATACACTAGCTGGAATAACAGCTGCCTGACTCTGGACCCTCCAGAATATTCCTGGGTTGATTTTCTTCAATATACAGAATTCTGCCCTCTCTTAGCCCCTTCAGTCCTCTTTCCCATAGTATTAGATGCTATCACAGTTACAAGACCATACTTACCCAAAGTGATAAATGAGCACCTTCTTGTGAATGATCAACGAACATATTCTATCGTGGTTCTGCCTAATGTTTCCTCAGCTTCTGGCACTGTGTAGTGTATGAGATCCTAGTAAGGTGCCTGCCAACTCATTGTGGTATTTCTGCCACCTTCCTTGAGTATTTTGTCTCTTTCCTCTTTGAACATATTAAGAAGGTATTCTCTGGCATTACAGTTCTTTCAGGTATGATGTTTGGGACAGGGTCTTACAGAACTCTGCTTTAGCAAAGTTATTTATGATGTACAATCTTGTCATATAGACAAGGATTTAGGAGACTTTTTTTCATTCTTTTGCACATGATACTTAATTTTACCTCACTTTCTCTCAAAATCATATGACAACTCTTACAAGCAATGAGTCAGTGACAGTCATTTGAGAATTATCCTGCTGGATCAGGTGCTTAGCACACCAGTGCGGTTACATATTACATTATCGAAGTTTCAGTACTTCGAATACCATATGGTCGACACCATATGATCGAAGTACTAAAACTTCGAAAATGTAATAAAAAAAAACAAAACAAAAGAAACAAAAGTAACTGCTGTGAGCAGGGGGCAAGTCCTCCTGCACCCCCCCCCACACCCCCCCTACTTAAATATACTTATGTTAAGCACAGGAAAGGGAAGGTTTCCCTTTCCTATGCTATAGCGTGATCTCGGAGTTGGTATACTTAAGTAGCGGGGGGCGTGAGGGTGCAGGGGGGCTTGCCCCCCTGCCTACACCCTTTACTTTACCTTTTTTTTTTTAATCCATTTTTCGGATCATTCGAAAATGTAAATGTTCGATCATTAAAGGTCGACCTTTAGTTATTAGAACAATTGCATTTTCGATGTTCCAATAGGAACCCCACCAGTGCCTATGACTATACCCTTGCAGACGAAAGAAACTTTAATTATTCCACTAACAGATCTCTACAGGGTTATCTACAAGTGTAAGTGTTGCTATCAGAACCTTTTTATTTTGTTACTGATCAAAATAACAACATTACTAAGCTTTTCGTGTACATTGCGGTCCAACCATCTACAAACAATTATCTAATTAGACATGCCAAGAGTTTTCATAATTCATAAGACCAATAAGCCTTTCTGTCATTCATTTTGAAATCTACCTCAGTGAAAGAAGAAGCCAGCTTCTCAGTAATTGTCTATTTCTTTACTGTCCTATTCAACCTTTTTAGTTGTTGTCAGTTCCAGTTCCAATTTGCAAGGAATGCATATGCATTTTTATTGCAAAAAACTACAAGGCTTGTTGACAGGACATAATGCAATTAGGCTTCTTTTTTCACTCAGAACAATCTCTGTGGCCAGGCTTTACAGCTTAAGTCTTTGAAATCTTGAATCTGACTGCAGTGTTTCAAGTCATTCTGACTGCAGACTAGTTCTCTTGTGATGTGTTGTGTTGGCTCTTTTAATCTATCACATTTCAGTGCCAAGAAATTAAGTGATTTTGTTACAAAGAACTTCCAACATACAGCCAGTATGTTTTGATTCATAAATGTGACCTCTTTTCCTGTTTGTATAAATTTACCTAAACACTATGGACGGAAGACTTCCCACAGTTTCCCCAGCCAGCTTGGTCAACATGGGCATCCTGAGGCAGTGTAGAAACTGTCTCATGTTCACCGACAACCCTCTGCTCCTAGTCCACACAAACTCAAAATGTGAGATGCAACTATATTAAGAACCTTGAATCCATGCTCTCTCGCACACCAGTTAGTATATATCACAATGAATGGATTGTCAGCATGCACACCTCACCTCCTACTCCACCCAAACCCAAATCACACATACCTACATATGCAAAGGTCCTCACCAGAAATGTATCTAAATACCAGAGACCTCCAAAACTCAAACACAAGCACACTACACATAATGTTTCCTCTGCAGAACACAATACACATAATAGCTCACATACCAGTGTCTCAGCCGTCAAGCTCTTAAGGCAAATCACAAAACCGAACATATTAGTCATAGGTGATTCCATTGTGAGACACACAGATGTCACTCTCACCACGATGAATAAGGAAAAGGTCACAGTCATCTGTTTGTCAGGTGCCAGGATACGCTATATCACACAGGCACTCAAGTTTCTCAGCAACAGGTATTGTTATGACTCCGTCATAGTCCATGTTGGTGTGAACGACTTGAGACATACCTCTCTGGACTATATGAAGACAGACATGACTGAGCTCTCGGACTATGTGTCTCAGGCAGGTATGTCCCTAGCCTTAAGCAGCATTTTACCTTCACCCAGGATGATGCCTCAATACAAACATAAAATGATCGACTTCAATAATTGGCTTAGTTTCTGGTGTCATTCTAAGGGGCTCCAGTATCTGTCAGCCTGGGATGACATGATCGATAGACCTTGATGCTTTGCCAGAGATGATCTTCATCTGTTACCTCCTAGGATTTCAGCTACTGGCTAAGGCTCTTGCACACCCCCATAGTGCCTTTTTTAGGCAGTGTTTCTAAGGACAAAATTCCTGATATAAAAACTCCAACTAAAAACAACCTCAAGGTTATGCTGCTAAACATTATGAGTCTTAACACAAAACTGCACTCACATGAAGCAGTCCTCACCTTGGAAGATGCAGATATTTGTGCAGTCACGGAGACCTGGTTTCAAGGCTGTGGACAACACCCCAGCCATACTGGGTTACACCTCCTCCCACTCTTTCAGACCACAAACTGAAAGTGTGAAAATTAAAGGAGGTGGTGTATCAACTTTCATTAAAGATAAATGCACCATATTGGTCAAACTGCATGATTCCTTGGAAATACTTCATGTGCAATTAACTGGACAGTCACCAAGGCCCTGGGTGAGAGGAAATCTGTGCATACAGCCTACCTAGACTTAGCCAAGGCATTTGACACTATCCCCCACTCAGGCATCACTGACAAACTCACCCAGCTAGGTATCAACCTTATATCGGTAGAGGGTTGCTATTTGGCTCACTGATAGAACCCATATAGTCAAAATAGGGGAATCCACCTCCAACAGCAGACCTGTAGCCAGTGGTGTTCCACAAAAATCAGTCCTGGGACCACTAATGTTTGGAATCTATTTCTTGGAAGTACAAGCAAAAACTAAAGGTTTGTGGCTGACAAAGTTTGCTGATGACTGAAAACTGGGAGCTGTCATGGAATCTCCAAATGATGTCAACATCCTACAAGAGGGTCTTACACAAACAAATGATTGGTCCCAAAGTCATGGCCTTAAACTCAATGTACAAAAATGTATTAGTATCACTTTCAGTAAGGGCAATGTTCCTGCTAACTACCACATCAATAGCAACACCTTAAGTATACACTCAGTAGTGAGAGGCCCTGGGCACACAGGTTGACAGCAAACTTACCTTTGACCACCATGTCTCCACCGTGGTAAGAAAGGCATTATATATTGGCCATCTCATAAGTAAGGGCATTACCTCCAAAAGAAAAGTAATAACCTCCCTGTACTCTTTCTTTATCAGGCCAATAACTAAGTACGACACCCCTTTTGGTATGTACCTTTCCAAGCACCTGCAGCAATTGCACAGACCACACAAGTTCCTCACAAGGAAACGTCTAGGTCTTCAGCATCTGTCCTATGTGGATCATCTGAAATCACTGTCACTTTATTCTGTTTCATAAAGACTACTCACAAGCAATCCCACATTGCATATAAGGCAATTTCTGACCTTGCTTTACTGGAAATGCTGCATCTCTGTAAGTCAAATGGTACACAGGTTACTCACTCTAAAGACCTTAACATGGTATATGACATTAATAGAACCTACTTGAGGGAAAAATCTGTCTCCTAGAGGTTACCACACCTCTGGAACAGACTCCCTTTTCATTGGCCCTCTTCAAATGCAATCTGGACAACTGGATGAGTAACTATAAATTCATCCTGGGGTTTCCACCTGTGTCCCTCTTGGACAGGGGCAATAAGTGTTGACTGTGGAAATTAGGGTAGAACTTGGTGGGGCTATATTAGAACACTGAAGTTTCAAAACTTTGAATGTTCTAATATCAAACCCTATTCAGTGAAAGCTGAAAATATCGAAGCAACAGAAAACCGAATGTTTTCCTAGGGAAAGAATTTGGTTGTCCATTTCTGTTGCTTCAGTATTTTCAGCGCTGTGGTGGAAAGTTACAGGTCGGGTTCAGGTAAGTGTGCAATTGAGTATGGGTTAGGGTACGGGTTAGGTATGTGTGTGATTGCGTGGACGTGAGGGTTAAGGCGGGTTAGGTGAGTTAGGGTTAGGACGCGGGTTAGGTATGTGTGCGATTGTGTGGACGTGAGGGTTAGGGCAGGTTAGGTGAGTTAGGGTTAGGGAGCAGGTCAGGTAAGTGTGCAATAATGATGGACCTTAGGGTTAGGGTTTGGGTTAAGGTAAGTGAATAGTTAGTGGTGTGTGTATAGTTTAGTGTAGGGTTAGGTGTAAGATTTTAGGTGTATGTGTGTGGATTGCTGTTTGTTTGGTGTGCTTGTGTTGTGTGTATGTGTTTTGGAACAGCAAATTTTTTCCCTAGGGAAAAATTCGCTGTTCTGTATGTTTGATATTTTCAGCTTTCGCTGAATAGGGTTCGATATTAGAACATTTGAAGTTTTGAAACTTCGATGTTCTAATATAGACCTGAACTTGGTTAGGCTTGTAAGGGGCCCTAGGGCCATTAGCTTGGTAACTTCCTATGATCATGGAGTGATACTATCAGTCTTTTGGTAGATTCCAGAATTAGTACTCAGTCTCAGCACGGAACCAGATTAAAAATTCTTATGGCAGCTATTAAAAGTACTCCATGCAGGGATACGGATAAAGGGTTGTTTCATAAGGTAATGGTTGATTAAACGGGGGTGGGGGGGAGCAATAAACAAATCTTGGATTAAATCCCATGATATTGTGTTCCAACTTAAAAAGAATATCTTGCACTCCAAAGTCAAAAACCTGGTTTTCAAAGTAGTGGCAGGTTTCTTTGACTGATAAAGCAACCCCTCATTACCTTATTCACTCTTCTCCCAATATCACTGATTTGGAGCCCAAGTGGCAAATCTAATAAAGCCTTATTAGAGGCAAACTCAAAAGGTGACTTAACCCTCACTTTGAACATAATTCCACCATACCCATTCACAATACTTTAAAAAGTTTAATTCTCTTAAATGGTGCATCAGTGTACTACATGCAATATACTATGTCATGAAAGTTTCATTGAACCATACACTAAATAATCACTTCTCAGTGACCATGGTTTATCTCAGTGTACTGTTCTACCAGATACACAAAATCTTGGTGTCTAAAAAGCCTCTACGTGCTTTCAGTCTGGAATCACAAGCAGACTGTTAGAAATCAGTGCAAATGCTAATCAAACTGACTAAAATTATCTGAAACAAAGACAACCTTCTTTCCTTTATAAGCAAAAGTTGTTTTGGACATGAAATAAATAACCTCAATGAAAGATCAAAACAGAGTTCAAATATTACCCTCCAATTAAATGAACAAATTTGTTTCTTTCCTTATGGGATGGACAATGCTTTGGCATGCAATAAACTTTCTCATGATGTCAGATTTAATCCCTTACTTCTTTAAAGAAAAGTTTTTCTTAAGGAACATAATATTTGGCTGAGAAGTCTACCTGTGTTAGGTAGGCACTTTGCTAAATTTCTGAAAGCAATTTGCCTTTCCTCCAGAGGATCTCATCAAACAGTCCAACTTCACAGATATCTAAGTATCTGGATGGACCCACTGCTACTGTCTTTTTTGAGCTGGAAAGTAAATGACTCAGGAAGACAGATTTTTCAAAACCATCATTCCCAGAATACCATGGGCAATCTGTCAGGCAGACAGGAGTAGGTGTCGCTGCTTCCCTGACTACCAATGCACAGCCAAAGTTTGGACTTGTCTGTCACTGTCTATAGGACTTGTGGGAATACTAACAGCCAGGTAGACAATGAACATTTCTTTGAAATTGCTGTTCTCTCTCGGACAGTTACCACAGATCCTAAAATCTGCCTATCATTAGTCAGGACTGAGCAGTCTCAAATGACGCTTTAGGCAAAAGCCTTTCAGTCACAGATACTTGCCTCTGAGGAAAAGATGGGATTTGCTCAGTAGTTTTAACTTCTTTACATTTTAATGAAAATTTAACTCCCCATATTCACATTTTTCCTTTGTTTTCAAAATATTGTTTTGAAAAGACTATTTTTTAGGACTATCAGCAGACAAGGTGCAAAAGCAAATGGGAGGCAAGTAGAAGCTAAAGCTTGCAACTTTTTATACAAACTTCTTGTAAGTTTATCTCCAGTATTTACGCCTGAGGGTCATCTAGGAGGTCTACCTTGCTAAACTCATCAGCATAAACATCTTCCCTCATCCAATTACCAACATTTTATTTAAAACTAGTATTGTTTGACAAAGCCTGATTTTAACAAGTACATGATTCCATAACCTAGGGATTACCTGTGTAATAAATGTGCTTCTTAGAGAGGTTCTATAGGTTGGAACTACAACATTTATGTCATCACACCTATGTCCCTAGTGTTATTAGAAATGC
This sequence comes from Protopterus annectens, assembly GCF_019279795.1. Classification (NCBI taxonomy): domain Eukaryota; kingdom Metazoa; phylum Chordata; order Ceratodontiformes; family Protopteridae; genus Protopterus; species Protopterus annectens. The sequence continues at coordinate 278,127,121 of NC_056742.1, read as the reverse complement.
TATAAATAACTTGTAACATTTCGTCATGGAATAATTCATGCACACATACTGCTTTACCCGTAGTGCATCCATATAGTTTTACAGCCCTATATCTTTCATAGTATGTTAGATACTGAACAGAAGCTATTTTTTTTTAAATTTCCTTTGTACACTTTCAATTAAGATATGATGATTTATATTATGTAAATGACATTATTATTATATTCTAAGAATGGGCAAATGTATGTTTCTATAAATACAATAAACTATGTTCAAATCACTATCTTTAAGAAATGAATATTTGACCCACAAGATGAAAAGAGTGTATTGTACTACTATTCACATGGGACAAAAATGAAAAATCAGAGGAAATGGATAAGCCCAGATCTTTGTAAATATTTGTATTATGTAAAATAACATCATTTAGAAACAAGGTAGGAGTAAGAGCTGGTGTACCAAAGTGCATTACTTCACACTGTTTGAAATAACATTTAAATTGACCACACTGGCCTAAAGTGAAAATTTATGAAGAAACTGTGATATTTGTCCCCTTTATAGTCTAATATAAATACGAAAATTATGTACTTACCATAATGTTAGATCCATGTTGTCTGATTTTTGTCTGGTTTAAACATAGAGGTTGTCGGATCTGACCGTGGCACCGAGTTTGAAACCCATAATTCCCCTAGGCCCTGCTTCAGATGCTTAGATCAAATTTGCTCTCCCAAAATTGTGAGCAAGATGATACAGTCTCTATGACTGCACACAAACAGGGAACAAAATTCACTCAATCATCTTGAAACCATAGGTGACAATTTGGAAGGGGGCAGGAAGGACAGTGTTTGAACAGGACGAAAATCAGACAACATGGATCTAATGTTATGGTAAATATATAACTTGTGTAATCAATGTACTCTATTTTCATCCATTTAAAACAGAATTCGAAGCTGTCAAACTGGGTCATTACATTCTGAATGGTGAGCCAAATGAGGAACTTGATCTTGATTGAGTGTCCAGCTTGTAGTGAGACACAAAGGTGTGTAACATGGTCCAAGTGGCCACAGCACAAATATTATCAATGGACAAACCTCTGCCAAATACTGTCACTGTAGAAACTGCTCTGGTTGAATGGGATTTTGGTATACCTAGTAAGGGTAAATTCTTTCTTACAATATAAGAAAGAAATGCAATCTGATAGCCATCTGGATAAAGTAACTTTCTTAACTGCCTTTCCCAACTTTGGTTTTGAAAATGAAATGAACAATTGATCATCCTTTCTAAATTACTCTGTTCTATAGATACAGAATCTGAGTTGTCTATATACATCTAACATATGGAGTATTTTTCTTTGTTTGAATACCTTGGAAAAACACAGGCAAATGTATTGACCGATTTAAACTAAGTTCGGATGCCACCTTAGGAACAAATGATGTGTTAGTTCTAAGGGAAACTCTATTTGTGTGGAACACTAGGTATGGAGGCTTAGAAGAGCAGGACTGCAGCTCTGATATTTGTCTGGCTAATGTCACTGCCACTAAGAAAATTGTTTTCATCTAAGAAATTTTAGATCAGCAGCAGTAGCTGGGTCAAATGGAGCCTGAGTTAGGGCTTGTAGCATAATGGCAATGTCCCATGGAGGTGCTGGGTCCCTAATGGGAGGTTTAAGCAGAAAAGAACCTCTCAGGAAGGCTTTTGAAATTTTAATGGATGCTATTGGAACATCTTTATGTCCAATATGAACATTCGAAATTGCAGCCAATTGTACCTTGAAGGTGCCAAAACTAGAACCTTTGTCAAAAAGATCAGACAGAAACTTTCGTATGGATGGTATTGGTGCCAGAAAGGATCTAAGCCTTTGCAGTGGCTCTTCCATTTACTTTGATCATTTTTTCTGGTTATGGTCAGAACTGGAGGAATCATGTGGTTAACTTCTTGGACTTCTGGTCCGGGGAAGGCAACTAGGATGGGTTAGTCTGTAGGTTAGGATAATGATCCAAAATCTATGGAGGATGAAAGTACAGTTGTGCAAAATCTTACCATAACAGCAGATGTTCTTCTCTTTACTGTTGCAGTATTCTTAACAGCAGGGATCTCTTGCCAAGAATAGCCCAATGTTTGGCCAGTATACCAATGCCTTTATCTGCAGTCTCCATAAGTCACACATATGCTCCATGCTCAAAGCATTGAGTATAAAGGTGACACAAACACAGACCTGAAAAAGCTCCAGGAGAAACATAATATCCCTAGAGAAAAAGAGGAACATGTGCATCCAGAAGGAGAAAACAGAGAAGAACCCCTTGGCCAGGAAGACAAGAAAAACAGGCTAGAGCAGAGGGAGCAGGAGGAAGGAAGCAAAAACTGCAACAGTGAAGAGAAGAACATACACTGTTATGGTACAATTTTACACAACTGTACAATGTCCTTACACATCACTGTTGCAGTATTCCTAACAGAAGTGAAAGTACAAAAGCTGAAGAGGAAACCTGGGAGGAGGAGGACAGCACTGAAAAGCTCTCTAGAAACCCATACAGGATAGCCCTGGCAAAGCCAGCTCTAGTCCTGGAAATAACATCCAACTTAAAATGCCTAGTGAAGGTACAGACACAGAAGACCAAATAGCAGCTTCAGGGATAGAATTGATATCCAGTCTCTTGAAAAAGCAGTTGTGGTAGAATGAGCCTCTACTAAAGAGGAAAGGCATTAACCATGAAAATAGTAACAAAAAGAAATGGATTTAGAAATCCAGGAAGAAATAATTTGTTTAGAGGCAGCTAAACCCAAAGGCCTGGGATGAAAGGAAACAATAACCTGCTCAGATTTGCAAATAACTTTAACTTTATCCAAATAATATCTGCGCTGTCTATGCAAATCCAAGCTGTAAAGAATCTTCTCACTGGCAGACTGGGAAGAAGGAAAAAATGAAGGCAAATGAATGAATAGATTGATTAAGGGACAATTCATTGACCACTTTGGGAATTAAATGATTAGTACAAAGAGACATCCTGTCTCTGTGGAAAACTAGGAAAGGATGAACAGCCATGAGAGCCTGAAGTTTGGATATCCTCTTGGTCAAAGTAAGAGCCAACAGAGCAGTCTTCCAAGTACAATGTTGTAAGGAAGCTGAAACAGCAGGCTTAAAAGAAGACTGAGTCCATTTTTTAAGAACAAAATTGAGGTCCCAGGAAGGCGGAACAGGCTTCCTGGGAGGCCTGATATGAAAGACACCTTTAAGAAATTGCTTGAGCTCAAATCTAAAGGCCAAAGGAAGAGTCAAGGGCAGACAAGCAGAAATTGCTAAGAGGTGAGCTTTAACTTAAGAATACGCCAACCCAGCATGGAGCAGATCACACAAGTAAGAGAAAACCGGAGGACCCTCTGCAGATACAGGATGCGGATAGCGAGAGACGTACCAGGCAGAAAATCTCTTCCATATGGACAAATATGATTTCTTGGTAGTGGGCTTCCTGGCCTCCTGATGAACCCAAAGCGCACCCTCAGAAAAAAGGTGCCTGAAAGGGATCAAAACCTTATCACTCACAGTGTCAGTTGAAGAGTGGACAATTGAGGATGAATAAAAGACTCCCTAGTGTGAAAAGGTCCACCTGGTGGGTAACCTGTGGTGATTGCCCCTGGCCAAGTGAGAAAGAAAGGGGAACCAATGTTGTATGGGCCAAAGGGACTCACTAACAAGATTTTGGGAGAGTCCTGTCTGATCTGTTGCAAAACTCTTGGACTCCAAGGAGGGGAGGGAAAGCATACAGAAATATCCTATTCCACTGAAATGACAGGGCATTCACCTCCCAACCCAGAGGACTTGGGACTCTGGAACAGAACAGAGGAAGGGTCTATTCAGAGGGAAGGCAAAAAGATCTAACCAAGAAATACCCCACCAATGGACAATGTCCAGGAACACATTTCTGTGAAGCATCCATTCATGGGCTTGTGTGATGGACGTGCTCAAAGAGTCTGCCACTAGATTGAGCTCTGAAGGAATGTAAACAGCCTGAAGTGTCACTTGATACTGGACAGCTAGATCCCAGACCTGAACAGCTAGTCTGCAAAGAAGGTAGGACCTTGTGCCCCCTTGCTTGTTGATATACCACATCACTGTGGTATTGTCTGTGAAAACTTTGAAGGGCCCGGGATGAAAGTGAGAATAAAAACCCTGAACAGCTAGAAGCAGTGCCCTCATCTCCTTTATACTGATGTGGTCCTACCTCTGACGAAGACGCCAAAGACCCTGAATCTTGAGAGAACCAAAGGAAGTTCCCCATCCCCTGTCTCAAGAATCTGTAAAGAGCTCTTAAGCTGGGGCTAGAACCTGGAAAAGAAATCCTGGGTTGAGAGAAAGTTGACAACTCCACCTCTGAAGCTCGAGCTTGAGACAAGGAAGGAACAGCAGTGGGAAGTTCAGGGGTGGCAATGCTGAAGCCACACTAGCTTGAGGTACTACTGTAGCATTCTCATATGGAGTCTGGTTAGAGGAAGTGTGGTCTACATGGTTTAAAAGTTGCCCCCAAGACTCCTGTATGTATGATAGAAGCCATAAACCTGAGGACCCTGAGAAAGTCCATGGCAGTGACTGAAGCCAGAGGAAGAGAAGACTGGAAAAAGGCAATAAGAGAAAGTGCCTTGAGGGCAAGCAGAAATGCCAGCATGCAGATGGTCTGGATTCTGCAACCAAAAAATCATGATCCTGAGAAGGGCTTAGAGCGGATTTCTGAAAGTTTATGGTGTGCCCTAGACTCTGCTACAGGGAAACAGTGAACTGGAGATCCTGAAGCAGAGCCTTGAGGGAGAAAGCTTAAATGAGCAGATCGTCCAGATAAGGAAAGATATGAACTCCACTCATCCTGCAAAATGTAATAGCAGGAGCAAAACATTTGATAAGTATCCTTGGGAGAGTAGAAAGGCCAAAGAGCAAAGCAGAGAACTGAAAACATTAGGAAGAAATAGAGAAACACAAACATTTTCTGAAAAGGGGATGGATGGGAATATGAAGGTAGACATCCTTGAGATCCAAAGAGACCAGAAAGATCTGGGGAAGAAGAAGAGGAAATGAGGTTTGAAGAGACAACATCCAAAAGGAAGGTATCTTTAGAAAGGTGTTGAGCTGGGAAAGGTTCAGAATTGTTCTCTAAGTGCCCTCCTTCCTGTGAACCAAAAATATTTTGGAATAAAACTCCCTCCCCACCTGGGAAGGGGGTACAACTTGAATGGTGCCCTGCAACAACAGAAAATGAAGCACCTCTGGGGAAGAAAGGAAATGTCCCTGAGGATAATGGACAGAACCCAAGAGTCTGTTGCTATTCTTAAGCAATTTGGAAGGGACAGGGAAAGATGCAGGGATTTGGGAACCTGGCTGAGCGAAAGGGGATGCAGACTGTCAAATGGAACTTGGTTTATCCTGAGAAGGAGGTTTCTGGAAAGTACAGGTCTGAGTAGACTTAGGAGGAGGCACACATCTAAAACTCCTTTTACCTTTGGGTGGAGGACGAGACTGCTTGTGAACAAAATGAGACTTGAACAGTTAATTCCACTGAAACTTTGGAACAGGAGGAACAAAATTATGTTTCAACTCCTTCAAGGCTTTACCCTTATCCTGGAGAGACTTAAAAAGTTCAGCAGCAACAGCAGCACTAAAAAGATTTTTATTATCCAGAGAGCCATCCAATAGTTAGGCCTTAATTTCATCAGGCAAAGCCTGAAGACGAAACCAAGAGTAATGCCTCCTAACAGAACCAAATGCAGCAGCCCTGGAGGAAGCATCATCTGCATTGTAAATGCATTTAATAGAGTAGTGGGCAGCCTGAGAAGTGGAACCCAACAAGGAAAAGGCAGGGCTTCCCCTAAGAGCCAGGGAGGTCGAAAATTACCTGAGAAGGAGGGCCAAAACATACCCAGTCATATGAGTCTGGTAGTTAATGGCCCTAAAAGATAAAGTGGCAGCACTATAAATATTTGTCCAGCCTCTCCATGGCCCAGCTATCCTTGTCTGAAGGAAGCAGAAGTAGAGGACAACAGCTTGGAGGGCTTGTCAGAAGAGACAGATACTACAGATGAATCAGCAGAAGAGCATTTATTTAGAAATTTACATTCATTGGGCACCTTGTAAAATCTGTCAGGTTTCTTGGAAGTTGGGGGGTGAGAATCAGGGGCCACAGAAGCTGCTGAAAAGGTACCCAAGGAGGGCAGCCAGAACTGGGGGAACTGCAGAAATCTTAGGACATTCCATCTAAAAGAACTCATGACACCTCATCTGGATATCAGCAACTTGACAGCAATCCCACTTAAACAATTCCATCATACAGGTAACAGTATCCCCTAAGAAAAGTTGCTCTAAAGGGGAATCTGGAGTAACAGAATCATCTTCTTCTTTCTCTGAAGCATAGTCCAAGGAGAAAAGGGATATCAGAAGAGAAGGCTAAGGACTCTTCCCCAGAATCCTGATTCTCATCAAAGGAATCCACTTCACTAGGTCTTTTAAGAGGAGTGGAAGACCAGGGAGTGGCAGGCACAGACACCCCTTGAGGAGGCTCTAAGGCCATTAAAGCATTAAACAACCATTGAGTAAAACCCTGCCATTCTTGTTGGGGATCCTTAACTGCAGGGGGAAATATGCTTCATTTTCTGCTTTGTTTTATGCTGGATGTCTGCATGAAAAACCCTAGGAGGGTCTGACCTTTGGTGACACTCAATAAGCGTAGTAGGGATCTCTTCTATCACTAGGTTCTGCAGAATCCACCTCAGTCCCTTGGATATAATCAGCCGAGGTTGCTCCTCAAATTCTAGAGCAAACATCTGTAAAGCCTCTGAGGATGCACGGGAAGTCAGATCTATGCTGGCCTCCAACAGGGTTGTGGCAGAGGAATCTGAAACTACCACCAGATGATCCTCCAAGCTTTCACTAGCCTCAAGAGAGATGTTGGGGATGCTGAAAAACAGCTGTTTCAGACCTAAGTTTTTTGGCCTTTTTCTTGTCTGACAGCAGACTCACAAGACGAAAAGACTCCACTAAAGCACACTGAGCCAAAAGCTTAAGATGCTGGTTCTCAAATTAAATAGGTAAGGATGAGAAATAACTATACAGAGTCTTGGGAATAAAAGCTTGGCAGACAGAACACTGTGTCCAAACAGAACAGACATTGGTTGTGACAGACTTTATATGGGCAATCTACCTCCCACACTGACATTTTCCTCTTCTGGATGGCATGAAAACAACCAACATTAAATAAAAAAGAACACAAGGAGAAATCATAACAGAACACTTATCTGAAAAACAGAAACCAGCACAGAAGAAAGGCATTCAGACTGATGTTCAATGATGGTGTTAAGACTGGCGTCAAAGACGTTCTACGTGTGTGCATCCATATGTCACCTTTGTGCCCTACAACTTGTGTAGGGAGCGTAGGTGTAACATACGGCACCTGTACATACTAAAGGCTTTGGTATACTGGTCAGATATTGGGCTATCCTTGGCAGGAGATCCCTTCTTTTAGGAATACTGCAACAGTGACATGAAAAGACATCTATTAGAGGCCACAGGTAGGGAAACTATGTCTGTTGGAGTCAAAAGGGGCCAATGAGGATCACACTGGCCTTGCACTGTCTTTCTCTCTATTTTAATTTGTTCATTAGTGGCGGTAAGGGAGGAAGTGCATACAGGAGTCACGAAGGCCACTTGTAGAACATAGCATTCCTTGGTGATTGTTCCTGTGGAGAGACCACAGCAAAGTAACTGCTGCATTTGTTCAGACAGGATGCAAAAGGGGTTGCAGTAAGCTTGGCCACATTGACTGAAGATTTCCCGTGTCACTGTAGGATTGAGGAACCACTCGTAAGGCAGCATAACTGATCTGGTCAACTTGTCTGCAATTACACTGGATAATCCCAGGATGTGTGTTGCTATTAGAAAGCATTGTGAAGACACTGCCCACTGCTATACACTCATGGCCTGTCAACTTAGATGATAATAACAGATTCCTCCTTTTTTGTTGATGTACCATACCAATGACATGCTGTCCTGAAAAGCCTGCAACACTAGGAGGACCACTCTCAACTCCAAGAGACTGATGTGAAGATTGGCCTCTGGTGATGACCATGTACCTTGGACCGTTCTCCCTTGAAATGCCCCCCCACACACACACCCTAGAAGGAAGGCGTCCATGGTCATTGTTGCAATAGATGATTCAATCTAGAAAGGGCGACCTGAGTTACCACTGTTGATGTAATCCACCAAGTGATGTGTTGTCTGCAGATCTGTGTAATTCAAACTTTTGAATGCAAGTGGTGAATGGATTGAGACCACTGTACTGCTAAAGTCCACTGTAGTACTCTCATGTGTATCTGGCTAAAGGGACCATTAGTATTAAGGACATCATGAGACATAAAGGGCAAAGAACTACTTTCACTGGTGGTGATGGATGATGCAGTATGTGAAAACCTGTTAGGTGAAGTGACAGAATCCTGGACTGGGGAAGGCTAACCCATTTGCATTCTGGTGGCTAGGTAGCTTCCTATGAATTCTATAGTCTGTGTTGGAGTTAGTTGTCATTTTGGTAGAGTCACAGATATTTCTAAGTTACTTAGTCCAAGTGGTGTAGCAGCAGTTGCTTGACAGAAGCAGTGAGGAACCAATCATTGAGGTACAGGAAAGACTTGGATCCCCAAAAGGCACAGGTGCACTGTTACCATAGGTTCATAGGTAAGTACTAGGCTATTGAAGATTCCCTGGCTTTCGCCATCAAAAAAAATTATTTTTCTATGCCTCTGTTGAGCAGAGCCACAGCAGTGATTCCCTGATGTGAATTTCCTATTTCCCATCCAATCGTCAAATTTTTTCTTAAAAAGGGATAATAAGGTGCTCTGCTTGACATGAATGTGCAGTCTGTTCCAGAGTATGGGAAGTCTCTGGGACAAGAACCTATCCCTCCAGCATGTTTTGTTTATTGTGGTGACAAGTTTTAGGTCCCTGGAGCGTGTGGCTCAGAGGGATTGGAATTTCTTTAAGTGTAGCATGTCTAACAGCTCTGGGTTTGACATGGTTTTGTATGTTAGGCAGGGACGAACTCTGAGTAGGTGATATGCGACAGAGTAGAGCTAGATTTTTTTGAGATAGTCTGCATAGGGCATCTGTTTGAGGCCGGTGATCCTCTTTGTGAGGTATGTCTGCGGCCTTTCCAGTTGTTGTACATGTCTTGTGAGGTACATACCAAACGGGGCGTTGTACTCAATAATAGGTCTAATGAGGAACAATGATCTCCTTTTTTCTGGATGAGAAACCTTTTGTGATGAGGTGTGTCGTGTAGAAGAATTTCCTGACTACTGTGGTGATGTGGTTATCAAAGGAGAGACTACTGTCCACCTGTGTCCCTATGTCTCTTATCACACTTTCAGTGTTAAGTGGACTACCACCTATGTGGTAGTTCATGGGCACAGGGTTTTTCCCAAAGGGAATGACTATGCATTTTCTGGCGTTGAGCGTGAGGCCATGGCTTTGACACCAGGCATCTGTCTCAGTGAGGCCTGTTTGTAGAATGTCCGCATCATTTGGGGATTCAATAATGGCTCCCAGTTTGCAGTTGTCTGTGAACCTTGTTAGCCATAGACCCTCTGTGTTGGCCTGAACTTCAGAGAAGTAGATGCCAAACAGGAGGGGACCCATGACTGAACCCTGTGGTATTCCACTTGTCACTGGTCTGGAGACAGATTTGGAGCCGGCTACTTTCACAGTGTGAGGTCTGTCAGTGAGCCAGTTGGCAACCCATTGCATGATATAGGGATTTATGCCCAGTTTAGTGTGTTTATCTATGATTCCAGAGTGGGGGATGGTGTCAAAGACCTTGGCAAGGTGTAGATAGGCTGTGTGAACCACTTTACCCCTGTCCATGGCTCTGGTTGCTACCTCAAAGAAGTCAATCAGGTTTAGAAGACATGATCTACCTTTCACAAACCGAAACTGGGTGGGGTCCAGAGTTTGAAGGTTACCTATGTCTTTGTTTATAAGTTCCATGATGATACGTTCCATGGCCTTGCATATTAGTCTCATCAAGCTAATGGAGCAGTAGTTCCAGGAGTCTGTGGTAGATCCCCCCTTGTGGAGTGGGATACCCGTAGCAGTGCGCCATTCAGTAGGCACAAAGCCTGAAGTGAGGCTATGACTGAACATGGTACTTAGGTGGGGTGCTACTTCATTTTGTAGTTCATGCAGAATGTTGTCTGGTACCATGGATGCTGGATCCTTGGCTTTGGAGAGTGTGGCTTTTACCTGTGTGGCCATGATTACTGGGACTTGGCATTTTTCTGGTATTGAGATGGGCCCTTTAGGGGATGAGAGGGGGGTGAAATTAGCACTGAACCTATCTGCCAGGATGTTGGCAATATCAGTTGGTTCTGTATATTTAGTGCCATTGTGCTGTAACTCAGAGCAGATCTGAGTGTTGCCATTGAGATTCTTGACAAAACTACAAAATGCCTTGTGGTTACGTTTAGAATCTGTGGTGATTTTGTTTTCGTAACTAGCTTTGAAGGATTTTATGAGGGATCTCAGCTTCTTACTGAGGCTGACAAGGGAGTTTTTCCAATCATGAGATTTTACTCTTTTTTGCAACAGTTTCTTCTTTCTGTTGTAGAGCTTGTTTATGGTAGGGGACCACCAGATTGTCTTCCTTTTTTTTTTGGAGGAGAGCATCTTGGTTCTATTTGGGATGGCACAGTTCATGCAGTCGTGTATGTGTTCATACAGTGCATTGGTGTAAGATTTAACAGTCGTACTTCTACTTTCCGTCTACATGGGTGTCGTGAAGTTTGCCACTTCTGTCTTAAGAAGCATGAAGTTGGCTTTGGAGAAGTTTTTTACGGTGGTTACCTTAATGGGAGGTGGGGGCGGGATGTGAATGTCTAAGGTGATTAGCTTATGGTCGGATCTGACCAATGACGAGCTGACCTCTGGTGTGAAGCATCAGTCGCCCATGTTGGTAATGGTTGGTAGAATATTGGTGCCCCTGGTGGGGGTATGGATAAGTTGATCTAAGCCGTTGGAATTTATGAATTCAAAAAAACGTTGAGCAAATGTGTTGGTACATGAGTAGTTCTCCCAGTTAATGGCGGGGTAGTTGAAGTCGCCCAGTATTAGGGTATTTGGTTGTAGCTTAATATTTTCCAATATGTTAAGAAAAGTGGAGTGGGAATCTTGGGGCATGGTGGGGGATCTGTAGCAAGCTACAATTTGGATTGCAGTCTTGCCTAGTGTTAGTTGCACCTGGAGAATTTTGGATGCATTATGTTGGGCAACTAGCCTGGAGATGTGGATATCCTTGGTGAATATGGACATGCCTTCACCTTTAGTGTTTCGGTCCAGGTTAGGTGGCCGAAAGGTGTGGTATGAATTGTAGCCTGGTATTGCAGGGGTGCTGTCTGGAGCCTTGAACCAGGTCTCTTTCACTGTACAGATGTCGATGTTCTCCATTTTAAGGAGTGCCTCGAGTGAGTGCATTTTGAGGTTAAGACTTCTAGCACTGAGTAGCATTACCCTCAGATTTTGCTTGCTTGTACCTGTTAGGGTGATAACTTTGCCATTTGAACCTTGCCTAAAAAAGTCACTATAGGGGTGGCAAGAGCCTTAGCCAGTACCCAGAATCCCAGGGGCAACAGGTAGAGGCCACCTCTGGCAAAGCAGTGTAGTCTGTCAATCATGTCATCCCAGGTAGACAGATACTGGATCCCCTTCGAAAGACACCAGAAGCTTAGCCAATTGTTGAAGGCAATCATTTTGTCCTTGTACTGTGGTATCATTCTGGGTGATGGCAGGATGCTACTCAGGGCTAGGGTCATACCTGCCTGGGCCACAAGATTCGAGAGCTCCTCCATGTCTCTTTTCATGTAGTCCAGGGAGGTATGTCTTAGGTCATTCACTCCAACATGGACAATGACAGAGTCATATTTATACTTGTGGAGTGACCTGAGTGTGTGCGTTATGTGCGGATCCTGGCACCCGACAGGCAGCTGACCATAATTTTCTCCTTGTTTAGCCTGGTGAGTGGGACATCAGTGTGTCTGACTATAGAGTCACTTATGACTAGTGTTTGGGTATGCTGTTATGCCTTAGGGGCTGAGGTTGAGTGGCATACTTTTTTTGTGAGATATGTGTCACTTGGGTTGTGTTGGGGGGTGGTGGTTGTTTGTGTTTTAGCTTCGGAGGTCTCTGTTGCTTGGGCAGATTTATATTAAGAGCCTTCCCGAATGTAGGTGTGTGTTTTGTGTTACTATGTGTGGGTTTTGGTGGTGTAAGTTTTGGAGGACTATGTGTTGCGTGTGGTGTGGTGCAGGTGTTTACCTTCTCCTCTTGACTGACTAGTCCAGTCTTGACTGAAGAGAGCTTGGCTGTATAAGTGCATCTCTCACAGGTTGTAGTGTTGGGTAGTAGGAGGAGAGGGTTGTCTGTGTACATGAGGCAATTGCTACATTGCCCCAAGATGCCCAGATTCACCAGGTAGACAGGAGAAAACACCAGGAGCTTGACCCTTAGACATGCCTGATCTTGGTAAACACCATAGGGGCTGTGGTGATACTGAATGGCAGTGCCCAGAATTGAAAGTGATTGGCTCCTAGTCGGAAGTGAAGGAATCTCCTAGAGTGCTTTGCTATTCTGATGTGATAGTAGGCATCCTGGAGATCTACACAGCGCATCCAATCATCCTTCCTCAGAAGAGGTAAAATGTACTATACTGTGACCATCCGGCTTCACAAACTGGTTTAAGTGACTGAAATCCAAAATGGGTCTGAGGTCCCTGGTTTTCTTTGGCACTAAAAAGAACCTGGGATAGATTCCAGATTCTAACTGGTCTTGGGGACCAACTGCATGACTCATTTTTTCAAGCAGCTTTGAAATTTCTATGGTTGCTGAGTCCCACTGACTGGGTAGAATATCAGGGACTAATTTATTTTTCTGAGGTGCTACGGGAAAAGGCAATTAAACAGCATCAGGACATTATTTTTAACATCTATGAATCTGAAGTTATTCTGTGCCAGGCTTGAGGGTGCAAACACAGACGCCCCCGAGAGCCTCCAGAGAGCGCTTGGGCAACAGTTCAGGAGCGCTGAAAGGCATTCTCAGAAAATGGACTGCAAAAGATTAAATTATGTACTCAGAATAACTATGCATCTGTGTTCTCCATGTCCATTCTTCCTCAGCATATGGGTTCCAGATCTGACTTCGGATCCGACTCAGCCACATTCCACCAACTTACAGATCCAACTGTAGAGCTCCTCCCTCCACCCATAATGCCCTAGTCAGCCCACAGTACCTCAGATCACATTTGCTGTCTTATAGATCCTAAGCTATAAGAGGAAATAAGAAATAATAGTAAAGCTGGGGCTCAAACCTGGAACAACAGGTTCCATAAAAGTCAATCAGGTCATTCAAAAAGATGACAGGAAGGGGAAAGGAGGGATGGGAGGAGGTGAGGAAGAATGAAAATGGACAATACAGATGCATAGTTATGGTGAGTACATAACTTCAATATCTGATGTTGTCCTTTTCATTCTTCGTTAACATATGGGATAAAGTCCTCAGCTGTGTGAATCTTGGGAGGCCCTCATCAAAGGATATTCCAGAGATCTGTCAAACCAAAAGCAGCTCTGCTTGTAAAAGTCAAGTCTGGCTTGTAATGAGCAGCAGAGGTATAGGCATTAGACCAGGTTGCTGATGCACAAATGTCATCAATAGAAGTTCTAGACCAGAAGGCAGACGTGGAAATGGATCTAGTTGAATGAGTTTTAGGAGATTTTGACAGGGAGAGACCATGCTGGGAATATACAAATGAAATGCAATTAGTTATCCATTTGGCCAATGTAACTTTAAAAATTGGAGATCCCAGCCTGTTTCATAAGAAAGAGACAAGCAAATTGGTCTGTTTTCCGAAAATCTTTTCTCCTTTGTAAACAGAAATGTAGTTGCCTATGTACATCTAAAAGGTGTAGCATGTATTCTCTTATTCAAAAAATTTGGGAAGACGACTAGTAAATTATTTTTTTGATGTTCAATTCAGAGTCTAACTGTGGTAAGAATGATGGATTGGTTTTGTAAAGTAACTCTATCTTTGTGAAAAATAATGCAAGGAGATTTGAATGATAGAGCCTGGCGTTCAGAAATTCCCCTTGCAGATGTAACAGCAACTAAAAAAGCTGTTTTCCAAGACATACATTTTAAATCAGTTGTTGCTGAAACTTCAAAAGGTCATTAATTTAACCCCTGAAGTACTACTGTCAAATCCCAGGGAGGAGACAGATCTTTCACTGGAGGTCTGAGCAAGATGGTGCCCTTTAAGAAAGCCTTGCACAAGCTTTGTCTCCCAAATGAAAATTTGATATGGCTGACAGTCGTACTTTGTTGAAAAACTAGGACCATCTTGCAAAAGAGAAGCTAAAAACTCCAGTACAAAGAAATAGGGGCAGTAAAAGGGTCAATGTAATTTTTTCAGGGCAAAAATTAAGAATCTTTTCCATTTACTCTTGAACATCTTCCTAGTAGAATTAGTCTGAAATATATGATGAACTAGGGAGGAAAGCCTGGGCTGTCTAGCTGTTAATGGAACTGGAGAAACCATGCAGTTAGCTTGAGGCTTGAAATATTGGGATGTTTCATCCCTAAGGGATGTGACAGGAGATCTGGGCTGGAGGTCCAGTATCCAAGGAGGATAGCAAAGATGACACCAAAGGAAGAGGAGCCACACCTTGCAAGGCCAAAAAGGAGCAATGAGCATAACTGAGCTCTTCAACTAACTGGCTTTCTGTCAGAATTTTCTAATGAGAGGTACTGTAGGATAGGGTAAAAGACCGAGGGCCAGATGTGGACAAGTGCATCCCTTGGTGACTCCCCGATGGGTGTCACCGCAAAATACCTGCTGCACTTGTTATTGTGGGGGGGGGGGGTCTCATAGAGTTCACAGCAAGGCTGGCCCCAACGACAGAAAATCTTCTCTGCCACTGACTGATTGAGAGACCACTCGTGAGGCTTCAGAATGGACCTGCTGATTCTGTTCGCTAGTATGTTGGATTTTCCTGGAATATGGGTTGCCACTAGAAAGCAGTTGGAAGAGATTGCCCACTGTCACACTCTCACAACTTCTTTACAGAGGGGAATAAGATTAGGTTTCTCTTGTTTATTGATGTGCTGGACTACAGACAAGTTGCTGGTTTGAACTGCAGTAGTCTCCAGAGGAAAAACATCTTGAAATGACTGCAACACTAATAAGATTGCTCTCATCTCTAGGACACATGTGCAAGTTGTTCTCTTGAGGGGACCACATGCCTTGGACCATTCTTCCCAAGAAATGCCTTCCGAACCCCAGTTGGTAGCCCATGGTCTATGTGGCCACTGGGGGAGACAGAACGAAGGGGCAACCTATGTAAATGTCATCCAACTGGTTCAACCATTGAAGATGGTTTCTGCATACCTGAGTAAGTTCAACTGCAAAAGCTAGATGATGTTGTAGTCTAGGCCACTGAACAGTTAAGAGTCCACTGTAGAACATGCATACAGTAAAGTGTTAATAGAATTAAGACTATAGACACTGCCATTGAACCTAGAAGGATAAATCTGGTTGGGGGAGCAGGGTGAGCAGGTATTTGCTGAACCAGGAATTTGATTGTATCTCTATGATGAACAGGCAGAGAAGCAATCTGATTTATTGTGTTTAACTGTGCATCAATTAACTCCAGGCTCTGTAATGGTTGTAGTTTGGATTTGGAAATGTTGAGTGAAATGCCTAGTGTTTGACAAAGTGGAGAAAACAGTCCCTAGAGTGTTCTAGGGAATGCCTTGTTGGAGCAGTTAGGAGCCAGTCTAGCTATGGAAACACTTGGAATCCACGTAGTCTTAGATGAGTTGCTACCACTGCCAAATACTTGGTAAAAACCCTGGGGGCTGTGGTGAGTCCAAATAGTAGGGCTCTGAACTGACAGTGACAGACTCCCAAGTGAAAGCACAGGTATCTTCTGGACTGTCTGTTCATTTTGACATGATAGTATGCATCCTGAAGATTGACTGTGCACATCCAATTGTCTCTTGGGTAAAAAAGTTAGAATGGACTGAACCCTTGACCATTCAGAACATCGATTTCCTCACAAATTGGTTCAGATTGCTTAGGTCCACAAATGGTCTCAGATTCCCTGAGTTTGTTGGCACCAAGAAGAACTTTGAGTAAGTTTTGAATCCTTTTTGGTCTGGCAGGACCTCAAGGATGACCTTTTTGTCCAGCAGCTTCTTAATTTTTTGAGTTACAGCTTCTCTCTGACTGGGTGGGACATCGCAAAGCTTTCTTCTTTTAGTTAGGGGTATCTGGAAAAATGGTAAGAAATAAACTCTGATTATTATTTAGCATCCAAAAATCATTTGTTATAGTAGGCCAAATGTCTGCATGCAAGAACAAGCACCCCCCCAACTGCAGCCCTTCAGGAGTGCTAAAAGGGTCTATATGGAAAGGAATCTTGGAAACCCTGATTTTGTGGGTCTCCTCTGCCATGAGGACAGCATCTTCCATTTCAACTCCCTCCTCTGCCTATGAAAGAGTTGTCCCTGCATGATTTCTGGAAAGATCCCTGGGATTTATGGAGACACATTTTCTTGCCCCCTCTTTGACTCCAGGAAAAGGATTGCTGAGGGGTAGAAAAGTGAATCCCAACAGCAGACAGGATCTTTCTTTCCTGTTCACTGTGGGAGAGCATTTCTTTAACAGCAGGACCAAACAAGGACATTCCATCAAAAGGTGCACTGATGAAAAAAGACTTGAAAGGCTCTGCAAAGTCGCATAACTGCACCTAGGCATGTCTCCGTACAGCAGTGCTTGATCTGGCGGCCCATGAGGTACCTTCTGCAGAATGGGATATCAACCTCATGGATGCATTGGAAATGGATAACAAAGCGGCTAGTTGTGAGGATAACATTTTATAGTCCTCCACAGACATGGACTCTAAGAGAGACTTGGAAAGCTCCTTGGTCAAATCCCTGTAAAGTGCAGCATGTAATTTAGGGACCTCAAGGCAAAGGTCACTGAAGCAAATATGTGCTTTCCATATCTGTCAAACACCCTTAATTCTCTATTAGGAGGGATGGACAGAGAAGCTCTGCTTTGCTACCTCCTTTTTTGTGACTTCCACCACAACCATAGCATCAACAGAGTCTCCTTCACTCCAGTGAGGTCTATCTTTTGGTGGTGCCAAAATCTTACCTGGATGATGTAGGATTAGTACAACAGAATCCAGTTCCTTCCATGCCTAGTGAGAGATTAAGTTGATGAGCTCATTAGCCAGGGGGAAGACGTAGATGGGCCAGCACCAAAGGCTTTCAGAAATACCGACTCCAACTTTTTGCTTAAGGACCTTAAAAATGTTTCCAAATGAGCCGTCGTCAGGCAGTCATCTGGTGAACCTTTCCCCTTTGTCAAAGTCAGTATCTTCTGTGAGAGATTCTAAAGGGGAATCTATATGCCTCCTTTTGCATGTTCTCTTACAGGGAATCTCCTCTGTGGGATACCCTGAGGAGGTGTCCAGAGAGAGTGGAAGTTGCTCTCAGGGAACTATCTGGATGCTAGTTGGCACTGGCTGTACCTTAGGAATAGGTCTGTTGAGATCAAAGTTCAGACCTGCTAGGGGAATGGATATAGGATTCAAAGAAGAGTGTCAGACCAGCATCTCTTGGATGAGAGAACACCATCTCCACTACCTCGAAAGAAGATGGACTGAGAGAAGACATAGCAAGTCGCATTGAATCCAAAACTTCCAAGGCAGATAAGTCCCAACTCTGTCATGATCTGTATCTTGAAGAGGGAGCTGAACCTGAGCTATCTAGCATCGAAGCTCCAAGGGGCAAGGATGGCTCTGATGGCATCACAGTAGATTTTACTTATTTATTTGTTTGCCAGGAGAGTCTGACTTGGCATAAATCCCATTTTCAGTGGCGGTTCGGGGAGAAAAGCTCCACAAAGAATAGTACAGTAATTGCAATACACATGTTGACAGAGTATAGTGCAGAGACAAGTAAGTTAATAAAGTTTGTCGCACATTAATATACTATAAGGAACACACTATCTTAGAATACATAATACAGTTGTAAGGAACATTTTGTTCTGTCATATGATTACAATCATCCCTGCCTAATATAGTGAACACACATTGTTTAAGTAGGAGGCTTAGACTACACAATAAAAAGCAGTAACTGCGTTAGAATACACAATCGAGTTGTAAGGAACATTTTGATCTGGCATATGGTTGCATTCATCGGTACCTAATACAGTGAGCACACATTGATTAAGTAAGAGCATACAAAAGACTTCTTGTAGGCTGTGGAGACTGCTAGAGAAGGGGTGAAGGCTGCCAGCCTATTCAAATAGAATTTGATACATAATTCTGGCATTTGTAAATATAAATGTAAAATACAGGCTTGTGTCTTAAATGTAAAGAAATGCTGTTTCAACAATGTGGCAACATTGCCATCTGCTGTAAGGAAAACTAAGTGGTATGACAGGAATGCTCGAGCTAGAGAGTATGCTATGGGGCAGCAGGTAATGGTTCTCATTCCTGTAAGACACAACAAGGTGGAAGCAGCTTGGGAGGGACCCTACAAGGTGGTAAGAAAGTTAAGTGATGTTAACTACATGGTGGAACTGCTAGGCAGATGGCAGGGACACAAATTGTACCATGTTAACATGAAACCTTACCATGATAGGGAGGCCCTTGTGCTGAGCATTTGCAGTGGATTGCAGGAGGAGTCTGAGGCAGATCTGGTGAATGATCTCCTTAGTGAGGCTCGGGCTGACACCTCAGTGGAAGGGGTAGCAATGTCCCAGCAGCTATCTCCTACCCAGGTTCGAGAAATCTGAGCAGTGTTGCAGGAATTTGGGGACATGTTCACTGGGAAACCAGGGTGCACCCATCTGGTGCAGCACCAGGTGGATACAGGACCCCAAAGACCTATTAGGCAGGTCCCTTATAGGGTACCTGAGAGTGTCAGACAGATTCTGAGGGAAGAGGTACAGGAGATGTTGGAACTAGGATTGATTCAAGAGTCCAACAGTCCCTGGGCCTCCTCAGTGGTGCTGGTGCCAAAGAAGGATGGCAGCACCAGGTTCTGTGTGGATTACAGGAAACTAAATAGTCACACAGAGTCGGATGCTTACCCCATGCCTAGGACAGATGAGGCTCTAGAGCAGCTGGGTGGGGCTAAGTATCTTACAACCATTGATCTTACCAAGGGTTACTGGCAGGTGCCCTTGACTCCCAGTGCTAGAGAGAAGTCAGCCTTTGTGACTCTTTTTGGCTTGTATGAGTTCAAAAAGATGCCCTTTGGGATGAAGAATGCCCCAGCGACTTTCCAGAGGCTGGTAGATCATATCCTAGTAGGAGCAGGAGGGTTTGCCCTTGCTTACCTAGATGACATGGTTATCTACAGCAATCCCTGACCAGAGCACCTTCAGCATGTCAGGGAGGTGCTGGGCAGACTACAGATGGCAGGATTGACCATTAAGCCGAGCAAATATCAGGTGGGTATGGCAGAGGTCTCCTACCTAAGACAGAGTGGGGAGTGGTAAGATAAGGCCAGAACGTGCCAAAGTGGAAGCCATTCAGGCATGGCCTGCACCTGTTACTAAAAAGCAGGTGAGGGCATTCGTAGGGACAGCAGGGTACTACAGAAAGTTTGTCCCTAGTTATAGTACCATAGCTGCTCCCCTCAGAGACCTGACAAGGAAAAACAGGCCAGATGAGGTAGTGTGGACCCCAGCATGTCAACAGGCATTCCAGAAGCTTAAATAAGCTTTGGGAGGACCCCCTGTGTTATCCAGTCAGATTACTGCAAATAATTTGTTGTGCAAGTGGATGCTTCGAACTATGGGGTGGGGGCTGTACTTAGTCAGATTTCTTCAGAGGGGGAAGAGCACCCAGTGGTTTATCTCAGTCATAGGCTCCAACCCAGGGAGGAATGTTATGCAGCTGTAGAAAAGGAATGTATAGCAATAGTGTGGGCGCAGCAGAAACTTCAGCCTTATCTCTATGGAAGAAAATTCAATGTAATGACAGATCACAACCCTCTAACATGGTTAAACAGAGCCAGTCAGCAAAATGCCAAGTTGCTTAGATGGAGCCTGGGGTTGCAAGCATATGATATGTCAGTGCAGCACCGCAGTACGATTAGCAATGCCAATGCAGATGGGCTCTCAAGACAGGGAATGGGGTTAGGTACACTCGAGAGACCTAGCCCTCTCAAGCGGCGTTTCTCAAGGGGCACTTGAAAAACTAGGTTGAGATCTCTGGGGGGGGGGGGGGGGTGTGAAGGCTGCCAGCCTAGTCAAATAGAATTTGATACATAATTCTGGCATTTGTAAATATAAATGTAAAATACAGGCTTGTGTCTTAAATACAAAGAAATGCTGTTTCAACAATGTGGCAGCATTGCCATCTGCTGTAAGGAAAACTAAGTCAAGCATTTGTTATTGGTCCTTTGAAATTAAAATGACTTTCTGTCAATTCCTTTGAAGTTAGAATTTGGAGTCGATGAGTCTGGAGTAAGCATCCTACCTATTGTTTTAAGGCTAAAGTTAATGACCAGAATTTGCATGTGGAATGTCCTTTATTGCTCTATGTAAGTAAGTTATCTTTGAAGTATGTTTTCTTGTAGTAATATCTAGGAAATTAGAAGAAAGTTAGACTAAGTGTTTTTCTGTTATGTCAGAGCTGTACTACTGATTTATTTCAAGTTTCTGTGTGAGCTTTGAACTCTTGAATAGCACTGCGGTGTAGTAGTACTGTCTTGTGTTTTAAGTATTTATTATTAAATATTTTAAAAGCATTTTACCTGTGGCTGGTTTGTGTAGAGTTAAGTTAAGCTCTAGAGTACATTGCATATTTATAGAGTTTAGTGTACAAGGCCGCTCTAATAAACCTTGACTGTTTAGAAACACTTACCAATTGGATAATAATATTGCACAGTAATAATTCGACACACCTTTAAGGACCTTTGGGTAGCTGATAATTATTAGCTGGTGGTGGCAGTAATTACTACCATATAGTCTGGGTAAAGGTGCACAGTTGGAGAATCTGTATCAGCCTTTCCCAGGAGTGTCTGTGAAGTTGTATAAATACTTATCTCAAAGTGTGTGTGTGTGTGTGTGTGTGTGTGTGTGTGTGTGTGTGTGTGTGTGTGTGTGTGTGTGTGTGTGTGTGTCAGCTACTTGAGCAGGGACACGAAGCACTGGTTGGACAGAGAGGGTACTGGTGGTTAGCTTGCCAGCTAGGCTGAGATCTGGACCCTATAGCTGTGCCAGTGGGGAGTTTTATTGGGGACCTAGGGAGCAAGGGAGCAACCAGCCTCAGACTGACTGTGATCTCTGTGTGCACTTAAGGGAAATTGTACTTTACTGTGTGTATTTGTTATCCTTTCTCCTATATGAGATGCCCTCTCTGGTGTTAGTGGTGAGTATTGAGGCTCCTTGATTGCTGGGCCAGGGCGCGGGCGTCACATAGGCTTTCATAGAAGTTTAAAGTAAGGTATGATATATTAGGTGAGTCTACCCAGGGTCAGAGCAATTACATATCCAGAATGTATTTAAATGGGATCGGAGGATTTTTTTGAAATTATTTATGTTTTCTGTGGTCCTAATATCTATAGGGATAGAATTCCATGCTTTTGTAATGGAAGCGGAATACAGAGAGCCCCTAGAATTATTGTTGCCTTTGACTATGTCAGCCAGTGCTTTGTTGGTGGATCTTAGTAGGCATTTGTTAGAATAGATATTAAGTAGGCCTTATAGTGTGGGAACTGTCGGGATAGTACAGAATTTGATGGGCTATTATAAGCTGGTTATTCATGACAGGTTGGTTAATTCTGACCATGAGAGTTGTTTAATTGCTAGACAGTGATGTGTTCTGAGGGGTCAGCCAGTTGCAAACTTTGCTATTTTGTTGTAGCAAGTGTTTAGTTTGTTTAAGTCTGTTTTGTTTTAGACTGAGTAGTATAGGGGAGGCATACAGCAGTTGGGAAAGTAGGTGGGTTCTTGCGATGGTAGCTTTACTATCACTGGTGAGGTACTTTCTGCATCAATATAGGGTTCCGAGTTTTTTAATGGACTTCTTTTTTATTGTCTGTGCAATGTGGATATCGAATTTCATGTTGTGATCTATGATAACTCCTAGCACTTTGGTGTGTTGGACAGGTGTGATAGGGATGTTGTTAGCTGAGTATACTGTGAATGGTGGTATGGTTTCTGAGGCTCTAGAGCCTGGGGTTGCAAGCATATGATATGTCAGTGCAGCACCGCAGTACGATTAGCAATGCCAATGCAGATGGGCTCTCAAGACAGGGAATGGGGTTAGGTACACTCGAGAGACCTAGCCCTCATAAGCGGCGTTTCTCAAGGGGCACTTGAAAAACTAGGTTGAGATCTCCGGGGGGGGGTGTGAAGGCTGCCAGCCTAGTCAAATAGAATTTGATACATAATTCTGGCATTTGTAAATATAAATGTAAAATACAGGCTTGTGTCTTAAATACAAAGAAATGCTGTTTCAACAATGTGGCAGCATTGCCATCTGCTGTAAGGAAAACTAAGTCAAGCATTTGTTATTGGTCCTTTGAAATTAAAATGACTTTCTGTCAATTCCTTTGAAGTTAGAATTTGGAGTCGATGAGTCTGGAGTAAGCATCCTACCTATTGTTTTAAGGCTAAAGTTAATGACCAGAATTTGCATGTGGAATGTCCTTTATTGCTCTATGTAAGTAAGTTATCTTTGAAGTATGTTTTCTTGTAGTAATATCTAGGAAATTAGAAGAAAGTTAGACTAAGTGTTTTCTGTTATGTCAGAGCTGTACTACTGATTTATTTCAAGTTTCTGTGTGAGCTTTGAACTCTTGAATAGCACTGCGGTGTAGTAGTACTGTCTTGTGTTTTAAGTATTTATTATTAAATATTTTAAAAGCATTTTACCTGTGGCTGGTTTGTGTAGAGTTAAGTTAAGCTCTAGAGTACATTGCATATTTATAGAGTTTAGTGTACAAGGCCGCTCTAATAAACCTTGACTGTTTAGAAACACTTACCAATTGGATAATAATATTGCACAGTAATAATTCGACACACCTTTAAGGACCTTTGGGTAGCTGATAATTATTAGCTGGTGGTGGCAGTAATTACTACCATATAGTCTGGGTAAAGGTGCACAGTTGGAGAATCTGTATCAGCCTTTCCCAGGAGTGTCTGTGAAGTTGTATAAATACTTATCTCAAAGTGTGTGTGTGTGTGTGTGTGTGTGTGTGTGTGTGTGTGTGTGTGTGTGTGTGTGTGTCTGTGTGTGTGTGTGTGTGTCAGCTACTTGAGCAGGGACACGAAGCACTGGTTGGACAGAGAGGGTACTGGTGGTTAGCTTGCCAGCTAGGCTGAGATCTGGACCCTATAGCTGTGCCAGTGGGGAGTTTTATTGGGGACCTAGGGAGCAAGGGAGCAACCAGCCTCAGACTGACTGTGATCTCTGTGTGTACTTAAGGGAAATTGTACTTTACTGTGTGTATTTGTTATCCTTTCTCCTATATGAGATGCCCTCTCTGGTGTTAGTGGTGAGTATTGAGGCTCCTTGATTGCTGGGCCAGGGCGCTGGCGTCACATAGGCTTTCATAGAAGTTTAAAGTAAGGTATGATATATTAGGTGAGTCTACCCAGGGTCAGAGCAATTACATATCCAGAATGTATTTAAATGGGATCGGAGGATTTTTGAAATTATTTATGTTTTCTGTGGTCCTAATATCTATAGGGATAGAATTCCATGCTTTTGTAATGGAAGCGGAATACAGAGAGCCCCTAGAATTATTGTTGCCTTTGACTATGTCAGCCAGTGCTTTGTTGGTGGATCTTAGTAGGCATTTGTTAGAATAGATATTAAGTAGGCCTTATAGTGTGGGAACTGTCGGGATAGTACAGAATTTGATGGGCTATTATAAGCTGGTTATTCATGACAGGTTGGTTAATTCTGACCATGAGAGTTGTTTGATTGCTAGACAGTGATGTGTTCTGAGGGGTCAGCCAGTTGCAAACTTTGCTATTTTGTTGTAGCAAGTGTTTAGTTTGTTTAAGTCTGTTTTGTTTTAGACTGAGTAGTATAGGGGAGGCATACAGCAGTTGGGAAAGTAGGTGGGTTCTTGCGATGGTAGCTTTACTATCACTGGTGAGGTACTTTCTGCATCAATATAGGGTTCCGAGTTTTTTAATGGACTTCTTTTTTATTGTCTGTGCAATGTGGATATCGAATTTCATGTTGTGATCTATGATAACTCCTAGCACTTTGGTGTGTTGGACAGGTGTGATAGGGATGTTGTTAGCTGAGTATACTGTGAATGGTGGTATGGTTTCTGAGGCTCTAGTGGAATAGAATATCATTAGCTGAGTTTTCTGGGGGTTGAATATTAGTTGAGCGTTAGCTAACCAGGTTTCAACTGCAGTAAAGGATTCCTGTTTCAATTTCTGGAGTTGAGGGAGTGATGGGGCGGAGCAGATTAGGGTGGAGTCATCAGTGTACTGGACTTGTGTGGCGTGCTGAGTAGCCCTGTGACGTTGGTTGGTGAACATGTTGAAAAGAAGAGGTCCAAGAATGGATCCTTGCAGGACCCCCAGGTTGACAGGTAGGAGAGGAGAAAAAGGAATTTTGCCATTTTACTGCTTGTAGCTGGTTGGTTAGATAGTCCTGAAACCAGGCTAGAGTAGAGTGGCTTAGATTAAGATCAGAGACAGCTGATAGGAGTTCGGGGTGGGAGACAGTATCAAATAAAATAAAATAAATAAATAATACTTCCTGGCCCCCCTCCAGATCCAATGCTGATGCTTTGGCTCTGAGACTCATCCTGATCCAAGGGGAATAGGCGCAGATCCAGTCAGGGAAACTGTATAAGTTGAAGACATAACCCTCTATAGCTTTGACAGCAGTTCTCTCTAGACTCTTGCATCCCAGAACTCTGAAACCAAAGACTGGATTGGAGAATGAGATATAACTATATGGAACTAGAAGGGAGGCTCACAGACCTGATGGGAGAAAGAGAAGGTATAATTCCTACTTGAATCTGAGCTCTGGGGAACTTCCTCATCATCCTATCCACTTCGGCCTTAGAGAAACTCCTGGAAAACCTGAGAGATGAGACAGTGGACTGAGGCCTAGAATGTTTCCCTGCAGTCATTTGCATAAAAGAGGAATGGAGCAGAGAAGAAATTGGATCAGTAATGAATTCAGGTGAATGAGTTCTAGGAGTCCTAGATATACCAGAATTCAGATCTGAGGGTTGTGTAGGAAATTTGCCTGAAATAACTATCGGATCTGAAGGCTTGGGATCTGAAGTTTTCCTCTTCGGATTCGAAGAACTAGGATCTGAAGATTCTAATTTTAGAGGAAGCTTCTAAGCAGTAGAAGTTGAAAGAGTCTTCAGAGATTTAGGACGAGACCTTTTTCTTATTTCTCCTCTCTGCAATAGCCTTTGAATTAAAAGCTGCACAAGTAGCACAATTTGCATCAAGCCATGCTGCCCCTACACAGTATATGCTTAAAACATTTACATAAAATAGATGTAAGACTAAGAGGTCTGCAGACGAATATAATAAAAAAGCTTGTAAATCTATTGCTCTTCTAAATTTTTTTTAATTAAAATTGGCACACTGTTCATAAGTCATAGTACCATAAGTTGGTGATACTAGAGAACAATGCACCCTTTTAGTGTACAGTGGTTTAACAGCTGCTGCATCATTTTGGCAATTCTGGGAATTAGATTAGAGCCTTTGCTACTTCTTGTTATTTCCATTTGTATGGGAATGTTGGCATCCCTTCATATCCTTCACTTTCCATATTTTTAACAAATACTGTGTGAGGTTTTGGGGGCAGCTAACCCCCAATGGAATTAATGATTATTCTAACCATTTATCATTCTATTTGTCCTATCTACCAGTCCTGTCATGCTTTCTCTCTAGCTGTCCATCTGCCTATTTGTGTATCAGTCTGTCTAGTTAACAACATAATAAAATAAAAATAATGCCTGATCATGTGTGGGAAAGCTATCTATATGTCCTGCCTTTTTATGTTATCCAGCTCATACAAAAAAGCAAGACTATGTTGGTAAAAACAAATTCTGACGTAGCTACCTAGTAGCGATGTAAAGTTTTGCATTCCAAAGTAACACAGTTCTTCAATGGGCAGGAAAACTATTCACTTCTCTGACAAACTATCTCCTATAAGTTTTCTACACAGCGCTACAATATCAAAACTATTGTGTTGCTCATTTTTACAGTTCCAGACTGTCTTGATAAAAAGGAACTCTTCTACCATCAATGAGGCTAAAAAAATAGAATACATTTTCTGTCTCATTGCAGTACTCGTTTTTCACTTTTGGCGTTATCCTTTTCAGCTTCAAAGTAAAGAAAAGTTAAAAAATATTTGATATTGTCACTTACCAGACTGCTGGATGAGCTGATCTTCCCAGTCCGGATCAGGATATAGTTATATGTGAAAAGCACTAAGAGTGCAAGGGGGAGCATGAACAGTTCCATGTACCATACAATGATAACAAATAGCTGGAAAAATAAGATAAAAGAATACTTTATTATCTATATCACTGAAAATGTTCGAAACATGGATACTACTACAGTTGTAAATCATAAAACAGACTACCCCTTCTGTAAGTTACTTAAATAACACATAATGATATATGTTTGCATCTCTTCCCCTAAGAAAAGTAGTAAGGCAACTTTCACCACCCTCTTTCATCTCTACAACACACTACTGTAACTGTCCATAAATAAACAGAGATTGTACTTAAGACAGTTTTATTTCGGCTATAAATTTTTGTTTAAAATATGGATTTACTTTATATGTGCTCAATATGTTCAAACAAGCTTGAGAATGCACAAATAAAAACACTGTTTACATTTATAGAGATAACCACTACAATCTACTATGCAATAAAATAGGACCAAAATATGATACTGTACAAACCAGCAGTGCTAAGTACCAGGAAACTTTAAATTAAAGATTTCACTCTGACATTAAAGACTAAATTTCTAAATTCAAAATTTAGATGTCACTTCAAACTACTGCATCAATATCTGAAATGTTATTTAAACTAGGACGTTTTGCCTTCTGTGTAGTACATTTTCTAGTTCAAAATCAAATTTCCTTTTTTGAGTTTTACTGCCAGCACTGAAAGCACAAAAGGGAAATAAACAATGGTGAGGATACAGTGAATAAGTTCTTCAACAAGGTATCATTTTCATCTAGAGGGTTACTTTTAATCTTTGTTCTTGCTGGCTTACCATAAGGCTATTTTTATACCTTCGTTAACAACAATATCAAGGTAGCCTCTCTTCTGAACAGACTCAAGAAGGTATAGGTCAGAAACTAAGATGAATACTCACTACTTTAAGGTGAAGTCAGATGGGGTTAAATCATTCAGTCATTCATTTTTTCAGTATGTCAGTCAGAATCAATACTTTGCAAATGAAAATAGAGTTACCAAATAAACATAAAATAGCCAAAAACTTAAAACCTACAAAATGAAACCACTTGAAACAGAACTAGAAAATACAGTATTTTTAATAATGACAGTCCACCACTTCCTTATGATAAATACATTAACACAGACGTCTTCTAAACTGAAAAATAAAGCAGGTAGCACAGTTTAGAAAAGGCCAATCAAATGATGTCATTCCTTAACTGTACCAATCAAAACAGAAACACTAAAGTATAATTTGAATACAGATACATTTTATTTGGGCTTCTAAGAACTTTCACTTTTTACTCTTAATTTCTTTGATGAGCCCATGGGATTGATTAGCTTTAAAAGAAATCCATCACCTAATTTCTTTGAACCTTAACAATAGATCTAAATCAGCAACCCATGGTCTAAACTCAGTAGTGTCAATTATAAAGAAAATAGACTGTTATAAGGTACACACTGTTGGTATGGTTACATCATGCATTATATTAATTTTTGGTTTTAATAGCATAAAAATGTTCATATATTCACTGTGCTAGCTTCCAAGTGTTTTTACCCACTTAGAAGCTGTCGTAGAGATCATACCCTGCCACATATACACTTTGAATGGTATATTTAAAATGCCTGTTGTTTCCTAGTACCATCTGTGTGTGACTCAAGTTCATTATGGGCACAACATTAATATGCTAGCAGTATTTACAAAAAATAAGTCCCCCAGTGGTTACCTCTTTACTGCAGCTACAAATATTCTAACTTGACATTCAAACTGTGTGCCCTCTTTTAAAACAACTTTTGAATTTTTCCCTAACACATGGATCAAATCAAGGTTACCACCAAAAATTATCCAGAACATTATCACACCACTTATGTTACTGGCATCAACTATACAACACATGCACAGAGGCCATGACAAATCTCAAACTTTTTCAGACCTTTTGCCTCTGAAATCTATGCCATTCAAACAACTACTGGGTAAAAATTATGTCTGTGCTCTGCTACATCATGCAATATTTTTGCACCCAGTCATTTTCATACCTTCTTCTCAATGAAAAATAAATCCAAAGTTTCAGCCTCATACAAAAAAATGCCTCAAAGTAATTAATCTTGACATGCTGACAAAATGGCTTTTAATATATCTTTCATTTTCTTAGTCTGTCAACTACATCCTTCTGAAAAGCTTTAACAAATGTAACTTTAGGATACACTAGTCTCAAAACCTGTTTTCTCATCAATAAAAGAGATATCCATATACAAAAAGTTAACATGGTTCAAAATGTTGCTAGAAATCAATTTTTGCCAGAAACATGTTAAATTCCCCTGCCAGCTCACTGTCAAAATAAAAAAAAAAATCAGCAATAAAACATGTGCAAAAAGAAATGTGTATGACATCCTTTGAAGTGCATAAAATTGTACATTTCTATTATGATAAAATAAGTTAGCCGCAGTCTCCACTGTTATTCTCTTTTCAGCCATTCAAAATACTTGCATTGATGTAGAAAATGTTGTTTAAATATGTATAAGTTCAATATCTTTGTGGCACCTGTTAGTATAAATCAATATAAAACTTAATGACAAAATTCACCCCGTAAAACTGTAGTATACAGGTGTACAGGCTTTCTACATCTATTGTAATAAATCTGGGAGTTTCTGATTACACAATGAATAAATCATCATCTTATAAGATAATGAAATGCCAAGAATCCTTGAGATAAGTGTTTGCACTATAGGCTTCAACTTACAGTCAACAAATAAAGCTGCCTAAATTCATGGACCTCACTACAGGATACTAAGGAATATTCATATTACCCAGGTTCATAACCAGTGTGTGGCACTTCACAGGAGAATTTATTTAATTTCTTTTGTATTTTCTCCTATCTGCAAAAGCTGGTGTTGACACACCCATGTTGGGGAAAATGAAGTCAGCAGTATAACAGCAGAATTTCAGTGTTCACACCATAATCTTATGAAAAATGTATGTTGTGAGAGTAGCTAACCTCACATTCCGCAAACGTAATATTATATTAGCACTGCACAGTTGGTTAAGCTTATTATGGCCCTACAAAATTATGATTTTCTCAATTAGACCTAGGCAAATGAAAAATCATAAACCTTATGAAAAATACTAAGTGTACTCAAGTCAGATAATATAAATGATATATCAGTGATAGTATGCATATCCAGCTGCATGCCTGCTTAGATTCATACTCCATTGTTGACAGAATGCAATGCTGCACAGGGGTGCTATACATCAGAGGAGCCACCCTTCATTAACCCACATTAAATCTAGAGGTCACGGCAGTCTGAGATGGTGAAAGCTCAGGTTGTTGTTAAACCTACTGTGGTACTTACTGGAATGCCATATGTCCCTGGATATGTATTACAAAGATATGGGTTAGATGTAATAGAATATCCTTTTTTAAATGCTTTCCTTTTTCTAAACACTATGCCTTTTT
Organism: Protopterus annectens; assembly: GCF_019279795.1. Lineage (NCBI taxonomy): Eukaryota > Metazoa > Chordata > Ceratodontiformes > Protopteridae > Protopterus > Protopterus annectens. The sequence goes on along the minus strand of NC_056742.1, from coordinate 278,097,184 downwards.
AAGAAGATCAAATTTGTTTTATTAAAAACTTCATAAAAAAGCATTGTATTAAAAAAAAAGTATATGTATAAGCATCACTTTATATTAGTGTGTAACATAACTAGATATAAGGATGATATAGAGGATTATGCTAGAGTCTCCTATCATAACCAGGTTATTATGTACCCGAAGCACGGATGCCATGAAATTCCACTCAACAGATAAATATTGGCATCCATGTCAAGAGCACATAACATGGAGTTAGGATCCGATAACTTATCATAATTCTTGTAGTTTACAAAGCTTTATTGCTCCGTGCTCTACCAGTTACAGAAAAAAAGCAAGTGCAACAAGTACAAAGTGGCTTTTACAGCTAGTAAATTACTGTGTGTATATCTGTTGTCTGTCTGACAGTACTAAAGTGCTCCTCGGTGGAACTAATCATTTTAAAAGCTGTTAGACAAACTAACAATATTAAACGCTGTTAGACATTGCATTCTGACATGCATTCTGTTTATGTGTGGCAGAGTGAAGTCCTATCAGCTTTTAAAGCTGTTTTACATTCTACCATTGCAGTTTGCAAGCCAGCAGTCTTACGCCAATCACTAGTGTGAGACCCAACTTTAACAGTACTTAGGCATCCTCAACAAACTTTAATTTAGTGCATCTTGCAGTGAATCCTTAAAGTCTCCAACCCACCATACTCCCAGAAAACATATTCCCAAGTACCTCTTTCTTCCCCATCACACTTCCAACATTTGCTGTCTACTTGTGGAAAAATTCTCTGGAGTCTACTTCAGAGATAAACATATCTATGTAAACATTTCCAAGCAAAAATCCTAAATCTTCTAGATTTTGTTGCATATTTGGGAGACATACATATACCCTCTCATTGTTTCTCTGTGAATTGCTTATCCAATCTCTATTCCCAATCCTTTCTTACCTACTCTGATTCTTATAGTTATCATGCAATATTTTATATACTCTAGTAATTATTCCTTTTTTAATGGCAGCTTCTGTTCTACATTCTACTAAAAACTCTACTAGTGGTGGTCTTTCGTTTAGGACCCCCCCCCCATTTCTTTCTCTTTGCCTATACCCTGATATCAATCCTTGATAGGGAAGGCAATTTCTAACCTGCAGTCCAAATAAATTCTTGGCCTCTTCCCCGTCTATTACCTTTCCCTCTCTAGTTGTTTGCTCCCAATACCTTGGCTCCTTTGCCAGTTTTCGCCAATAAACTCCAGTCCCCTCTTGCCTATTGTCTATATCCCTAATTGCAGTCATCCCTATCAGAGAATCTCCTTTCTCTATTTGTGTGTTGGCTTAGTTCTTAAAATACTTTCTGCCACTTTAGGGATATAATATTCTGTATGATTATTGTTATTCTCCTTAAAGGCCTGCATCCCAAATCACAGTCTCTCTCTTGTTTCCTAAGCTTCTCCCCTGTTTCAAGATCATCCCTTTCCACTTTGAATTATAGTTTTCTGCTTGTGCTATAGGAGCCTTAACTGTGTAGCTTTGAAATGCCCCTTCAAATTGGGTAATCCCAATCTGCCCTGTTCTACTGGAAGAATCAGTTTATCCCACTTGACTCTTGCTGTCTTTCCCTCCCAGATAAAGTCCTACAGCTCTTTATTAATTGCTATCCACAACTTCTCCACTGGAATGGTAACAGTTTTGACAATTCTTTTACTTGAGACATACAGCCAGAAAGAACAGAATATCTGGATGTTTTAAGTTATCTTAGCTGTGACCAGATCTGGAATACTATGTATAGGAAAATGACTGACATAAACAATTTTCTGTTGGCCATCAACAGTCACCCCCACCCATCTAATTATATTATTTTTTTTCTCTACAGGGAATTTGCTCAGGCACAAAGATTGTGCTCTGATGATGATAAATTTCTCAACAAAGCTGAGAAAATTTTAGAAAGACAATCTGGCATATCAAAATGAGGAACAAAGAAAGTCCTTTGAACAATTTGCTTCTGGCTCTTACAATAACAAGAGATTAGCATTTAGTAAAAACAAAACAACAAAAAAAGATCCTTTAATAATTCAATTAGAGAGAATGCATATTTTACTGCTAGGTATGCCCCCTTTGTTATTGCCAAAATGCTATTTCAAATACTCTTAACACATTTTGGTAGAACATCCTTACTGATGATGTCTGGGGGGGATTTTGAGCCACACTCCAAAAATGAACTGTAGGATCTCTCCAAACCTTATGGACAAGTTTGTCCACTCACATACCTTTCCAGAGTATTATATGAATGATGAGTCTTTTGCAAGGAAAGGCTGCTCTATTTGTTGCCATAGGGATACAGTAAACTCTTAATTAACCGGCACCCATGGGGATTGGTAGATGCCAGATAAGTGTAGTTTCTGGTTGCTTGAGCATTACTATTAAAAACAGACCTGACAAATACTGTACCCTGTACTATACCATACCATAAACAGTGTATTGATTTGATGTTAATATTGAAATACAGTAGTTAATTTCCTGGCTGGAATAATAATATTTTAAACTTATACTTAACACTAGAAAGCATAGCACAGAGAACGATTTTCAGTGGCACGCTGAGTGGATTGGAACTGAAAGAACTGAATAGATAGAGAGAGAATGCATGTATGAAAGCAGAAGTGACTGTGTGTGAGAGATCGGAGAGATGCATGAAAGCTGAAGAGAGTGTGTGTGAGAGACTGGAGAGAGAAAGAGTGAATGCATGTATGAAAGCTGAAGAAACTGTGTGTGTGTGTGTGTGTGTGTGTGTGTGTGTGTGTGTGTGTGTGTGAGAGAGATTGGAGAGAAAATGTGCAATCTGATGCAAATTGACTGAGTGAGTATGGAGTGAGTGTTGACATTTTAGCGGTTTGGTTTGACTTGTTCTCAAGTTGGGGAGAGAGCGGATTTATTTGTATCTTCCTTTTTAAAACTATCTCTAAAAATGTAAGGTATGTTTCTGTGTGGGGAAACAAAGTGCAACACATGAAAAACTGAATTGTTCATACTGTACTGTATTTCTTCGATTTTTTTCTGGTTGCTTGAGTTCTGGTTAACTGAGAGTTTACTGTACTTCTGTTCAGCATATTACTAATAGGCACACTTTGTTGTAGGGAAACACCAGAACTGCTATAATGAAGCAGTTGTGTAGACCCCTCAGATGCACTTATGATAAATCTCTAGTGTGTAGTGCCATTGAGTGCCACTAGTATGTTCCAAAATATGGAAAAAGTATGAACTTGTTAATTGCTTCCCTGATGCAAGACCCAATCTTAACAGTGCTTAGGGAGTGAGTAACAAAATCTTGAGGACACCTACCTAAGAGTTGTCAAAATCAGATCTCACACTAGGGATTGACAGTAAAGACTACTAGCTAGCAAGCAAATGGAGTGGAAGGTAGAATAGCTTTTCAAAGCTGTTGGAACTTCACTCTGCCACACTTACAGACATAAAGCATGCAGAATGACGCATCTTAGCAGTTTTAAAACTGTTAAAACTGCAGGGTAGCACTTGTTTCTGCCTGCTTTCTGTACTTTTCAGATGCCCCTGATTTTGTAGAACATCCCTAATTTTCCCTCATATTTTTACTATATCCCTGATAAAATGTTTAATTATCTAGTAAATCAATGAGGACTACACTCAGTCAATAACACCAAACCAGTATCGTACCTAGGGCAAGGCGAAGATGCAACTGCCCCGGTCTCAAAATGTTAGGGAGCACAATCAGCCATTCCAACCTATCCTGGCAGCTCCTTAGAGCTTACTGACTTTTAACTCCCCATGAGGTCTAAAGTGTAGCAACTGGTGTGTGCTGTACCACTCCTTACAGGGTATAAACTGAAGCAATTCCTTACTACAAATGTAGTAACAGTTTGCAACAGTTTAAAAGAAAAAACAATTTCCTCAAACATGAGCACTGTAGTGCTCCATATGGAGTAAAAGCAGTAGCACCTGCTTGATAACATTTGTAGCAAGCAGTCTGCTACAGGTTCAAAGAAAAAAAGATTTGTTTGTTTTGTTTTGTTTTTTTTTTTCCTGGAAATAAAATCTGAGGAAGAAGGATTGGGGACAGGGAACAGAAATGGGACCTGTTTAATTCCTGCATTACAGGAGTCTCAGGTACCTTATCACAGCCTTTTTTTAAATTGCCCCTCAGCTAAGGAGGGGTGGGATGCAGAAGAAACAGGACCTAGTGGTTAATTTCAGGAGCACCAACAACAGATTGTGAACCTTTTTTTTTATTTTTTATTCTTCCACGGAAAAGCTGGGGCAGGAGGGAGGGGGCGTGTATCTGGCCAGTGTGCCCAAGTACAAGGAACAGACTTTTTTTCCTTTTTCTTTTTTTTTACTACTCTTGAAATGAAGAGCTGGGGAGGCAGTACAGACACAAACACCCGCACGTACAGATGTGCATGGACCAAACCAACAACAATAACTGTAAAAATAAAAAAGGTCCAGCACAAGAAGAGTGATAACTTAAAACTCCTTTATTGGGGTTGCTCCAAAAGCAAACCACATACCGGTTTCAGCAACAGCCTTCCTCAATGCTTAATAACAGCAAAAGTTAACAATCCCTTAAATAAAGAGCATCATTAGCATTCAAGAATAACATTGGTTGGTTAAGAAATCTATGACAACTCATTAAGGACAGGTTTAAACAACCCCCCCCCCCCAGCCGAATAATCCAACCTGATTCTTTATTATTTAATAACATGTGCCAACCAACTTTAGAAAAACACTGGCCCCATGCTAGACAGTGGAAACAGATAAAGATTTACTGTTTCATTTGGACTGTGGTAGCTGAAACGAGTGTGACACCAAATGAAACAATACCCCATCAAACAGTAAACAGCATCAAAAGGAGATGGGACATAGTTTTGAGGAAAACTGTAAAAGAAATACTATACAGCGAGGTAAACCATTTTTATAACTTTTCAATTAAGCTTGTTTAGCAAACTACAAAGCCTTTCTCCAGATAAGTAGTTAGAAAGAACAGTAAACCTTTTTCTTTTTACTCAAATTAAAACAGACTTTCAGTCAGTGTCGTCCACATCTTGACCTCTTGACAAAGTTATTTTAAATGCACATATCTTTGTGGCACAATTAAATAGGGTCAGTTTTTTATATCTGATAATCACCATGTATTCTAGGGGTAGCATTATGGTGCAGTGAATAGTAATGTCTCTTCACAGCAAAAAAAAATAAAAAATCAGCAGTTCTTGGTTGTAGTGTCTTTAATGAAGTATTTGCATTTCCTCCCAGTCTTCTCTTGAGTAATATGATTTCTTCCTATATCCTCAAGATGTGCAATTGGGAGACTGGTGACTCTAAATTTTCCATAGGTATGTGCATGATACAGAAGAAAGGCCTTAACAATCCGCTTCCTTTCCCTACATTGTCTAGCAAACTTTGTTCATGGCGGTGGCTTTACGTGAGGTCACTGTATGGGTAAGACACGACTCAACAACAATTGATGTAGGGATATATTCCACAGTCTTACCATAAATTTGGGTACTGTAAGTCTTTAGTCTATTCCTGACAACATTTGTTAGATATTCTGGCAAGCAGATTTTTGACTTCAAGAGCTGAATTAGTGTTGATGTTCCTTTTTTGTAAATGCCTCTTAGTATAAATGAATACTTAGCAAGTTCTGTGCTGAAGTTAATATTTCATTGTCACATAATCAGTGCATACTATACTAATTTGTATTGATGCCCTGATGAAGCAAGGGAATGACTAAGAAGGTGTGCACCACAACTCCTGTGTTAGGACACACAAGTGCATTAGCATATAAGACAATATCCTGCCTACATATGACCTCTTTAGTCAACATGTACAATTCACATTATCAACAGATTAAATTACAATCTGATTTTATCACTCCCAGAGTCCATCCCATGTAAGTGACCAGCACAAATACACAGCAAAGTTAGGAAAACAATAAAGGTGAGAATTGGTGTTACTGTGACATACAGAAGGAGTACTTGCATTTTTCCAAAGAAATGTGAGACCAAGAATCAAGCTCAAACATTCATGACTTTAGTTTCTTAAAGCAGTTGACTATACAGCTATAACTTGACTGCCGTGATTAATTATCTTATTTTCTGGGAGTGTTACAATGGGACATATCCAGAAACCTTTCATAAAACATGCAAAATAAACAACTGCTCTTATTACATGCTCAACAGTTTGCATAAACTGTAACCAATACTCAAATGGGAAGTCATATCTTATAACCTGAACTGCAAAAGAAAAGGTTACACAAATAGCAGGGACCACTGTGAATAATTTATTTAGGACTGAAATTCTGTACAGGAAGTCAGTAAAATCAAGTATGTATTTTCATAACTAGGAATAAACAATGTCACGGCCAAATAGGGAGTTTAAAACATGAAGCCTAACAGAGAACAGCCTGGTCCTGTTTTTCACATTTTCCTGCATCCTCACTGCTACTAGTCATGCTCTGTTACAATGTGAAGTGTTACCTAGTGCTAAATAAGATACTCATCAAGCAGCTGATTTGCAGCACCCAAAAAATAACACGACTAATTACTTTTAATGAAAATACTCTGTGTCACCAATTAACAATGTTTTTAGTTAGCTGAAAGTCTGCAATACTTTCTTTAAAATACACTAAGCCAGCTTCTATGGCATACAAGGATAAAGCCGTAACTATGACACAGGGCACCCAAGTTTAATTAGCAGTTTGGGTACCTGCAGGAACTGCTGGGATTTGAATGAGAAGGCACTGTAAGCATGTCTTTACTCTGACCCTGATAAAATTTGTTAGATATTCTGGTGAGCAGACTTTTGCCTTCAAGAGTCCCAGAGGTGAAACCAGGGCCTAGATAACAGAGATGTTGCTATGGCAAAGGACTGCGCAAATGATGGATGCATCACCATGTTTGTGGGAACATTTCTCTTGTGGCACCACTGCATACCCCATGGGTGATAAAGGACAGTATATCAGAGGCAGGCAGAGCTTAACAAGAAAAAAAACACTCTGAGATACAGTATGATGGCTCCATATCTGGCCCCATCCCACTAACAGGTACATAGTGGAAGGAACCAACAGAACCTAAGGAAATGTAGGGCTCTCTGTGGGTAAAGCACCAATGTGGAACAAACTGTGGTGCTGCCACAGATCAGAAACCTCTGAAGACAGGAGTATAGGGAAGTTGGCCATGGTGGAGCCTGAAGTCAGCTGTACATGACTGGAACAAACATATTTTAAAGAGGAAAAAACTATACTGTGCTGTTACAGATCTTCTCTTATACTGAGTCCTTATGGATTAAGCCAGTCATCCTAGATAAGGAAAAAAAAACTGTAGTAGTTAACAATTTAGCAGGAATGCAGTTCCGGCACCCACTAACTACTTACCATACTTGTTTATGTTTAGGATAAATTTTAAAGCAACCTTCTTAATGATCTATTGAACTAATAGGGTATACCATTCATTCTCTGCTACTCAAGTTATCTAATGCAGTGTCACTGGGGAGCCTTATCCCACCCACTGTCTAGGCACAAGGTAGAAAAAAATAATTCCAGAAAGGAATCCATTTTATTGCAGGATGTACATATTTATACACACAAACACAATTGCTCGCACACACTCTTAAGGGCAATCTGAAAGACAGTTGGGTAATAACATACCATAACAATAGATGTTCAAACAGATCACTGTTGCAGTAATGCTGACCAGTGGAATATATCCTGACAATGATACCTTATGCCTGGTCAGTATACCAAAGCTGAGGCATTTCTTCCTCCTCGTGTTCTATACAGCTAACCTGAGGGCTAGGCACAAGGACTGTGTGTATTGGTGCATAAGGAACATATGCGTGCCAAAATCCTCAGAGGTTTCTTGCCCAAGGTGGTTACAAAGGGTATGTACAAAGAGGAGAGACTAAAGATATACAGGGAAAGGTGAAGGAGTAGTAGGCAAAATGGCTTTCTATCTCAGCCAAAAAGAAAAGAAAAAAGGGGATGGAGGCAGTTTATGGTGCAACAATTATCTATTTGAACATCTACTGTTATTTGTTAAGTTTTTGCACAACTTTATTACATTCACCATTAGGTCACTGTTGCAGTAATTCTGACCATTGAGATGATTTCCAAAGCTTTTTACGTAAAGTGAGAGGGGAAAAGATGTACTGAACTACAGTCTAGCAACCTTTAAAAAAAGTTTCGAGCAAAACAAGGTCTGATTGTGGAAAAAGCATCAGTTTTGTAACTTTTTTTAAAGGTACGAATGGAGGAGCAAACAGCTGCTTCTGCATTAGGCTGGGAGTTTAGGGCTTTAAAGAAATTCCTTAAAAGATACCACGGCTCTTCTAAAATGAGTGTTGATGCTACTTGAAAGAGATGTACCATGAAATGAATGACAAAACGAGATGGCAAATGATATCCATCTGGAAATGTTTTTTAGATACTGGAAGACCTTGCTTCTTACCATCAAAGATGATGAATAACTGATCAGATTTTCCCTACTTTCCTTTGTCTTGTGACAATAAAATAAAATCCCAATTGCCTGTCAAGAGAATAATTTTGGGAGCAGGTTATGTAGTCAAAAACTGGAAGGTTTGTCACGGAAGGGGCCTTTTACTCCCTTGAAATCAGTTTTAGGCTAATCTTGCATATATTACTTGATGTTTTTGCCCTTTTGTAGTGCAGGTTTTTATGAAAGAAAGGACCTGAATTTGAGGGGTAATGTCTTTGAAATTTCTGGAACAGAGAAAAGAACGCATTGTTTAAACCACTACAAAATTTTAATTATTTCTGCAGGGGGGGGGGGTCTATCTGACAGTTAAAAGCATGAAAGGCTAAAGAAGTGGATGTATATACCCTTCTCCATATCTATTATATGGCTCAACTGTCCTTATCCTTGGGGAAAACATTGGAAGGAGGGAAAAGCTTATAGCTTCATAGGTAGGTACTAGGCTATTGGCCTAAGGGCCTACATAAGCTTAGTCAACAAGGTTCCCTTGCTTACGACACCCAAGAAAGTTATTTTCCTGTGCCATTGTCGAGCAGAAACACAGAAGTGAAACCCGGGGTGTACTTCCTATTTCCCAAACACTCATCAAGATTTTTCTTGACGAGTGCTAATGAAGAACTTTGCTTGACATAGATGGGTAGCCTGTTCCAGAGTATGGGAAGTCTCTGGGACAGGAATCTATCCCACCACCATGTCCTGTTTATTGTGGTGACAAGGTTTAGGTCCCCTGTGTAGCTTGGAGGGATTGGGATTTCTTTAGGTGTAGCATGTCCAACAGCTCTGGGTTTGACATAGCTTTATATGTTAGGCAGAGATCACCTTGGAGTAGGCGATATGCTACAGAGTAAAGCTGGAGTTTTTTGAGGTGGTCAGTGTAGGGCATTTGTTTGAGGCCAGTAATCCTCTTTGTGAGGTACTTCTGTGGCCTTTCCAGCTGCTGCAGATGTCTTGTGAGGTACATTCCAAAAGGGGCGTTGTACTGTATAATGGGTCTAATGAGTGTTGAGTAGAGGGGAACAATTACCTCTTTTTTAATGACATTGACATAGGTTCATAGGTTAGTACTAGGCTAACTGCCCTTGCGAGCCATTGTAAACCTAGCCAATTATCCCTTGTAAGACACAAACCCTGCACCTTGTGTTTGTAAGGCAAACACCTTAACCATTAGGCCGCCCTCCCACATAAGCTTAAAGGGCTTATTAGCATCTCTGGAATGTATACAAGTATTTCTGTAAATAATAGACTTTTTAATACCTGCCAGGCTTTCTAGGTGCAGTTGGCTGTGTCTCAGGGATTAAAGAAGCAGAAAGGAAAATGTCCCCAAATCCCCAAGAACTGGAGGAACAGGAGAAGTCACTGGGAACATTCTTTTGCAAGATATCATAATATCTGTTGTGACTTAATATTTGTCTGTTCTCCCATGCTGCATTACACTATGTATAGTTCCCCAAAGGAAAGCTCTTCCTGAGGAGAGTCTGAGGACATATTGTTAAATATATATATATATATATATATATATATATATATATATATATATATATATATATATATATCTCAAAGGTGCATGAATCTCTGAAGAATAATTCAGTTTGCCAGATTCTGGCTCAGAGGACCAATTTTCCTTAGAAGATGTCTCGCTTTTCTTTTAATGGGGTAGAGAATGAGGAAGACAGAAACTGAGCAGGTTTAAGAAACATAACTGCTTTAATTATTCATTGAGGACATTCCTGCCATTTCTGTTGAGGGTCTATTGAAACATGAGAGGCTGGAATAGAAAGATGCTTGGATTTTTGTTTTTCTTAGGGGTACCCAAAGAAACAACATGGGTAAGACACACTTCTGGATGTCTCTCCAACAGAGAACTAGGGATGTCCTCTTGAACTAAAATTTGAGGAACTCCATCTGGTCCTTCTAAAACCACTAGCTTTGTTACCCCTTCAAGGCCTTAGTTGCTGTCAGACTGGTTGGACCAGTGCCTGTAAGGTGTTCCATGTCAGCCTCCAGTGGGGTTGCAACAGAAGGAATAGGTCCAGAGATCATATGTTCTGTGGGATTTTCAAATGCCTCATCTGGTACATCTGACTCTGATCAGGTAAATGAATATGAAGTAATACAGTCTTCTTTCAGTTTTCTGGTTTTCTTCTTCAGTTGTGAGGGAACATTTGAGGTAGGAACTTTGGCAAATAAATATTTAGACAGGAAAGATGACTCTGCATGATTTTTGGAATGAAAGTCAGACAAAAGTTACAATCTGTAATATTATGCTCTAGTCCTAAGCAAAAAAGACACTGCCAATTCCTATCTTTGTAGTGAATTTGCATACCACCAATGCACTTGCCTCTTTTTGATGACATTATGAATGGTACAATATAAAGAAATATAAAAATTAGGAAGAGTCCCCAATCGCGTACTTTGCTTGCACTGCCATTGGCAAACTGGATCCTTTTGAAAGGTTAAATAGACAAACATCAGCTGCCACACTGCTAAAGAAGACTCACAAACAGAACAGCCAAACTAAGAAAAATAAATGTGAGTCAACCAACATGGTCCAAGCAAGATAAACTGTATTTTGGTCTGATAAAGTGGTAACCCCGCAAAAGCGCTAACCTTCCTCAATAAACCAGTTCTTTATATATTTTTTGGTGCTCAAGAGAAGTTTATCTTGCTTGGACCGTGTTGGTTGACTCACGTTTATTTTTCCTTTAGAAAGGTTGGCAGAACAAGGAAATGATGGAGTGTTGCTTGAAACCTGGGCTGACTGCAAGAAAAGTCTGAGAATGTAGCCCTCATGCCTATGTTTAAGGTCTGACACACACACCGTTCAAGGAAGCAGCACCTGAGCTTTGTCACAGTGGCCAGATGTATGGCGTCCTTGGCAGGATACATCCCATTTGTAAGCATAACTGCAACACTGATCAAATAATGAACTTCACCAGTTAAACTAAAGCATGTCTTTGGGATGTGAAAGGAATCTATGGAGAAAATCACTTTCAGACAGGGATAACAAAATGTACATTCTGTACAGAAAGCATGCCCAGCACACACACAAACTGCTGTAATACTTTGTTTTCTATGGGCATATCACATACTAGTAAAAGTTAATGGATTGCATAACTTTTTTTTTTTTTACAACCAAAACAAAAAAGGAAAGTTTACTGCAGTGCTAAATCTTTGTGTATGCATGCCTGGATGAAGAAGTAAATACTTTAACCATGGCAGCTAAGAAATAAATGGTTACATGACAAACTTATTAAAACTTGTCCTTCATAAAATGCTTGTGCACAACATTATCAAGGCCACCATTGTGATTGTAACCCTTCAAAAATGAATTTTATAAATTCTTGAGAATGCTCAAGAAAGTTTCACCCTAAAGAATAAAATAAAAATATGCACTCACTCTACAGACAAACTAAACAAACACATAGGTTCATAGAAGGTTACTAGGCTAATGGCCCTAGAGCCCTTACAAGTCTATCGATATTTATCCCGGGCTGTCCCAATTGCCGGTGGTTAGGTGAGTGAAGTTTGCAGAGGTAAGGGTCTCTGGTAGTTAATATCAACTTCTTCTGTAAGTACAGCATTTGTCAGCTATATACATAATTTGTGTCATGTGCCACCTAAAGCTCTGATTACTCACAGGTTTTATTTTCAAATTGAAGCACATTTAAAATATTTGCAATGCGATGACTATAAATATATAGATAAATGGCACACAAAGTATTTTCAAAATGGATTCTATAGAGTAGAACGCGATTTTCAGAAGACTACTCAAGGCAACATCTTACATCTAATATTAAAAAGTGTGACTATGGGAGATTTCACCAGTGAATGTAATCTCTTCTCATATTCACTTTCATATCCCAGCACACAGCTGGTTGGACTGGTCCAGCGAATAAAGCTTGCTATCTGAGCAGACTAAATTTCCAGCAGAGAAGGTATTCTGCACTTGCCAATAATGTGGCAGGCAATCAATGACTTCTGACTTAAACTATATGTCTGAGATCAGTGCAACATCCAGAAAGTACAATACCGTCTGCTTTTCAGAAACCTCAGGATCATAACTCTCAACTATCCAGATTTTGCCTCATATTTTTAGTCTGTTCCTCAGAAAATCTGTGGTTTTCTGGCAAATCATTGAGAACTGAAGTTACTAAAAAGTGACAGATGTTTGAGTTTCAGACTTCATATCCTTCAGAAATGCATGCTAAACCAAAACCTTTTATTCTAGTAACTTTCTAAGTTCATAACATCAATATTTAAAATATGTTCCTATGCCTATGTTCCTATTTTTGGGCTTTTGTTCCCCCATTATTTTTGGACATGCCCAGATTTCTTGTGCTAAGAGGTTGAAAGGTATGTTTAGGACGTTGGTGCCTGCAGACTTTCAATACCATAAATTCACTCTCATACCTGAAATTCTGGACTAGGCAACTCCTTTGTTTCCTTCTCTAAAAATAGCTCTGTGAGGTAGCCATGAGTACTTACTGTGGATTCCAAATGCAATTAAGGTCCATGTGTCCCAAAGTGATTAATTCATCAATACCAGAAAAACAAAACTACAAACTCTGTTACTCTAAACAGCAAAAATACAACACTTTGCCAATCAAATCAAATCTAATTGATGGTGCCACAACTATTAAACTCTACCATATCAAAATAACCAAATGTCGTTCCCTTTCTGTGTTCTGCAGAACTAGATTAACAATGCAGCGTCCACCCTGACAATATATCTGAAAGCAGACTTTGCTGACCACAGCCTCTATCCCCAACACCCTGCTTGGTAACTTATCATCACACTTCAAAATGTCCAAATTTGCCTAATCAGAAATACTTCTGATGAAGCTTAAACTACGGCTATAGGATATTAATCTCCTGCTACCTCAGCTATTAAAGTAGGGTGCTCTATCCATCTCCACCTTCATAACTGTACTTTTAATCCACTGCATACCCAAAAACATTTTATAAACCTTGGGAAATGAGCAGTATGAAAAAAATCTATTTTTTGCAAAGGGCAGGTCCTCATCAGCAGTAACCATCACCTGCAGACTTTCAATACCATAAATACATTCTCTAATTACCAATTTTTCTCTGTGAAAGGGGAGCTGGAGCCTATCCCAGCACTCAGTAGCTGCAACGCAGAGCATCTAATCCTGAATAGGATATTAGTCAAACACAGGATGCACACATTCACTAACTCACACATGACATGCATAATTATAGGCAATTTGGAGGCACCTGTTCAACCATTGCACACTTTTGGGATGCCAGAAGAAATCAGAGCAGACAGAGAAAAAACACATAGATACAGGGAGGATGTGCAGACTCTGCAGACAGACCCATTCGAGAACTGAACTGGATAACCAGCACTGTGAAGCAGCAAAACTAGTTGCCATATCATTCTGCATTAAAAAAATGATGCAAAAATGTGTATACTCTCAGGTTTATCAGTAAATTAACGCTCATAACGTGGCATCAAATTCTCAATGCATATACCAAGAAACTATGAGATGTACAACTGTGTAAGAAAACAACACAACTTGGCAAACAGGAAAACAGTGATTTAGTCACTTATTTATTTTATTGCTTTATTTTTCTTTGTTAACTTCCTGACCAATGGGCTCCTCTGTCTCCTCCTGCTCAATGTAACTTCATCATTCCCCAGTGTGCCAACAGCCCTACAACCAATTTGTTCCTCCTTGGGTAGTGAGCTGAGCACTGAAGAATGCAAACATAACGCATCCAAGATTGGTGGATTTTCTATTTAAAGCCTTATTTTACAAGGCACATGCCCAGTTGTCTGCCTAAGGTTTTGACGCCCAATGGACATCAGTGAGGTCAAGCCACTGACTTCTGCAAGTGAGTAATCACTCAGGAATTCCCTGCCAGCTCATTGAAGCTAGTGATCCAATGGGACCCCTTGTGCCCACTGGGGATTCTACAATGGGAATGACTACCCCAGGCAAGCCCTCCCCATACAGACGTCTCCCTAAAGAGCAGTCAAGCCAGAATGGCTGTCACTTCTACCTTCCCCCATAGCAGCTCCAGCAGTTGCCCTAGCCACTATCTGGGTTGTAGTCAGGGCTTTACCCCTCTATGTCAACTGAAGTGGTTACAAAAGAGAGATTTATTTATCCTGAACCTTAGCAGTATGTCTTCTAAGGACTCGGAAATCCTTAGACCACCCTGGTAGACCTCAGTCAAGTATAAAGCTGTACTGTTACATGTGAATTATGTATTATGTACAGGTGCCAAATTAGACTTTAAACTACCTGATTGCATTTTATCTTGTTTTTGCCATCTTACACCTTAGATATACTGCTCATATCAGTATGGCTGATCATCTACAATTTCTGTGCTATGGCATTCAAGTTGTTCTAACCTAAGAATTTTTAGGTCGGCTTCGCACTATGCACCTGTGTACATTGAGCAGTAGCTGTTTTGTTGCATGATTTAACTTTATATTCTCTGAATTCTCTGTATTTAGAAACAGGTAACCCTAGGTGTAGTTTAAATATTCAGGTATCAAAAGCTAAATCAAATAAAATTTCCAGATGAAAAGTATTGCCAGAATTGAAACAGCTATCATTCAATGTATAAGTCAAGATGCACAAAACAGTATACCCTAGCAGGTAGTGGCAACTGAAAGTGGCGAATCTAAACATGTATGAGGCACAGAATGATTGATAATGGGAAAAAAAGCTAAACCCAATAAACAGATGGTGGTCACAGGATGCTTTGTTAGGCATCTTAGGAGATTAGACTAAGTGGGCCTGGCAATTCTCATCTTATCTGAGGAGCCAAATGCTCTGGATTATGCGGAACGAACCACTGAAGCCACTCTTCCACTGTTCCGCAATGAACAGCTTTGGCTCCGCAACACGGGTTTTGATTGGTTTGTATATCGCAATTACTGCCAATCGGCATCGTGGTATACAAACCAATGCGAGGGTTCCTCTTGTAGGTGAAACCTTAAATATCGAGTGTTTTGGCAACAAAAATAGTATGGCTATGTGGCATAGATACTTTTTTTTGTTTGTTTATGATTTCTTTACCCCGGACACAAATACAACACTATAGTTCTGCACCCACAATTTACAGGGAAAAATGCATGCATGCACACACACAAGAACTAGCAGAATTCCATTTTATTTCTAGTGCTTCCTCCCCTGATTTTTCTCCTTCACTACAATCCCAAGTCCTGTTTACATGTTGCGCACTAGTGCTCCTCTGCAAGACAAGCACATAACACGTTAGCTACCTGGCAGGAAGGAAAAGTCAAACCAGCTTTGTTTGCAGTCCTTTTAAAGCAGTGGCATGGAGATAGGTGGGTCATGACTTGCAGTTAGCAGGCATGGTGTGTTGGGGCTCCCAAGGCCCATACTTCTCATCTGTACCTTTTTCCCCATCGTAGGAATTCCCTGCTTTACTCTGACATGACTTGCTGCAAATTAACAGTTTTAAACACGGAATCATACCAAAACCATCATGTTTAACCATGTTTGAGCTTCTTAGCTAAGATTTCAAAAAAACATTTAACAGTATGCCTAGTTAATCTAAATTTTGTATAGATCCGTTAGTATTCGAAAAAATTAAAGGTGAAGGACTATGCATACGTTTGTGTGGTTTTAACTAAATTAACGTGGGCAGGTAGTCTGATTAAGCAATCAGTATATTATGATGTAATACTCTAATTACTGTAGAATCATTTAACGCACAGGGTGAAGCCTGATTTGTTAAATGTTGCATAGTCATCTACCCACTCCCTCTCATTACATATTGTTATAAAGTTTAAACCAGCTTTGTTTGCAGTCCTTTTAAAGCAGTGGCATGGAGATAGGTGGGTCATGACTTGCAGTTAGCAGGCATGGTGTGTTGGGGCTCCCAAGGCCCATACTTCTCATCTGTACCTTTTTCCCCATCGTAGGAATTCCCTGCTTTACTCTGACATGACTTGCTGCAAATTAACAGTTTTAAACACGGAATCATACCAAAACCATCATGTTTAACCATGTTTGAGCTTCTTAGCTAAGATTTCAAAAAAACATTTAACAGTATGCCTAGTTAATCTAAATTTTGTATAGATCCGTTAGTATTCGAAAAATTAAAGGTGAAGGACTATGCATACGTTTGTGTGGTTTTAACTAAATTAACGTGGGCAGGTAGTCTGATTAAGCAATCAGTATATTATGATGTAATACTCTAATTACTGTAGAATCATTTAACGCACAGGGTGAAGCCTGATTTGTTAAATGTTGCATAGTCATCTACCCACTCCCTCTCATTACATATTGTTATGTCATTTTAGTTGTACTTTTTTCCTTCTGAACATCTGAAGAGAATGTAGATTATTTTTAGCTTAATTTTGTCATGTAGTCACTCATTCAATTGCTGTTTGCCTTACTTTACCAGTACTTTCTTCTTCTGATTGAAGCACTAGATATTTAAATTTTACTTTGTCATTAAATTTGCTTTCATTGTTCTGATTAGTTGGTTTGACAAACTCATTGGACATAAAAGGATAGTTGGCCATACCTCTCAACCTCTTAGTGCAAGAAATCTGGACAAAGCCCAATATAACAGGGGGACAAAAAGCACAAAAATAGAAACATTTTGAATATTGCTCTTATAAATTTAGAAAGTTTGCTAGAATAACAGGATCTGTGTTAGCATACATTTTCTGTAGGATATGTGTTTCCTTACGCAGTGACAGCTGTGTTTGGAAAATTCTGCCCGAGGTGCAAAAAAATAAATAACTAAAAAAGGCATTTGTTAAATGGTGTTGGGGCTCTCGCTATTTCAGCAATTAGCATCTTTTGAATTTTAAAAAAATGATCTAGCTCTCAAATGTACAGATTTTTGCAGAATTGCTAGATTTCTGGCTCATTTTTGTTCTGCTCCTTATAAAAATAGTGGTTTTATTGAATTATACAGATATTCTACCATGCCCCATGTCAATGGCATGTTTCACACAGTGCAAAAATAGGGTGTTACACATTTTGAGCATTTGTCACACATTGTTAGAGTCTTTGTTTCACACTGGCCTCTTAAGAGGTTGAGACCTATGTATGACCTATGCATCTTATGGCAACATCTATTCTGATGAATGAGCCACTGCACTGCCCTGCCCTCAATACCAATCACTGAGACACCAAAGCCCTTGAATATCTAACTTGCATCTTTTGATGATGAATGGCAAAGTGCGATTCTTTAAGGATCAGAAATGTAGACAACATTAGCACTGCTGTCTCATATAGCAGAATTATTGCAAACACTGGCCACAAAAACCTATTAAGTCCAAAGATGCTTTGCATAAGTCATTTCCTGACCTCTGCGAAGTTAACACATCAAACTAAAGCAATTTAATTTGCATTTGAATCATAATGAAATTAGGTCAGTACAAAGGAGTCAGAAGTTCATGACTGTATCCTACAAAGCCACAAAGATAAACATGGATGCGATAACTGTCCTTTCAAATTCTGTACATTTTTCAGAGTTGAGGAATATTTCAAGACAGACTTGAATGTTGTCTAGTTATATTTTTCCCAGTAGTGTTTAACTAAGACCACTCTATGTGTGTATGTGTGTGTTTGTTTTGGGGAGGGTTTCCTTACCTCGATAAAGGAAGTCTTTGCTTTCTGTAATTTACCTCGATAAAGGAAGTCTTCACTTTCTGTAACTTTTTAAATTCTCCTCAGTTAGAAATTAAGTACTTACTCACTGACAAATGTTTAGACATTCACATACTGTTAACTTTTTACATTAATAAAGAAAAAATAAGTTCCTGTTTGCAATATAAAATACATCAACATTGAAAAACTACTTGCAGCACAAATGTGCAGGGCACTGTAACTGCATTTAGAAAAGTTGCCAAACTTACTATATGAAGGCAGCATATTCCATATAAAACAGCTACAGAATTCTTATGGTTGTGGGTAATATCTGTTCAGTGGCTTGTTAAAAACAGCAGATATATTTAGTGCATCCCTAATTCTCTATATGATGTTACTGCCTATAAGGCCAATGGCTAAACTGGTGTTTATTGTAACCAGACTATTACGTAATGTTTATGAATAATACACTGTTACCTCTTGAATGCCTTGCCTCACTACCAGTTAACAGCGAGTTAGTTATTTCATTAAATCATCCCTAGTCACTTATAAGATACTGTTTGCTGCATTCTATGTCCTTGCCACTGGGTCAGTTAGATGTAACAGTTAAAAAAAAATCACACTAAGTTTACAAAACAAAATATGCATGTCTTCAGTGCTGAAGCAATCACCCACTTTCAATTCAGGACATGGTACTTCTTGTATCTAAAGGTCAGAACAAAACTGTGCAGAAACACTAACAGCATATTCCTATGCCTTGTCTGTTTCAAAGAATATTACAAAATGAACCAAAACAGTAACGACCTGCTGTGGCATGAATGAAAAGCAAGAAACTGTAAAGGTAACCATTACCTTGAAAATGCTAGAAACAAGCTAAGGAAAAGTTCAACATGATGAAGTATACAAATCAAAAAATTCCACTTCATCTTCTTCATAGACGGTATACAATTCAGTACATTAACCAAAACTGCAGGAAATTGGCTAACCGTATGTGACGGAACACAATTTGAACTGTACCTAACCAATTTGTCTGTGTACTGCTTAAGTTCAGCTCACTTTTAGATCTAATGAATTTAAATATATTTACTCAAGTCAACTGCAAATACCCACCACAGGAAGGAGAAATTCAGTTTAAGTGACCTAATGCACAAATACTGTTAATGTTCATTCCATCCTGGAATATTCTGACAGAAATGACTGAAATGCACATATGAAAAAAATAAGAAAGATGGTTAAGCATGACTTGTTCATTTGTGTTTTTCCAAAACAATCACTGTATACAATGTGAAACCAAACTACCACATTTTTATCAACCTCACTATCACTGAAGAGTTTAAAATATAATCATAATATTATCTGTAACAATAACGTGGTTTCGCTAATGGAAACAATATATGCCTTAGAGGACTTCATCGACATAATTAGATTCAGGACTAATCATAATGGAAAAACATTTTCACTGAAAAATGTTTCCTACCACAAGTCCTGGAAATTTTACAACTTTTTCTGCAAACCACTCATGGGAACAAAACTCATTTTCTTAAATTCAATTAATTCTGATTGCTAATATTTCAAACCAAGATTCACAACATAGATCATACATAGATTCTGAACTACTTTCTTTACTAACAAATAAACGTATGCTTACTGTTAAAACACACAAAATGTTTAGCACTTTCTTTTCATTGTCATTTCAGGGACTTCATTACAACCATTAAAATAGAAAATCACTTGGTATTTAAAGAATGTGAATATAAGTTACAGGCCTAAGGAATACCTTTTTGTCATCCTAAATGTTTTTAATCTGATGAAACAATAAAATATTACAATTATTTAAGCATGATAAAATATGAAGCAATATTAAAAGACTATGCAAAATTCATAAAGGTTATCATGCGTTGCTTTTGCACAAAGACATGCAGCACCATGAAGGACCGTCTCCATGGCCATATTAGATGCAAACGAAGCACTCCAGAGGTACAGATGCTAATTAGCCATGCCCCCCCCCCCATAACTGCCTCCAGGAAGGCATGTATGCACAAAACAACTCACAGAATTGCTTGATTGTGTAGATCAGCATGGCCACTTCTTGAACCGCACAGTAGTGAACATAGCCAAAAGGCCCTGTTTATCTATCATGATAGAGGTAAGTGCCACGAAGTTTAGTGGTAAGGTATGGTTAGTAGGTGTTTGCGTGAATGTATGTGTGATGCTATATGTGTTTGTCTCTGCCTGGGTGGAAGCAGAAGAGGAGTTAGTCACAGGGTAAGTTAGGTGTGTGTGTGTGTGCGTGTGTGTGTGTGTGTGGGTGAATGGATAAGTGTGACTGTAAGTGTTGGTGGGTGGGAAGGGGCTGTTATGGTGTGTTTGTGGATTGAATGCAAGTACACCTCTAGTCTTAAGAGTAGAGCTTGTAACACTGAGTGGGGAGAACCACTAGCTAATAGGAAATAAGTCTTTATACACATGCCTGAGCAGGAGTATAGGGATTTTGGGGGGGACAACTACACATTGGGGATAACTTTTTATGAGCAGCATTTAAACAGTATGGGGATTAGGGAGTGAGGAAGAACAATTATCCACCAGTGATAACAGTGTGTGCTTGAGCAGCACTTAAACAGTATGAAGACTGAGGTTGGGATGACCCACTAGCTACCAAGGATAACCGCTCAACATGTCTGTGTGTCATGTAAACATGCAAACATAATGTGGTTTGGGGGGACATTATACACCAGAAATACTCAATATACATGGGCGCTCGCAGGCAGGTGCAAGGGGGTGCACTTGCACCCCCCTGGAACTGGCTGGCCGAGAAATTAATTGTATTTTAATTTTAAAAAATGTTTTTATTTTTTTTTAAAGGGTCTTCTTCTTTACGAATGCCCTTTGCGTCCCGCCCAGTCGTACAGATGCAACAGGTGTTTGCGACCTGTTTTCGTCTTCTGCGTCTGTGCGACTGATGGTTTACATCTTTGTCTTTCGTGACTGCTGGGAATTTGAATACCAGAGGATGTTCAGATTGCGTGGACGAAGTGAGAGGTAGGTGTGTGTAATCAGTAAAGTTCAAGAAGGAATTACATGTTCGATATGCATTTACAATTTAGCTTCTTTAGGAGTGCTTTAGGCTGCACCCTTTAAATCTTATCTTCTATATGCTCTGCTGGTTCTGCTGATAAAAGGTAGAACAAGTGCTAAGTATGTTCATTGGCGAACCATGTCCTGTCATACTTAAAAAGGGTCGTAAGGTATCTTGTGGGAAAACTCGCATCTATGTGGTTATATATAATAATGAAGTAGGTGTGTCATTTTACTGTTGTAAATAGCAGTCGTGCGTAATATTTTAAACATTAATAGTTTTAAAGTTTGCATTTACTGGAAACCAAACACACTATAGCCATTTTACCGTAAAGGTTTAGTAAAACGTGTTTTGGACATAATTTACATGTACGTAATTAAAAGTTGTGTGCCCGTTTGCACTTGAGTGTGTTGTATAAAGGTTGAAGGTTGTACTCTCCTTAATATACGCCCAATTTTGTGCATGCTGCACTAAAAAGTGCGTATGTGTAAAGTAACTCTGTTGACTCACGGCTGCCAGGCTGTAGCAGACTAGTTTAATGTGCGGTTTGAGACCAGGCATGAGCTTTTTTTAAGTTGAAATTGAGAACTCTGAGCACCCCTTTGGAAAATGCTGTAGTGGTGTCAGTTGGAAATGTATATATGACGTGTCTCTTTATATCTTTAACAGTGTTTATAGTGATTAAAGTACAAGGTAGTACAAAAAACACTTTGTGGCTGATTTGGTAGAATGAGGTTGTATTACCCCATTAAAGGTTTGTGTATTTGTCATGATACCCCTTTAAAAGTTTAATTGCATTTAGCATAACATAACAAGTAATATGGTTGTGTGTGTGTGTCTGACCGTTGTAGTCATAACCTGATAAAATAAGCTTCCTGTCTCCATTTCGCTAGGAATCTTGGCTGATTTTAGCATATTAGTTAACTCCTCTTCCATTTGTTTCGAATGGGGTTCTAGAGTGTCGTTGCTGCTGCCACATGATTATTGAAAATAATAAACTGGTCATCCCTTACTTTTGGGGTGTATCGTGAACTCCACTGTTCATCATGAGATACACACACCGAATCATACATTATGGCTAAGGTATGGCTTTGCTCGTCCTCCATCTGTACACTTGGGTTAAGTTACCATTACTAACATTTGAATTTTTCAAGATAAAGGCATTATTAAACTCATGTTAAAGCTGATTTGTTGTTTGAGTCCTGCACATTCTCTGCTGTAGAATGCTAGCTATTTTTATTTAAAGCAGAGTCTCCAGGTTCATTTAAGCTGCTTAGTGGTTCATTCTTGTTGTTTACTCTCCTACAGGCATCCCAAAAATAAACCAAAATTTTGAGTATTAGAGATTCCTCTGGACTTAAATGGGAACAAGAGTGCAGTGACAAATCCTGTTGCATTTTCAAAGAATCTTTAGAAATTACATTTGCTAGCCATCCACAAGAAGAAAGGTGCTCTGCATTCAGTATGTTACAGAGGCCTTCACTGTCTACTTTTTTTGAGGTTGTTGAAAAGGCAAGATTGTCTCGCCTCACAGCAAGAGGTTCTCCGGTTCGATCCTCGGCTGGGGTGCCTTCTGTGCGGAGTCTGCATGTTCTCCCTGTGGTCGCGTGGGTTTCCTCCGGGTGCTCCGGTTTCCTCCCACATCCCAAAGACATGCTGTAGGTGGATTGGACACTCTAAATTGGCCCTAGGTGTGAGTGTGTACATATGTGTATCTTCTATGGAAGGTTGGCAACTCGACACCGTAAAACTCCACTGCCAATCATGAGCGGACAGGTGATCCGCTGTGGTGACCCCTAACCGGGAAAAGCTGAAAGAAGAAGAAGAAGAAAAGGCAAGATTGTCTAAGCTTTTGCAACAGATGTTGTGTCTTCAGTTCGCAACAGTTAACCTTAGAAAACCCTACTCATTCCTAGGTGTGATCTGGAACTGGAAACCACATCTCTTTTAGGCAGTTTCACATCTTTTCTTGTTTTCCACAGCTGCTGCTTTAAGAAAGCTGTTTATATTAACAAACTTTTTGTAAGTCAAGTTTTCATTCTGTAACAATAAATTATAATATCCAAGGTATATTTTTGAGCTTCTTGCAATGACAGCTGTATTTTTTTGTATTTTATTTGTAAAGCAGAACAATGAATACATCTGTATTGCATATTTTTCTGTTGAAATTTTCTATGAATAACAGAAAAAGCACAGTAAACTCTCAGTTAACTGGAACTCAAGCACCTGGCAAAAAAAAAAATCGAAGAAATACAGTACAATTTTCATATCTTGCACGGTGTTTTCCACCCGCAGAAACATACCTTCCGTACCTACATGTCACCAATAAATAATTGTATTTTGTTTATACTTATCTTTAAGAGGTTCTCAACATTATAACATAGACATATTTAGGGATTTATTTTATTTTGCTTTAAGGTCCAGCTTTCTTTAGTAAGGCCAAAAAGGATATCCTCAAACAGAATCTTACTTTCTCAACAAATCAGTTTAGAGATGGGTTAGTATTTGGAATAGTAAACTTTCAAAATATGAAATGTGGTGACATTAGATCAGTTTTTTATTAAACGTAGTGTTTTGTTTATTTAGTGGTTGTTGCCTGACCCTGTTGAAGGTGAAGCTCCAGTAGGTGCATTGTAAAACCCATCTTGCCCAAGTAAAGGTATTGATTGCTTCACCTCTGTGTTCCAGCTTCTGCCCATATGCAGTTAGTTAAATAGGAAATGGCAAATAGAATATTTTGCAGTACTTATCAGGAGAATTATGTTGTGCTGTTTGCATTGTTGTCACATCTTCAAGGAGTGCTGATTTTTGCTGGTGATTTCTTTCTACTTTATTTGATAAGGAAGTCCCAAACATAAATATTTTTTTGGAGAGTGGCTAGCATTACAAATCACAGGATGTCAGACCAAAGAGGGAGAGTTGCTGTTGTTGTTGTTAACTGTTTTTAATTACTTCTTATTTTGAGGCAGAAATCGGTTTTCATAGTAGATTAATAGATATTTTAATGAAGTGTTGTATTGGTCGCAGTCAGGATGGATTAACATTGTCTTCTGCAAGTAGTTTTGATTTAAGCATATTGCAAAGTAACTCCCAAAGAGACAGTGTTCTTGTCACTACAGGATGTTTACTAAGGTGAGAGTATGCAAAGAGCTATATACATAAACTTTGTCATGGAGAGCATAACATTTACTACTGGTTTAAAAAGACGTCTTACTAATTTACAGATATGCAGAGAGAGAGACATGCACAGTATGTTTAACTGCTATGTTCTGGTGTGTGTGTATGCATTTTTGTTATTTGCTGGATTCTTTATTGCTGCTTATCTAAAAAAAGCTGCTTCTGGAGTATAAAGGTTAGAAAGAGGTGTTTTATACACCAAGGATTGTGACAAGTTATGAGCAGTTTACAAATCATAAAGCATTATCTTCTTCCCAGTCATACTGTATTTTTATTTATTTTTTTTATCAGTTAACATTAAGTAATGCGCATTCAGTTACAGACTAGTATAGTCAATTCGCAGAGAGCAATTGTTTGGTTTCTGTTACATGATGTACTTTTTTTTTTAATCCACACAAAGGTCAGATTTTTTTTATTTTACATTTGTTTACCGGGGAGGTCTGACTGGACAAAGCTGTCCATTTTCAGCAGAGGCCCAGGGAGAAAAGCTCCAGAACAATTGCTAACATACCATATATAAGATATTTACATGAGCATTGTGGTTTACACAGTTATAAAATATAGCAGAGAACATATGATTGCATAAGATATTTACATAAGCATAGTGGTTTAAACATAAAATTAAAAGTATAGTAGGTAGCAACATATGATTGTTCATACAGTATGTTTAGTAGAGATAATGTTGAAGATGTACTAAAGATAAGACAAGAAAGCCGAAGTAGATGAACGTAAAGCACGTAGTTTATTCTCAAAAATAGCACAGAATCACAAATAGGCACAGAATGAACGCTGCTAGTAATACAAATGCGTTTTCGTATACACACTTCTTCAGATACTAATAACACATGTGAATCATCTCATTTAAATACTAGTATAGTAGTATTTAAATGAGATGATTCACATGTGTTATTAGTATCTGAAGAAGTGTGTATATGAAAACGCATTTTTATTACTAGCAGCGTTCATTCTGTGCCTATTTGTGATTATGTGCTATTTGTGAGAATAAACTACGTGCTTTACGTTCATCTACTTCGGCTCTCATTTGGTTGCTCGTTTGGTTTTCTGTTTTTAGTCTTTTTGGAGCCATTTTTTCATTGGGTAAGACAAGAAAGGAAAAACTAAAAAATACTAGCCAGATTGTCAAAGCAGGAGAATATAGACAAGTTCATGTGAGGTTCATTGACATTTTAAGGGAAACTGAGAAGACTGTGCATAAAGCACATATTCCTATCCAGAATTCATACCTCAGTCTCAACCTCTTAGAGCAAAAAATTTGGACAAAGTCTAAAATGATGGGGGAACAAGTAGGGACAGATTTTAAATATTGCTCTTACAAACTTAGAAAGTTGATAGAATAATAGGTTCTGATGGATGTGGAGTCTTAAACTCAAATGTTTATCATTATTTAATGACTTCAATCCTCAGCTATTTGCCAGAAAAGTACAGATTTAAGGAGGAACACACAAAAAATATGAGGCAAAAATCTGGACATTCTGCGAAAATATGTACAGTTGAGAGGTATGGTGGTGCTTACTGCAGTATTAAGTTTTCCTTGCATAAACATGCACAAAATCAAAAATCAATTAGTTTTATGTATTTATTTTTTGTTGTTGTCCAGGTTAGCATGATGCAAATGTTTATCACTGGTGTAGCTGAAACAGGTCAGAAAATGTTTTTTTTTAATCCTATACAGAACTATCCAAAGCAGAACCAAGACGCTATCCTCCAAAAAAAGGAAGCCAATCTGTTGGTCCCCTGCCATAAACAAACTGTACAACAGAAAGAACAAACTGTTGCAAAAGAGAGTAAAATCCCATGAGTGGAGGAGCTCCCTGGTTAGCCTCAGTAAGAAGCTGAGATCCCTTATAAGGTCCTCCAAAGCTAGCTACGAAAACAAAATCGCCACTAATTCTAAGGATGACCACAAAGCATTCTATAGCTATGTCAAGAATCTCGATGACAACAGCCAGATCTGCTCTGAGTTGCAGCACAAAGGCATGAAAATTACAGAACCAACTGATGTTGCCAACATCCTGGCAGATAGGTTCAGTGCTAACTTTACCCCCCCCCCCCCCCCAAAGGGCCCATATCTATACAGGAAGAATGCAGAGTCCCTGTAATCACAACTATGCAGGTAAAAGCTGCCCTCTCTAAAGCCAAAAAGACAGCATCCATGGGACCGGACAACATCCCAGGCTGCGTTTTACGCGAACTTCAGAACGAACTAGCTCCCCACTAAAGCACCATGTTCAATAATAGCCTTGCATCAGGCTTTGTGCCCACTGAATGGTGCACAGCAACAGTTATCCCACTCCACAAAGGGGGAGCCACCAGTGATCCTGGGAACTATCGACCTATTAGCCTGACAAGCCTGGTATGCAAGGCCATGAAACGTATCATTGTGGAACTCATCAACAAAGACATTGGTAACCTCCAAACTCTGGATCCCACCCAGTTCGGGTTTGTGAAAGGCAGATCATGCCTCCTGAACCTGATCGACTTCTTTGAGGCAGTCACCAAAGCCGTAGTGAGGGTAAGGTGGTTCCCAGAGCCTATCTTGACCTCGCCAAGGCTTTTGTCACGATCCCCCATTCTGGAATTATAGCTAAACTCATTAAACTAGGTATAAATCCCTATGTCACAAGATGGGTTGCCAACTGGCTCATTGACAGAACCCACACTATAAAAGGTGCAGACTCCAAATCTGACCTCAAAGCAGTGACAAGTGGAGTACCACAGGGTTCCGTCCTGGGACCTCTCCTGTTTGGTATCTACTTATCTGAAGTACAGGCTAACACAGAAGGCCTATGGCTAGCGAAGTTCACATATGACTGCAAACTAGGAGCCATAGTCAAGTCCCCAAATGATGTGGGCATCCTACAGAAGGGACTCGCTGTGACAGATGCCTGGTGTCAGAGCCATGGTCTCAAGCTCAGTGCCAAAAAGTGGTGTCATCTTCTTTGGTAAAAACTCTGTACCCATGAACTACCACATAGGCAGCAATCTACTTAACACCGAATGTGTGATAAGAGACCTTGGGACCCAGGTGGACAGTAGTCTCTCCTTTGATAGTCACATCGCCACAGTAGTCAGTAAGTTCTTCTACGTGGCACACCTCATCATAAAAGGGTTCTCATCCAGGAAAAAAGAGGTCAATGTTCCCCTCTACTCGACACTCATTAGACCCATTATAGAGTACAACGCCCCTTTTGGAATGTACCTCACAAGACATCTGCAGCAGCTGGAAAGGCCACAGAAGTACCTCACAAAGAGGATTACTGGCCTCAAACAAATGCCCTACACTGACCGCCTCAAAAAACTCCAGCTTTACTCTGTAGCATATCGCCTCCTCCAAGGTGATTTCTGCCTAACCTATAAAGCTTTGTCAAACCCAGAGCTGTTGGACATGCTACACCTAAAGAAATCCCAATCCCTCAAAGCTACATGCTCTAGGGACCTAAACCTTGTCACCATAATAAACAGGACATGCTGGAGGGATAGATTCCTGTCCCAGAGACTTCCCATACTCTGGAACAAGCTACCCATCTATGTCAAGCAAAATTCTTCATTAGCACTCTTCAAGAAAAATTTTGATGAGTGGATGGGAAATAGGAAATACACCCTGGGGATCACTTCTGTATCTCTGCTCGACAGTGGCACAGGAAAATAACTTTCTTGGGTGGTGTAAGCAAGGGAACCTTGTTGGCTAGGCTTATGTAGGCCCTTGGGCCGATAGCCTAGTACCTACCTATGAACCTATACCTGACACTTTTTTTTTTTTCAGTAACATCATAGAAGCTCTGCAAGATATTGACTACAAAGGTAGTAGTAGCCCATTGGACTCTTTAGGTTGTCTTACAACTTCAAAGCCAATGCATCAGACAAGAAGCGAGCATTCAGATATAGTAGCAATATGATATAGTTCATTACTGATGGCAATTCGTTTTCAGAATTCTTCACATTGTAGGTTTTGCATCATTTTAGGATGTAGATAAAATATGTTTAACTGAGCAGTGTTACTGGTGGAAAAGCGAGACATCAGTGAAGAAACAAATGAGTCAAGATAGGGAATATAAATACTTGTTCTGTAATAACTCTCAAAATCCATGCCTACTGTGTTTGCTCGGTGTGTCGACTGCAAATCCTTGGCAACACTAACTCAATACCAAGTTTATCTGCTAGTGATCTTGCCTTACTGAGAATGTCATTCCTAAAGTGCTCTTCAGCATGGTTGCGATGCTCCTTGATTATTTAAAGGAGTCTGGTGTGTTGTTGAACCTTTACTCTATCAAGTTGAACAGACTGAAACATCTGAGCAACAGGCTCAAGTACTGCTGAGTAATTTGCAGTAATGAAGAGAGAAATCAGAAATGTGCATGAAGAGCAAGCACTGAGTAACATATGAGCATTTTGTCTGGTTTCACCAGCAGTGCTCTTCTGAAGATCAGCCAGGTAGTCAAATATTTTCTCAAAGTTCTGACTAAACACACGAATGGATTTATATTTCTCGGTCCATCATGTCTCACACAAAAGAGGCATATTTGGTAGCAATGCTCATCATTTTGGACTGTCATGGAAAAAATTAATAATCTTCATAACATCAACAGCACTACGTATTTCAGGAACATCATTCAGATCATTGACTACAAGGTTTAGTCTGTGAGATGCACAGTGGATAAAGGCTGCTTTTGGATACTGTTCACGAATCTTTGCCTGAGCACCATTCTGGATGCTTGCCATTATGATGCAGCCATCATAGCCTTATCGAAGTAATTTTTCCAGGTCTAGACCGTACTTTATGCATTCACTGACAATGACATTTGATACAGACTGTGCATCTTTCACAACAATGGGAACTAAAACCATAAACTCTTCTCGAAAACAATTATTAACAAATCGAATGCCCAATGACAACTGCTCAATGTCTGAGATATCTGCAGTTTCATCTGCCAATACACTAAATCCAACTGCCCTGTTCGCTGCACAATCACCTTTCGAAGTATGTGTTCATATTCTGCCAACAGCTCATTTTGCACCCTAAGTGTACCAAGCATTTCCTGCAGCTGTTTCAATATCGTGTCACCAGCTTCAATACGAAAATCTAATAAGTAACAAAAATTTCCACCACAGCCTTCTTTTCCACAGAGAGGAATGTCATGGGTTGCACAGTAAATAATGGTAGATAAAATTGGTTCCAATTTATTTCGATTCTCTGCAATTTGTTTTGCTACTGCTGAATCTAGCTGTGGAACAACAGCTGTTTCTGGTTTCTGTCATGTTTGTGAATGAGAAAAATTGGCAGCATCTTTAGTAGATCCTTGTGCCATGATGACTACATGTGATTTCTTGCAAGACTCATTGAAGGCATTATATTTTGTGCACACACTAGTGATGAAGCTGCCTTGCAACCCACGGTGAAGTGACTGAGGAAATAATACACAAGTTAAGCAGAGCGGGCCTTTCAAGAGGAGAATATGCAAGCCACGGTGAGTACTGAGACAATCAACTATATCTGAATATAGCTGGTTAATGAATAATGGCATGCATATCAGTTTCAGACTTCATGTCATTCAGAAAATGCATCCTAACAGAAATCCTTTTATTCTAGCAACTTTCTAAATGTGTCCCTAGTCTTGGGCCTTTATCCCCAACATTATAACAGGCTTTGTCCACATTTTGTGTTAAGAAATTGAGAGGTATGGTGTGTATGTGTGTCTATATGTATGTATAAGGAGGTAGCATACCCCTCAGCTGTCCAGATTTCTGCCTCATATTCCTCATAAAAAGCATTTAAATTGCCAAACAATGACATACATTTGAGTTTTAGATGTCATAACCTTTTGAAAAATGCATACTAACATAAATCCTATTATTCTAGCAATGTTCTAAGTTTGAAAGCAATATTTATAATCTACTCCTATTTATTTTAGGCTTTGCCCAGATTTCTTGCACTAAGAGGTTGAGGGGTGTGTTAGAGAGAGTGAAATGCCCTAGTTAGAGTTAGCAGGTGGAATTTATTTTCAAGTGCATTTTTAAAGAATTGTGAGCTTCAAGGGAATAGAAGTTTACTGCTGCTCATGCTAAGTCTGCTTAAAATATGCAACTGTTTTGTTTAGCATATGCTATCACTATTGTGGTATAGAATTTTAAAGCAGTATTAGTGGCACAGCAGGTAGCATACTTGCATCTTGATACAGAGGGCTATAGGTTCTATTCCCACAGCATGTAGATTTGTATTTTAAGGGGGTGGAGTGCTGCAGTCCTGAGTATGTCCTCCTCTGGATGAGATGCCTAATAACTATAAACTTGTTTTTCAGCTTACCACCCATTCCCTATTGCAATATACCAGCTTACCATTTTTTTAATATAATGTAGGCAATTTATTCTTCAAAGGCAGGTATTTAATTTGTAAATGAAACACTGAAATATAAAGTTGTTTTCTAGCAACAACCTCTTCATTAGTTTCAGATCTCTATAATGTGGAATTATTCAGATGACTTTTACTTCTGCAGAAATTGTGCATATTGACTGATATTGGTGGATTGTAATGACAGACGTCTGAGTGGCCTTTTATGGTTGAAATGAAACTGGGCAGTTTGTCATTATTGGCTCATATGTTTTATTTCATTGCTTACTGGGAAAATGTTCAAAACTATACATTTAAAATACATTCTATCAAGAGGTGCTGTATTATACAAGGGATATAATTTAATTATTATATATTAGAACTGATCCATTTTCCCGATTGTATTAAAGAACTTTTGCATGGTCCTAAAATGTGTGCAGGGGCCAATGATTTGAAAACAGCCCAAAGGTAAATTTAACCTGCCAATGGCCAGATGCATTTTCTTCGAATATGGGTTTCAATGCTGTTTGTTAATGTGACTTTCAAAAGGTGGAGAAGTTTTAATGCCAAGCCTGTTTTCATTGTAAGACTATTACTTCATTTAGCAAATGTCTGTCAGTGTTTGTGCTATAAAATTTGTAAATTAAATCAAAATATTTGTAATATCGTAGAAGTAAAGCATAAAACAGTAAGCACATAGAGTTTAAACAGTGTGTATGGCAGCTGGGGAGAAATAGCCAAGTAATGGGACACTGGAATGGCTGCGTGGGGGGTTGCTTGGGAGGAGTGGGTGGGGCTCTGGGTTTACACCCCCCCCCCCTTGCAAAAAATCCTGCGGGCTCCCTTGTCAATATAGCATGCCTTAAAGGCACATATTTAGTAAAAAGGCATGGGACACCATTAGACACAAGGGGTAAAATATAAATAAGTGAAAAAAAAATAATCAAAGTAAGAACGGATTTGAACCCTCTACCTTTGACACTCAAAACCAATGCATTAGACTGCTGCACTAACCAAGTTAGTACAGCAGCCTTTTACTTAACATATATTGAGGATCTTGGAATTTATGCAATGACTGCAACAGCTGTGACATACGAGGGATAAGTACAAGAAGTGTTAAGTCTAGATCTCAAACTCATAGCCAACCAAACAGGTTTTTCCCAAAGATGCATTCACTGAAGTGAGAAACTTGAACACCTGGCACTAAGGACCAATTGTAATCATCCATGAATTACCAGGACAGAGGGAAAAAAATTAAATATCTTTGGATGTTCTGACAACAGGAATAAATATGGTGTGTGTGTGTGTGTGTGTGTGTGAGATACACAATAACTACTGAAGAACTGGAACTGCTGATCTGCACTGGGCAGTAATTAACTGTGATTCGCAGACATGCAAATTAGCTAATGATGTGGTCTTTCCTCTGCTGCTAATGTAGCTATGGAATCACAAAATATCACATGATGTTAACAAGGCCTGTTTACCACAACCATTTTTAAGTGACAAGGTAGATAGTATAATGAGTCCTCAGGTACTGTCTTTGCACAACAGTAACCATGCCGTTGGTATTAAATTACTAAAACTATGTTAGATTAAAACAGAATAATTTGAAAATGACCAACTATGAATAAAAACAAAGATACTAGAAACTATGTAAAATTAAAAAAAATGAAAGAATAGGTAATCATACTACTGTTACACAGGAACTAATTTTAAATCCTAAATTTTAGCATACTTTTTAACTGAATTGGCTTTCTAACCATCAGATTAGAATGTTTACTTAGTTTATTATTTTAGTCATGTGGTTTCATTAAGGAATTCTAATAATTTTAGCTTTTGGTATTTGTTGTTTTCCTATAAGGAAAATGTAGCATTACTATCACCATTAATCTTAAACTTTGTTTTACACACAGCTCCTAATAAAACTTGAAATTCCCCAAGACTATTAAACAATGCTATACAAAATATGCAGACAGCATGTCTTTGTGATGATTTTAATCCAGTGCATGGCAGTGATGACTGCCCTCTCCAGAGATTTATTTGAGAGTCAGTAAGTCAACTTCCAAATACAGCAATAGGGCTTTTGTACAACAATGGTCATTTATCAACACTTTAGCATGATGACGTGCAGCACCATGCTGGTCTGTCGCCTCAGCCATAATAAATGCTAATTAAGGCATTCTGGGGGACTGGCATATGCTAATTTGCCACATGCTCTCCCTCAAAAATGTCTGAGATAAGGCCTTTACTTGGCTGCATAAATTAATATGGCTGCTCATGGGTATTACTGCTAATGAACACAACCAAATGTTTATGTTCACCCACCACTGCAAAGGTAAGTAATGGGGAATTTAGTGGACAGCTACATGTGTGTCTGCCTAGTAGGCTGTGGTATGGGGTTTACTTAGGAGTCAGGGTAGGTTTCTGTATGCAGGTGTGTATATGGGTGAATCTGTCTGTGAGTTCAATCAGGTGTGTGTGTGTGTGTGTGGTGGGAGAAGCTGCCATTCCTCCACATTCTCCTAGATTAATGAACAAAACCTGAACATTGCGGCAGTGGGATGGTGTGGGGTGGACACTGGTCACTGAAGATAACTCAAACACTGTGACTTAACACTTAAATAAGATGTGGGTCAGAGGGAACACTATTCACCAGGAAGAAGTTGAAACATAGAGCCTTAATGCACTTAGTGGTGGAAGGATACACAAGGAATACTCTCCATATTGTACCTTAGAGACACTTATTAAACAAAAGCAGAAAGGCTGTGTGGGTCAGGGGGAAAAGGGGCACTCTATACTGCTTGACTTAAAGGCAAAAAAAGGCTTAAATTTTGTAGCATCCCACTTCACAAAAATAATGGTAGTCCTTTATACCACCACCACCAAGCACCAGGGAAACTTTAACATATCACCCAACTCTGAAAAAAAATAATATAATGTAAAAGGTGGGGTTCAAACCTTGGAAACTTTATACAGATCAAATGAACATTAGCCTACTACACTATCTGTTAGTGCAGCCATAGCTTTTTCTACACAATATGAAGTATGAAGCTCTAACGTCTGTCATGACCCAATGCTTGCAACAGTCTGTGAGTCACAAGGGACAGTGGTGGGGGGGTCTTCATGAAAAAGCTGAGAAGTACACTACAGACACTAAGGAGATTACTCAGACTATTACTGGGACTCACTTAAAAAGTTAACAGAGGAACAAATTTGGCATCAATAAGCATTCAACAACACTAACAAGAATGAAAGTCTAATGTTTGGTATTGCTAACTGACTGTACAGATAACGCGATTTAAAAGGACAGGAACCAAAAACCAAAAAGACACATTAGGGACTTTATCTCAACTCTTGGAAAGGTAAAGTGTGTGGTGTGTGCTCGAATGTGGGTATCTGTGTGTGAGAGTGAATGGGAGAGTGCCCGTGCCAACGCAATGCCTGGGCTGTCAGTTTTAATTACTGCAGGAAAGTGCTGATTAGCACTAGTAGTAACTGACAATGATTCAGACACATGCACATTAGCCAATAATGAGGTCTTTCCTCATTGTGGTTAATGTGCCTCTGAATTGCAGAAATAGTCCCTTTTTACTGCAGCTATTACTGTAAGTGATGGGGCTGTTTCTGAATACTGATCTAATATTTCTTATTTACTCAACAAACTATCCAATCCTTTCAGTTTTTTTCCATCATGAAAATCATATTTTTATGTAGGACAGTACATGTGACAATAATGTTACATTGGATATGATAAAATATTTAGAAAAGAAACTCATTAAGTTGAAATATTGTCAGAAGTATAAAAGAGTACCTAAAGATTTGCAAGTACACAAGTTTCCCAATGACATTACCAGTGATGTTGCATTTTAAACTGAATAGTACAACTGTTCAATAACACTGGATTATAACTGATAAATATTTTTTTTTAGAAATAACAAATTTGAGCTTAATGAGTTGAAGAATAAAACTGATACTGAGTGAAGTTGTTACCAAAGAGTCTTTATTAATAACACAGGCCACTTTGATGTGGTACTATAACATGTTGACCGGCATGAGAAAAATTAAAATGAAATTAAACATACAAGTTATTTATATTAGACTGACTGCAAGAATGGCACTGCTTAAATAATGCATCATTTGGGAGATAGATCTAACCTCAGTTCTAAAATTAGTAATAGGGTGCTAACACTGGGGACATGCATTCAAATCTGAATGAGAGACAATTGTTTTGGAAAAAACAGTTTAGGAAACTCGGTCTACACTGTAGTCCTTAAGATGAGGTGACAAACAGTCCAATTGTCCTCCAACACTTCAGAATACTATTTGTCTCCAATCGGACATGTTTCAAACAGTGCCACAGGTAGAAAGAAAGAAATCAATAGAATTTTTTTTTTAAATCTTTGCATCAGGGGGAAACAAGTTCCTGCGAGAGAGGATGGGGAAATAGTAGAACAGGAAGATGCTGATAGTGATGCATATGTTCAAAGAATTCAGTTTTAGCAAATGTGTTTTTAGCAACAAATACACGGTCACACTTTAAAAAAAAAAAAGGTTTTGCCTTCATTCCCTGAAGTAGGCCTTACATATGAAAAGGTTTAGCCTAACATTTTAATGTCCTTGTATATGATAACTCTGCAGTTAATAATGCAGTAACATCACAGTTAAGAAGAGAAAAAAAGAGATGACGTGATACCCCCACTTCATGTGCACAAATGGGAGAAAAGGAGTTACAGATGGAAGGATAGATAGATTTAATCCTCCTTTGATTAGCACCATTAGCATCTGTGAACCTGTTTGCAAGGCAGAGATTCTTCAACTCTTTTCCTATTGTCTTGTCATTTTTTTAATCGACTAGTTGTGAGCATTAATCACTTAAAGAACTAATAAATATGTATGATATTAGTTTTAAGAATGTGGACATGGGGTATACTGTTATTATGAGTCGAGAACACTAGAAAACACCTATGTTTTAACATTTGGCAGATTATTATACGACAGCTGCCTTAAATGAAATTAGCAGGTTTTATAAATACATTGACAGTAGTTTTGTTTTACCTACTCGTGACTAGTGCTATAAATGATGAGTTTCATGAACATTTTAGTGTTCCACACCTAAACTTGAGAGAACACTAAAAAGTCATACTGACTAACTGCCATTCCTATAGACCTGTTATTTCTGCAGATGGATCAAAAAGAAAGACTCCTGCTCTATTCTTGGATAAAAGGTTGAATACAATTATGGAAAACAGTGTATCTGATGTAAAGGATTTGTGGCAGTTTGTACAACAGCTGTAAGATGCTGCAGCTTTTAACATTGCTGCTAATCTTATTATGGCTACAACTGCTACTGGTCATTATAAACAATTTGAAAAGGGGGACTACCTTAAAGACCAACACAGTTTTTCTTTTAAGGACATTAATTAATCTGTACCTTATTATATCTTATAGTATATATTACAATATATATTAAATGTTAACATTTCTTTTTGTTTTTCAAGTAATATTTCCAGTAGACAAAAGAGGCTGAAGGAGGGGGGGACAGTTGCCTCTGCTTTTGAATCTCATTTTGTCTGAATAGGAATGTAATTTTTTTTACAATAAAATTACTTATTTCAAAATATACATTAGTGTGTTCTCTTTACTGATGATGTTCTTCTTTTATGATCTGGTTTAAAACAGCAATATAAGTTGATAAACATAACGAATTTCTGCATTAGCTTGTTTTTGGTGTTTTCAGCTGTATCCTCCTCAGAATGTATTAATTTGTTATTCACTGTCTATTACAGTGCGTGTTCATTTTTGTTTCTTTTTTGTCTTCCCACCTAGAATATATTGGAAGTCTACATTAATAAATTCTTACCTGCATTTCAGCAGCAGTTATCCACATTATGTATAATTAGGATTTTATTAATGAAGTTACATTTTCAATTGAACCCTTTACTCAAAGAAGCTAAGATCACATGACTGCACAACTATCCAGTGAAATCACTCTTCATAGGTACTTATTAGGCTACTAATCTGTGAGGATCTTTAGAAGGCTGGCTAAACATTCCTATGAAGTTTTCAGCCCTTATATTTTAAGTACAAATAACACAAGATAAGCAGAAGATTTACATGTTGCTCCTATCTATGCGTGACAAGGGTGCTAAACCAAGTTTGAATTTGCAAGTCATCCATCCATTCATCCAGACTGCATTTGAAAGGTGAAAGAAAAGTTATTTGCTTTATGTGGCGAGGAAGATGATTTTTTTTGGTTGAGAGTGAGAGAAAATATATTCCTACTTTAAGAGATGGCTACAGGAAACATATATAATCTGATCATCAAACATCAATGACATTATTTATTTATTTATTTTTTTGAATGCTGTAAGCACCAACTTTAGTGTGGGTGCTAGTAACAGTAAATATGAAACTGTTATCAATTAGAAGATTTTGATGGGAACAATTATTTTTAGAACAGTTGGTATGAGCCCAAAATTTGTTAAAAATGATTTAAAGTTAAACATTTGCTAAGCATGCTATCCCAATAATATGAATTGTTACTGTGACCAACAAATAGAGAGAAATATACTTATAGGGACTATAGTTATTGCAGGTTTATTCAAGTTGGACTAGCACTGCAATTAGTTCATCTCAACAAAACATGTGGTGTTTCTCCACATTACATGAGTGACACTATTAATGCTGTGCATATAGTAAGATATATACAGTGTGACAGCTTCTATGTGGGTAAGACCACTAAGAAGCTGTTACAGTATATATATATATGAATGCTATACAGAGACAAAGCAATAACAATATTCTTTTAAACTTTTTATCGTTATGTTTGAGCTGTAAAAATGTTATATCTTTTGTGATTGATCCTATTTATCTCAGTCCCATTGGAGACCTTAACAGCATTCTGGCAGCCAAAGAATTAAAATAGTAATTAATCTACAATCCAAGTTACCTGCTGACTTAAATAAACAGATCAGTATAACATATGTTTTAAAAATTAGGTCTTTTAATTGCTCTCAGGTGGTCACAGTATGATTACTTATTCATTTGGGTAGTATATATTTGATGTAGTTTTCAGTATCTTGATGTTTTTACTCACAACTTGTCACTTTGAAATTAATTCCAGTTTAATCTTAATTGCCTATAGATGTTTATCTTAAAAACACAACCAGTATTATGCCAAGTCTTTTAATATGGCACCATATTTTATCATATTTATGCCGACAATTGCACTATTTCACCATATTAAGAACATCAGAGCAAATTACTTTTACACAAGTTTTTTAAATGCCACGGATTATCCTACTATACTAGTTCTGATGAAGCCACTGAGTAGTCAGTGAGATGAAAGTGGTAAAACATGTGTTGTCTGTCATTAAAGTATGTCATTCATGTTTTTCTATATCATGTTTTTATTTTATTTTGTTAGTATTGTAAATGTTTGATTCTTTTTTTTTTAATGCCTTTATTAAATTATCAGTTAAGTCACAGGCACACATACTTTAACAGAAAAGAAAAACCATATTAACATTTTTCTATGAACATACATCATGTTTCTTTTTCTTTCTTTATAACAACTGTTTTTTCAATCCAACATTACATAAATTACATAATTCCTGCCTTCTCTTAAAACTTACTAATCTTCCTGAACATTATTCTGTGTGTATTTTTCACATAAATGCCATTTATTTCTGAGTAAATTGCTCGCTCCCTTCTCTAAAGATTCCTCTTCCAGTTATTTTATGTCTTTACACTATTCAGTACTTCAAATACAGTTGGTTTAGATTTTGAGTTCCATTTTTTAGTAATTGCTTTTTGACAACAGAATTAAACTTAGTATGTCTTTACAATGTTTAGGCAATTCAGATCCTTTGTCCCAGCTCAAAGAATCATTTTCTTAGCTACAGCCATTTCCTTGCCTAATATTTCTGGCAGGGTACTCTATAAGGAATTTTTAAATCCAGCAAGCTCATTACACTCTCAAAAAATATGCTATCAGTTATGCATTTCTTCCCCATTACACCTCCAAAATTTGGTATCGACCTGATGAAAAAAATCCTTTGAAGTCCACTTGGCGTATAAAAATACATATGCAAATACTTCCAAGCAAAACTCTTAAACCTATTGCATTTTGTGGCATTCTTAGGAGCCATGCATACATACTCCCAATGTTCCCTTGTAAATTATTCCCCCAATCTCTCTTCCCAATTTTTTAACCTCCTCTGATGAAGAATTGTTCTCATCCAAAAACTTTGTTATCAATTAAACAGTTATTTTAGTGTTGCAGAGTTTGTGGAATTTTTCTGTTTGACTCTTAGAGTTATCATGCAATATTTTATATGCCATGTTAATTATTCCATTATAAACAGCAGCTACTGTTGTAGATTTGACTAAAAAATATACCAGAGCAGGTCTTTCACTTAAGACACCCCTATCTCACACTCTTTTCGTATATTCTGATATAAATCCCTGATAGGGGAAGCAGTCTTTAATCTGCAACCCAAACTTGTTTTTGG
Source organism: Protopterus annectens (assembly GCF_019279795.1). Classification (NCBI taxonomy): domain Eukaryota; kingdom Metazoa; phylum Chordata; order Ceratodontiformes; family Protopteridae; genus Protopterus; species Protopterus annectens. The sequence continues at coordinate 278,057,978 of NC_056742.1, read as the reverse complement.
CCTCATCTCACTCTATTACCTTTCCCCTCTAGTTATTTGTTCCCAAAACCTTGGTTCCTTTGTCAGTTTTCTCCAGGAAATTCCAGCCACCTCTTGCCTACTTCCAGTACTCCTACTTGCATTCATCCTTAATGGCAAAATATCCTCGCTCTACTCCTGTGTTGGCTTTGTACTTAGAATATGTTCTGTAACTTTATAAATATAACCTTCTGTATGGTGGTTACTACTCTCTTTAAGGATCTGCATCTAAAATCCCACTCTTGCCTTACTTCTTGACAAACACTTCATCATCATCCCTTTCCACTTTGAATTATAATGTTCTGCTTGTGTTAAGTATATAAGCCTTAACCATATAGCTCTATAATACTCTTCAAATCAGGTAATCTTAAACCACCTTGTTCTTTTGCAAGGATCAACTTGTCCCACTTAACTCATGCCATCTTTCCCTCCCAGATACATTCCTTCAACTCTTGATTAATTATTGCCTACAACTTCTACTCTGGTTGATAAAAATATGCCTGACCTATATATAAAACTAAAGGAAGTAAAACATTTTCAATGCTTATATCTTATTGTTGTATTATATTTTGTTTAGTTTCTTTCCACATATTCTTAGCTGCCATAACAGAAGCTTTTTAAATCCATACTCCTAAACACTTCATCTTATCATGTCCCCATAAATATGGGTACTGATGAACTAAATCATTAGTTGATATATAATTCATGGCTGTAGCTTTTGTTTTATCATCACTAATCTTATATACTGAAAAGACTTGAAACTGTCTCAAAATGTTCCTCAAAGTCAAGATATATTTTTCAGGACTTATCAAGTACAAAATAATATCATCTGCAAATAAAGTCAATTTTTCTTCATTACCATACCAACTATATCACTGAATTTCAGATTCTCTTATTTTTTAAAGCAATGGCTCTAAATACAAAGCAAATAACAAAGGGGAAAAAGGACAATCCGCTCTGGTTCCTCTGCTCAAACACAACTTATTGGAATGGAACCATCTCACTTTACTTCCTGACTCTGATCCTTCATATATCATTCTAATTAACCATATTATTGTATCAGGGAGTACAAATGCTTCCACTGCTCTATTCATAAAATTTCATCTTACTATGTTGAATGCTTTCTCTGCATCAAGACATGCCAACAGCAGCAGCAGTATTTTCTTACATTCTGCCTCCCTTTGGATCACCATTCGATTTCTATTAATGTTGTCAAATGTTTGCCTCCTCACTGCAAAACCCCATTTCTATCAATTTTGGTAACACCTTTGCTTATCTCTGTACAGACATAGACACATTATAATCATGGTTTAAAATTGAAAAGGGTCTATATGAAACTGGTTCTATAGAGTCTTTATCTTCTTTGGGAAATCCATCCAACATACCTTTCTTTCAATCTGCTGGTGCTACTCCTCCTTTTAAAATACTATTAAAATCTTCCAGATCTTTATCACTTTCTTCCAGCCTATCTTCCAAATTTTCACATGAATGTTATTTGTTCCAGGAGACTTCCTTGCAGATTGATTATATATCACCATTTTTATCTCATCTGCCCCATCTTACATATTTGTTAAGCCTCATCTTCTTCTAGTCTTGGCATAATTAAGTCTTTCATAAATATTTCTTTGTGTGGTCTTTTTGGTTTCCACTTTTCTCTGATGTATACAACTTTTCATAAAATGTTGGAAACATCTCCAATACCTCTACAGGATCTCTGGTTATTTTCTTGTTATAGGCTCCCTAAATTTGGTGACAACACTTTCTACTTCCTTTTACCTAAGTTGTTGTCTTAAAAGGTTTTGTGATCTAAAGTTATCAGAAATAGTTGCTTAACAACAATCCTTCTGAAGTCATGCATATTATCCAGATACTCCTTTATTTTATTTTTAGCATTCTGCAACTGCTCTTCTTTTTGTCCTGAGAGATTACGCTTACTCTTCAATAGTCATACTTTTGACAGCCCTTCTACATAGTTCCTATTACTTATGAACCATATATATTTCTCTTTCATTTCTACCATATTTTACACTCGATTTTCATTTTATTCCACTTACTAGTTAGGCCTTTGGTAGAAATTTATATTGTGCCTAATAACTCTCAAATAACTTCCACTACCCATTCCTTAAATTCCCCTTTTTAATAGGTAGATGGGATAGCACCAGTGCCTTCTTTTTAGTTCATTACCCTGCATTTTATTATGTTTTTATTGCTGCATGATCTGAAATAATTACTGGATGCATTCTGAAGCATTCAATTAAAGGCACATGTTCCTGTGAAATATAACTTCTATCCAGTGAAGCCTAGTGATTGCACCTTGGGGAATAACATGTACATCATGCCCAAGATTCAACTACTGAATTCATGTCTTCCATACCAAATGCCTTCATAAAATTTATTTAGAAATCTACCCTCTTTTCTAATATTTTCATTTCTAGGTTTCCCGGATGCAACCTCACTATTGCAAATCAAGTTTCAGTCCCCATCCATAACTAATACTCCCTGCTGAGAGCTGATTTCCCCAAAGTTTTCATAAACTCCATAACAGCAGTTTTTGTTGGAATATGAATACATGCCAGTGTAATCCTCCTCCCCCTTCCTAATAGCCCTTTACTACCATGGATTTACAGTTATTGTCTTTTTACCTCTTCTATCACTATTTGAGGCCCTTTAGCAATCCTGAAAACTTTTCTTTGTCAAATCTAAATGCTCATTTCTCCTGCAGCATTACTATTTGCAATCTACATTTTTAAATATAATCCAATACCATTTCCTTTTTGCCTATCCTGTAAAGCAATTTACATTCCAAGACACTATGGGTAGTGTATCCATTATGATAACATTGATCCCACTTATTATACATGACTTTTTAATATGTATGCCCAACTTTTGTCTTATGAGCATACATGGATGATTGGCAGGCTGATCTTTTATACTGTTGTCTTTTTTTCCTCATCTCCATTTGAACCTATGTCACATTTTTCAATACATTTTGCTCTAATGAAAGCTCCCAAACAAAAAAAAATAATTAACTTTTCAAAACATCCCCATACCTATTAACTTAGAACAAACACAGAAAATTGTGTTCATTTTCAAGAAATGAAATTTAACCCCCAAGATAGGAACAACTACTTCAAATCAACAACTGTATCCACAAGCATAACCTAATCTAAAATTAAGGTTACCTATGCTAAAAGCATGTTAAAGCCCTGTTCCCACTTACATAAATTGCTGTCTAGTCTTCCTATGTGTATTATCCTTCCATATGTGAAAAAAAGCTTGGATGCTTTCAGATGGACTTCTAACCTTAAGAAACCATGCACTTTCATCATTTTATCCCAAGCTTATTTGTCTACAAAACACTTATTTACAGTTTAAGCTAAGGACATTAATCTAGACATTCACCCTTGTAAAAACAAATGATATCATCATCATCATCATCTCAATTCACAAATCCTATAATAGGTACACTTTTTGGAAACAGTTGATCTGCTGTGGCGACCCCTAATGGGAGCAGCTGAAAGAAGAAGAAGAAGATAATAGGTACACTTTTATATCCCATCTCCACTCCAACACATCAACATCACAGCACAATATCCAGTTATACTTGTTTCCATATAGACTTTCCTTTTTTTCTTGTTATGCTGTAAAACCTACATGTCTTAATCCTCAAAGGCACTTGTTTAATTTAATATTGTTAACACATGCAATAGTCACTGAAAAGCACCCACACACACAGTTAAAATAACCCTGACTGCACATTTTATAAAACTGCTTTACAATATAACAAGCAGTTTATATCACAAAATGTTTTATATAAAAACTAGTAAGAACAAAAGTGTTTTACTTACAGTTACTTTTAACTTTTAGAATCTTTCTAAACATTAATGACATAATGTGGGATATACTACAGGTTTTACAGTCCACCCACAATTTTTATACAGTTAGCAAAAGTCCAGTCTTTTTACAGGCACTTTTTTTTGTAAAGCCATATTTCACATATAAGAGTGATGTATTACAGTCTCCCAATTATTCACTAATTTCAGCATTGCTGGGCTTCTTCCTGATCATCTCTATCTCCCAACACAAGACTCTGGTTGAAATCCAAGGTACTCCTCATGTTTCCAGTAAATTCCTGTTCTCTTCTGTGTCTCTCACACATTTCCTTTAAACACCAGAAATGTTTCAATGGCAAAGTTCTTCTATTAGCTTTATGGTTAGAAGACGTCTTGCTTCTGCTTGCTGGCTCACCTTTTGGTGGGTAAACATTTTTAATTCCTCCTTAGCATGCTCTACATCAAAAAACACTGTTGATCCTCCAGGAAAAACACTCTGAAGGCATCTGGATAAAGCAGCTTGAATCTCACACCTGCCTCTCAACATTCTCTGATTGCCGAGATTAATTTGTTTCTCTTCTGCCCAATGTACAATGAATAATCATTTTCTAAAACCACCCTGCTGTCTCTAATTTTTAGTACGTTTCCCTTATGTCACAGTTTTGTCAGGATCAACTGTATTCACTGGTATGATTGCATCAGTCAGGATCACACAGTTCTCAAGCAATTCAGAAACAATTCAGAATTCTTCAAACACTCATAAATAAGGACAATCTGACTTCAGATCTGAACTATTATGCTACTTTGCAACTGATGACTATGTCTTTTAATCTGATCTGGAAGCTTCTATTAAAACAAACCACCTTCCCTGTTCCCTAATTCCTACAATGTGCGCCTAAAACTAGCAGCTTATATGTAATTACACACCAATCTTACTGAAAAATAGTATTTTAGAAAAAGAGGGCCAACCCTTTGGAAATGTATAATAATTCTATTTCAACAACAACAGTACAGTCCATAGTGTCAACTACTTCAGACATGTGTCTAGTCTCCAGAAACGTACAGAAATGTACACACAAAAGTGTTAAAACTACTTTAACAATAATGATATCCTTGCTATATCTGAAAATGGGCTCAGCTAAGGACATTGGAATGACACTGCTCTGCTATATCTGACCAAATATCTCTACACTAAACTCAACATAGGTAAAAAGAAGTTGTGCTCTTACTATAATGTTCTATCTGTGCTATCTTCATTCTTCATTAACTTGTGGATCTCGTTTCCGATCCTTGGAACCGACTCAACCGCTTCACTAGCTTGAAATTTGAAGCTCAAGCTTCTCCTCCTCCATACCCATAATGTCTCTTTCCCCCCAAATACCTCAGATTGAGTTTGCTTTCACTATATATCCCCTGTTCACCACAAATAAACAATCAACTAGAAGAACAGGAAAGAACAACAGGAGCTCAAACAGGAACAAATGTTCCATGAACATATCCATCAGGTCACTCAAAATATAGGACTGGGGAGGGGAGAATGAAGATAGACAACACAGATTTACTGGATAAAATAAAACAGACAGTCTGGACAAAAGATATGTTTTTCATCACAGTGGATGTAGTTAGTCTTTATACCAGTATTACCCATGAACTGGGTTTGAGGGCTGTGCAATATTTTTTGAAAGAGTCACCAAGGACTCAGTATATAATGGAGTTATTAAATTTTTGTTTAGTTAACAACATTTTTGAATTTGATGGGACATTATATAAACAAAAAATGGGAACTGCAATGGGGGCAGCCTTCGCCCCAGCGTATGCCAATTTGTTCATGGGACTGTTTGAGTTGGAACATGTCTATAGAAATAGTTTTTTCAGGGGTCATGTAATACAATATTTTCGTTTTATCGACGATTTGATTTTTATTTGTAAGGGTGATAGAGAGGAAGCTAAGGTATTTATACAATATCTGAACAACAATGAATATAAAATCAAATTTGATGATATCCATATGGGAGAAGAAATCAATTATTTGGACATAAATTTGAAGGGGCAAGTAGGCAAAAAATTCAAGCTAAAATATATAGGAAGTTCGAACAAATGAGTAGGATGGTACATGCTACTAGCTGCCACCCAGAACATACATTGAAATCTATCCCATATGGGGAAATGTTAAGAGTCAAAAGGCTATGTACCAATGTTAGGCAAGCAGAAGTAGAGTGTGACAAGGTTTGCAATAAATTCATGGAGAGAGGTTATGACCCAAATCAAGTGAAACTAAGTTATAATAAAGTATTTGGAAAAAGTAGCAAAAAACAAGATTATGGGAACAAGGATAAAAATAGTCAGTATGTAGTTACAAATTACAAGGGAGAATGTTCAAAAATGTTTTTTGTCACAAAATATACTATTTTTTCTAAAGTATTTAATGAAATGATAAAAATAGTTGGAACAAGACAAGAAGGGAGGTACCTTCTTTGGTGAATGTTGAGCTTACTATTTCTTTCCAGAGAGGGAGAAGTTTGAAGGATTTTTTAGTAAGAGGCAGGTTTGAGAGACCAACACAGAAGCTAGCATGTGCAATAACAAGGAAGGGAACTTTCCCTTGTGGAAAGTGTGCAATATGCCCTTATATAATCAGAGAAGCTGAAGATATTAAGGGGAAAAGTTTTAATACTATAGGAACATTTAACTGCACTAGCAGCGGGATTATATATCTTATAAAATGCTTTTGTGGCAAAGGCTATATTGGGCAAACTAAAATAAGTCTGGCTGAGAGAATAAAAAGAACATGTTAGGGATGTTAAAAATAGGAAGATGAGCAGCCCAGTGGCAGAACATTTTCATTCAGAACATGGGGGTATAATAGACAATATGAAAGTCACAATTTTGGAACAAGTATACAACAGACATGGAGATGAAAATGTATTGAAAAAGATTTTAAGAAGAAAGGAAGCAATTTTAATAATGAAATATGAAACTTTGCAGCCTTTAGGAATGAATAAAGAGTGCAATTGGCAGAATTTCATGGGTTAATTGTTAGCTTAACAATTAGGAACTGATTTTATTATGTAATGAATTGTTAATTGATATGGCAACTGTATAAAAGGACTGTGTGAGTGAGCTTTACTTTTTTACTCTGTAAAGGCTTGCAGCCGAGGCACTAGGAGAGGAGAGACAACTAAAAGGTTTTTATTAAATTCTTATTTTGGAAAGTAGAGCTGTTTTCACTGGTCTTTTGTGTGGTTTCAGAATAATTTGCTTTTGGATAGTGGTTATTTTAACACAGATGAAATGTTATGGTAAGAACATAATTTCTTTATCTGATGTTGTCATCTTCATCCATTCATTAACCTGTGGGACAGAGTCCTCAACTACAGGAACCCCAGGTGGCCCCGCATGCAAGATATTGCAGAGCACATCAGAGCCAAAAGAAGACCTAGTCCTGTAACTGATGTCCAATTTATAATGGGTAATGGATGTATGAGGACTGGCCCATGTGGCCACTGCACAAATATCATTAATACAGACTCTAGACCAAAAAGCATGAGAATTTGCCACAGACCTTGTAGACTGAGCCTTAATTTGACCGGGCACAGGGATGCTCTTAGAAGAATAAACAAAAGAAATACAGTATTTTAACCATCTCACCAAAGAGATCTTAGTAATTGCTTTACCTCTTTTAGTGTCTGAAAAGGATATGAACAATTGTTTATATTTCATGAAATTTTTAGTTCTGTCCAAGTAAAAATTTAATTATCTATGCACATCCAGTAAATGAAGAGTTACTTTATTCTGAACGTTTGGGAAGAAAACAGGAAGGCTGATGGAATGATTGATACTGACTTCTGTAGCAACTTTAGGCAAGCAGGAAGGGTTGGTGCATAAGGTTACCCTATCTTTCTGAAAAATTAAATATGGGTACTTAGATGAAAGGGCCTGTAACTAAGAGCTTCTTCATGCTAAAGCAATGGCAACCAAAAAAGCATCTTCCATGAGAAAAACTTTAAATCCTATGTGGCCACTGGTTCAAAAGGGGGTGAACCAGGGTCTGCACCATAACAGTCAAATCCCAAGGGGGAGTAGGATCCTTAATGGGGGGTGGATTAGAAAGGTACCCTTAAGGAAAGCTTTACAAAGTTTTGATGAAGCTAATGAAGAAGAGTCCTCCTCTAAATGAAAGTTGGAAATCGTAGCTAACTGAACTCTGACAGTGGAAAAACTAGCTCCATTGTTAAAAATGGAAGCCAAAAATCTAATACCATAGGGATGGGGTCCATAAAGGGGTCTATCTATTTCTGTTGGACCCATATGCAAAACCTTTTCCACTCTTATAAATCTTCCTGGTGGAGGGTTTGTGGGCAGAAATCAAGATCTTCTGGATAGGGGATGAAAGCCTGTGATGTCTGGCCATCATCAAAATTGGAGAAACCATGTGGTTAGTTTCAGGCCTGAAAGATCCGGGTGAGGGTGACCCAAGGCGTGAGATAAAAGATCTGGAGCTGGATCTAGTGTCACTGAGGGGCAAATCAGATGAGACCAAAGGTAGGTGAACCAGACTTATTGAGGCCAGAACGGAGCAATGAGAATAACTTTCCTCTTCAACCTGATGCCTTCAGCAAAAACTTGGGAATTAGGGGCAATGGGGGAAATACATAGAGTAGACTGGGTGGCTAAACATGGACTACAGCATCCATTGGGGACTGTCCCTGAGGAGAGATTATGGCAAAGTACTTGCTACATTTGTTGTTGAGAGGGGAGGCAAAGAGATCGCAGCAGGGTTGACTCCATTTCTGGAAGATCATGTCTGCTATGGATCGGTTCAGAGACCACTAAAGAGGCATCAGCAGGACACAGTTGAGCCTGTCCGCTAGAATGCTGGACTCTACCCGAATGTGCATTGCCACTAGAAAGCGATTGGTAGAAATTCCCCATTGCCACACTCTCATAGCTTCTCGACACAGGGAGTAAGACCTGGCTCCTCCCTGTTTGTTGATGTACCAGACCACTAACATACTGTCTATCTGTACTGCAATAGTCCCTAGAGGAAGAAAGCTATGTAGCTCTTGCAATGCTAAAAGAACTGGTCTCATCTCTAGGACACTGATATGCAAGTTGGTCTCTGGGGACATCCATGTGCCTTGAACTGTATGACCCAGATAGTGCCCCTCACCCCTGTCTGGGAGGCATCCGTGGTCAATGTGATGTTTGGAGAAAGAAGAATGAAGGGCCGTTTTTGAGTAACGTCTGCAGAGTGAAGCCACCATAGTAGGGATTCTTAGCATACTTGGGAAAGCCTGATAGGAAAACTTAGTGGATTTCTGTGTAAATACCATTGTACCACTAATGTCCATTGTAAGATTCTCATGTGAAGACAAGCGGTGGGCAAAAGAGGTATCGTGGCCGCCATAAAACAGACAGCTCTGAGGACAAAACTTGCTGGGGGATTTGGTATGGCTACAATTTGACGTGAAGGTGCAGGCTTCATACTCGATCCACTGTTAGATAATCCTGAGAAACTGTGGTGTGTAGCCGTACTCGTATCACTTGAACCAATTCCATGTGGGATTTCTCAAAATCGAGGCTTATGCCAAGATGTGGAGCCAGTTGTAAAAGCTAACCCCTGGCCTGAATAAAACGATGCTTGGTTGCAGTGCTCAAGAGCCAGTTTTCCAGACAGGGAAATATCTGGAATCCCTGCAGTCTGAGATGAGCTGCAACCACTGCCAAGCATTTAGTGAACATGCTAGGGGCTGTGGTAAGACCAAACGAGAGTGATCTGAATTGAAAATGACTGGCTCCCAGTCTGAAATGAAGAAACCTTCTGAAGTGCCTGTCCATCTTGATGAGGTAGTATGCATCCTTCAGGTCTATTGAGCACATCCATTCATTCATCTTCAATAGAGGTAGGATGGACTGAACCATAACCATCCTGACCTTCATGTTCTTTATCAATTTGTTCAGGGATGTCAGGTCCAGAATGGGCCCTTAGGTCCCCTGCCTTTTTGGGAAACAAAAGAACTTTGAGTAAATACCTGATCTGACTTGATCAGGAGGGACTTCCTGGATGTCTCTTTTTTGCAGCAATTTCCGCAGCTGCACCATATCACTGATTGGGTGGTGCATCAGGGACGATAGATATTTGTCCTGGTGTCTCTAAAAAGGCATCTGGATATGATCCTTAGTACCCATCAATTATTTGTGATGACTTCCCAGGCTTCAGGGTGCAAGGAAAAGAGCCCCCAACTGCCTCCAGAGGAAGGCAGTTGGACAACCATTCAGGAGCACTGAAAGGGTCTGTCCAAAAGAACTCGAGACCCTTAGTTCTGCGGACCCCTTCACCCACATGGGCAGTGTCTACCATTTTGGTTATTTCCCTGTCTGCCTCTGGGAGAAAATTCTCCTGAGAATCCTGGAAAGGACCCTGAGATTTATTGAACCACATCTTTTTAATCCCACGCTGATTCCTGGAGAAGGACCTTTGTGGGGTAGAAAAGCAGATCTCTATGGCAGACAGGGGCTTCCCATCTTTCTCACTGTGGGACAGTGTGTCTTGAACAGTGGGTCCAAACAAGGTTGATCCACAAAAAGGCGCATTGATGAATTGTGCCTTGAAAGGTTCTGCAAAGTCACAGAGCTGCATCCGGGCATGATGCCTTATGGCAATGCCAGAACGATCTGCCCTTCAGGTATCCTCTGCTGTATGGGATATCAGCCTCATGGATGCATTAGATAGGGACTGGAGGGATGCCATTCTGGAGGAGAAGACCTTCTGATCCTCTGCAGACACGGATCTCATGGTAGAGCTAGAGAGTTCCTTGACCAGGTCCCCCTGTAGTCTCGTAAAATGGGAAAGATAGTTTAGTGCTCTCAAGGAGAAAATGGCCAAGGTGTAAACTCTTTTACCAAATCTGTCCAAAGCCCTAGATTTCCTATTAGGAGAATTGACAGAGGAACTCTCTTGGGCCAGCTCCTTTTTGGTGGCTGCCGCAACAACCATGGTATCAACAAGAATCATGCAAAAAGGTTTGTTCTGAGGAGCACTCAGGATTTTATCTACGTGCTTGGGGATGGGCTCTACTGTGTCTTGTTCCTTCAATGCCCTAGAAGACACCAACTCAATGAGCAGGTCTGTCAGGGGAGACAACCAGGATGTACATGGGCTGGACCCAAATGCCTCCAACAGAAATGATTCCTTTGAGGAGGGGTTTTGGGAAGACCATCCAGCTCTTTGGCAGAGGATTTCTAATAGAGGTCTCAAAGGAGACATCATCCTGCGGAGATTTGGGGGGCCCTTTCCCTTCCTTAACTTCAGTATCAGTGGTGACAGATTCTGGGAATCGATGTGCTTCCTCTTGCACAGTCTCTTCTGAGGAATATTCTTGGTGGGATGCTCCGGGAAGGTGTCAGAAAATATGTGGTGTTCCACAGATGGGACACACTGGAGGCTTTCTAGGAATGGCTGTCCACATGGTAGATAAGAGGCCTCAGAGACAGATCCAGTGGAGACAAGGGGAGGTTCTGCAGGTGTGAGAACCAGGAGTCTCCCAGAATGGGAGAGGACCCTCTCCACCCTGAGGGTCAGATCGGAGAAGGAGCCATGAGGCAGAAAAGGGACAGTTTCACAAATCCAGAGGGGGATGGAGCAGGCAAAATCTGCATCTGAATCTGAACTTTGATAAACTGCCTCATCAGTCTACGAATGTCCTTGTTCAAAAAGTTCTGAGAAGACCTGATGGAGGAGGAAGTGGAAGCAGGTCTAGATGTCCTTTTTGGGGAGGTCTCCCGGAGAAGAGATCTCTGAACCGAGACACTCGGCCCCGAACTAGGAACTGAGGTCCAGGGCAGACAGGCGACTGACTGAACCGAGGGGGATAGTTCCGAAACCTTCTGTTCCAAGGGCTTGGGCGTCTTTTTTTGAAGGGTCTAATTGTGAGGATGGAGATCAGTTGAGAGACCTTTTTCTGGGTTTCCAGGCCTTTTTTTTGCTTCCTGGAGGGGATTTGAGCCCATAACGAAGAAGAAACTGAAGAAGGGGAAGAAACAGGTAATAACCCCTTAATAATTAGTTTGTTGAGGCAATCCGCTAGAGCTCATGGGTGAAACCCCACACAAACAGAACAGTCTCTGTTCAAGTGAGTCAGCCCTAAACAGTAGACTCACTCCCTGTGGGCATCAGACAAGGGAATCTTATGCCCACAGGAAGTGCACTTCTTAAATCTTAAGGGCTTATCAGTCTTGTCCAATTTAGGATCAGACATAAAATAAATCTTTTTTCTTTTTTTTTTAAAGGCAAAGATCAGAAGAAGAAAAAGGAGGGAAAGGGACTATGTTGGACAGAAACTCGAACTATAAGTACAAAATACCAGTATAACTAGACTCAATAAAGAAAGAATGGTGACAGACGAAGGGCAGGATTTGACAAAGAGCACTTAATGTGAAAAAAGTACTCAAAAAAGGAGGAACTGAAGAGCAATGAAAACCTTGCTGCTTGTTTGATGAGCACCAAATGAGATCTGAGGTATTTTGGGGGAAGAGGCGTTATGGGTAGGGAGGAGCAGCTTGATCTTCAAATCTCAAGCTAGTGAAGTGGCTGAGTCAGTTCCGAGGAATGCAACCAAGACCCGCAGGTTAATGAATAAATGAAGATGACATCAGATAATACACTGAGATAAAGACATAGGAATGATATTGCCCTGCTCTTTCTGACTGAATATTTTTATATCAAATTCAACCTAGTTAAAGTTATAGGAAAAAACTATCTTACACTTGTTGAAGGTTTACCAGTGGAAAAATGAAGCAAACAAAGAAAAAACCTCTGGTATTCCACCACAGCAAAAATCCACCACGATAGAGTCCTGTGTCAAACAGCAAGCAAATTTAATGGAAAAAATAAAAACAGCATTAAAAATCCATAGTGATAAAACGATAAGCGCTTTCGGCAATTTAGCCTTCTTCAGATCGTTATCTTTTGGTAGCAATGCCTAATATTTATACTAAAAAATAACCAATAAGGTTTAAACTCAATTAACTTCTAAACCAGTCATGTCAATTCATTCTTAGACTTTATTAGAATATCCAGTAATCTTTCTTTGCACTACTAAGTATCCAATAGCTATGATTTAAAACTGGCGCCAAAAATATGCTAATATACTATGTTGGCCCATCCTACTTCAGCTATATGCTAATATGCACTTCTCTACCTAGTTTTTTACTGGCTATAAGTGCCAAATGTATCATTCCAATGGATTTAGTTTTACATAGCTTCCCTGTTTCCACTTTGCTGCCATCGAGTGGCCAAAGTGTAATACTAACTTTTTAAAGATTTTTCAGAAGCATTTATTTCCATTATTTTTATTCCTGCATGACTTCCCTGTTTCCACTTTGCTGCCATCCAGTGACCAAAGTGTTTGTTTGTGTCTTTCGGCTTTTCCCGGTTAGGGGTCGCCACAGTGGAACTCCGGTCCGCTAATGATTGGTAGTGGATTTTTACGTACCGGGTTACCAGCCCTGACGCACAACCTTCAACGAAGGCACGCCCCATTCACGTATGCCTCCACACAGAAGACGCTCTAGCTGAGAATCGAACAGGACAACGTCTTACTATGAGGCGACAACGCTACTGCAGCACCACCACCGCAGTGTAATGCTAGCTTTTTTAAAAATTTTTTCAAGAACATTTGTTTTATTTTTCTTTGTTTGTCATATATAAACTTACTATAATTAACTTTAACTAACAGGTCGCCTTTCGGGAATTTTTATATATGATCTTCTTTAACAGTTATCTACTTTTCCAGATATATGAAACAATTCTTATCTATAAATACCAAACTATTAAAATATTAAAATATTACTTACGCAGCCAAAAGCATGGTCACTATGGTAACTCTGCTTCCGTCAGCACAGAAATGCATAGCTGCACATTATAATTGTATATCCTTTTACTATATAAATAGAGAGTCCATTATTCACTAAATAATCTCTAGGTATATAAATATAAATATATGAAATGACGTCCCTATTCACTGCCTTGATAGTAAACAATGTCCAAATATACCTGTTGCAAGACTATCACTATTATGAAGCAAGAACATGCACACATCCTTAGTGAAAAGCAATATTCAGATAGTTAAAGTTATAGGTGATCTCTTCTTTGATTTACCAAGGCTTTCAACACTGGTGATCACTATCCTCTGTTGAACAGATTCTTATCCACATCACTTTCTAAAGACACTGTATAATGATTTGCTGCTAATTCAGAAGGCAGAACTCAGAATGCAGTAAGGAAGTAACCTACTAATGTATGCACTATGAAATTTTCTTTTCTGTAGTCTTTGTAAATAGCATTCTGGATCACTATGGGACATAAGACACTGGTCCAGTGACATGAACCACCATTTTCTCACTGGCTGTAAATATGCACATTGCCAAGGGTATTCCTGCAACAAAGTTTCAGCTTCATGCAAAAATGATAAAAATACCTCTTAATAAATACCGCCCTCCCCAAAATTAATACATGCTGCCTGCTACAACTAAAATATACTCTAACAACACTGCTTCTTCTAGTATATCCGCAAAAAGAAGCTTAACAGAAAAAAGTCAAAATGTTTAAAACATCTTTATAAAAATAACACTTAACACATAGGACCACATATATTAATAGTAAGGAAAAAAACATATTGACATTTTTTCCATTTACATGCATTATACAATTCTTTTTCTTTCTTTATAACAACTGTGTTTCTACACATTACATAAATAAATTCCTGCCTTCCCTTAAACCTCAGTCCTACTGAACATCAGTCTTCATATATTGTTCCACAGATTCCATTTATTTCCATGTAATTTGCTCCTTACATTTTCTAAAGTTCCCTCTTCCCATTATTTTCTCTCTTTTACAATATTCAGTACTTCAAATACAGTTGGTTTAGATTTTGATTTCCATTTTCCAGTTGCTGCTTTTTTATCCAGCCAACAGAATTAAATTTAGTAAGGTCTTACTATGTCAGTTCCAGTGTCCCAGCTCAACAAAAAGTCAGTTTTGATAAACTAATGACATTCACAAAGACTGAAATCATCGCTGACCTGCAGATTAAAACAGACATTATCAAAACACATCAGAAACTGCTCAGGTTTTATAGAGCAAAACATTTATAGTGAAATGAATGACAAGTAACTCAAGTAAAGGTCTTCTTGCTTCCAATCTAAAGCACACACACTCACACTAACCTTCATTTTTTTGAAATCTATAACAACGTAGTCTGTTACGTATCTAGCTTGTGCTGCAAGCCATCATAGTGAGTTACTTGATTGAAAAAGTACATCCCAAGATGCATCACAAATGTATGTACTCCTCTAAAAAAGCCTACATTTTCTGATAACAACCCTGTCCCTGTACTTTGTGCTCTACTACCTATTCAGTGGCCAAAGGTGTGCAAGTAGTTAGAAGAACAGTTTGTGATGTATGTCTGTTCATCAAACTACTGATATAGGAATACAGAGAGCATTATTCAGAAGCTCTACAAATGAATACTGTCCAGGGAACAGAGCACTGGAGAAATACAGACTTGGTTTACTGCTAAACAAACCTCATCTTTGTTCTGAGGCTGGTGAAATTCATATTAGTAAAAACACATACACACACACACACACACACATATATATATATCTAAATATATATATATATATATATATATATATATATATATACACACACACACACACACACACACACACACACACACAGACACACATATATAGATAGATACATACATATACACATATATACTTCTTTTGCGGCAAAGGGTTGGGAGACAAAGTTTCCCACATTACCAGTGGCATTTTTTTTTCTGTAAACAATTTGCATCATGGAATGTTGTTCATATTAATTTCTGTAATTCAAAGCACTGGATTTCTTACAACACTGCTGACACCAAGGTATAGGCTTGGTATAAGCTTTCTTTCATAACTTGTCAAACCACATCTATAAGATCAACCAAGAAGCCCAAGGTGACCTACCTCAAAAACACCTGAATATGTAAGAGTTGTACTATGTAATGTACATGTTTAAAAAAATGGTTCCTCATCCTTACATACCATGTTAAAGGATGTGTACTATACTGTATGATTTCTTGTAAAGTGGTGCTATCTGAAATACATGTTAAAGAAAGCAAGATACAGCTTGTCTTTCTGTTTTTCTTTTAGTAGTCTTGATATACTAAATGTTAAATGGTATTGGACATCAAAAACAAAGTTTTCATGTACAGCACATGGTGGCAAAAATACAGAAAATGATGTTTTTTGTGTACCACATACAGATACGTGCAGAAATGAAAATACACCATTTTTGGTGTACATAAAACAGCTTTATCTTTCATTTGAGGACCAGTTTGACTGCAGCCACTCTGCTTCTTTCTGTCAGTTTCACTTCAGGGATAATCTTTTGACAACTGGAAAATACAGAAGCAGAAAAACATTTTTTTCCTGACTATGAGCAGAATATTTTAGAAACCTACAAAGGTATAGTGTGCTATCTTTCTGCATGATGTAGGACAGGAAGCCCTGAACGTTTATATTGCATTTAAAGTTCTGAATGGGAGAAACAGAACAGTATTCAAAATGGCATACTGACTAAGGGCACTTACATTAGCAAATTAAAGAATCGAGCCAAAAACTGGGAATTTATTCAGCAGTGTGACTTAGTGTGAAAAAAAAATCAAGCATGGCTATCTAAAATAATCATCAGACAATGTCGCTATTACTTACAGGACATGATTTAATGTTAGGTGAAGTGACCGATGCGAACAGAATGAGTGAAACTCATCCCTCATTCCAAGTAAAATATCTCACTTCACTTAATATTTTATGCTTGTACACTGAGTGAAGGAAAAGCATAAGTGAGAAATACTGAGCAAAACCGAGCTGTAAAATCTCTAGCAAGACAGACGTGTGGTGCAAAGAAAGTCTTATGCAGCAGATGTGGCTATAAGCATGTTAAAAAGAAATGTTCTGCTATTAATAAAATTATGTAGAACATTGACAAAAAGAACCATTTTGCTAGTGTATGAAATGACAGAAACAATTTTAAAGTCAAGAAACTGTATAAATTAGAGTCAAGAAATCCAGTGACTTATGAGCATGATTTGTGTTGAGAATATGCAAAGTGTGAATTGTGCGCAAGATAAAACTATAAAAAAGAAATGACCACAAAAGAATTGGAAATCTTAGAAGCAAACCTTTGAATTAATAATGGAAATGTGACTAGACACTGGGGCAGAGTGTGACACAATACTGGTTCAACCGATCGAGGCACTAGGTCTCAAATGGCACAATGCAGCAATCCTAAGCAGCAGCTATGTAAACTGTTTACACTAAGCATCAAATAAAATCAAATGGAAAGAAAGCATTTATATTCAAAAATACATGTATCGGTTGTTTCTAAGCATACGGTCTAGGAGAATATTGAGGAGCCCAACCAATTTCCTAACTGCCAAAAATCACTGTCTGACTGACTTGCTCAATGGTGAACACAAGTTGAGGGAATCAAACTCTGGACAATAGGAAGCAGCATATTAACAAACCATAGCTTTAATTCTTTGTGCTAAATGCTAGTCTCTAACTGCCAGACTATATTTCCAACTATAAGAAAAAAGGAATACTTGATTCAATGGAAATCATTTGATATCAGAGACATGCATGTTCTGGAAAAGCAAGAATGAAAACACAAACTTATATATACCAACCTCAAAACTGCTTTTTCTTGGAGAATTCCTCTTTCTCTGAATTATGGCAATCTTGAAGTTGGTATGCATACATCTGGGTGGTCTGGGGGCTTGCATCCCTCTCATTAGGGAGTACAAGGAGTCCTCCCTCACAAAGAACTTTAAAGGGAGAACAGCAATGTTTTCCATTCGCTGATCTGCATCTTTTAAAATTTCAGCACTTGCAGTTTTGAGTTTCACAGCTACAATAAGGAGCCACAAACAATTCAGGGCAGATGATACTACAAATGCACCTTCTAGACTAGGTCATCTGTATTGTTCAAAGCTTGGTATATTGTAATGAATTCAATGTGTAAATACACTGTTAAAGTATGGATCAGAAAATGTCCAGTCATTTGATTTAAAGAGTTCAAAGAACAGATTACTGACTTTAGTATCTTATCAGAGTTTTATAGTGTTCAGACAGATCACATAATGAATCTTGTAAGTATATCCGCCATGAATGAATCCAGTAGCTTCACAGGTTATAAGTGAGAAAGATTTACATCACATGGAGAAAATGTGCCTGACTCAGTAAAAGAGCTGATTAAGTGGGTCAAAAACATGATTACTCATTTGAGGCAAAGCAAAATTTGTTTGCCCAGAACCAAATACTTTTAACATAATTTAGTAAAAAAACAGCAATATCTGCTAAATACAGTTTAAACTGCAGTTCTCTGTTGTAATTCTGAAACCTGTATTTGCAACTTCCAGAAACATGAAGAAAACAAAACTATAGTGGAACACTGAATGTAGATAATCAATATTTTAAAAGTTCCTCTTTACAGGCAACAAGCCCCTTGCATCTCCCTCATCCATTTTTCTTAACTCTGAGACTGTCATGCCTTAGAGAAAAGAAAATATTCCACAGCACCACTGTCATAGACTTGATAAAACATCCCTATTTTTACATATTCAATCTTGCTATTCACACTTAAGAGTTTTGGAAGTTAAAACTCTTATCATTAAACTCGAATAGTGAAAGTATCAACCTGTGTAAACGACTGTCATTCTGTAATCACCCATGGGTAGGTACAAATTTCTGTGAATGGCATTCAGTATTTAATCAACAGATGAAATATTTCGCAGAGCTGTTGCACAGGCAATGAAAGGACCCAAAGGTGTTGATGGTATAACTGATATACCAGTGCTGACCAAGCAGAGGAAAACCATAATGTGAGACAAACTAAATTATTGATAAGGCAAAAACAGAACAACCTCAAGCTGAACAAAATTAATTACAAAACCATGGTTTCAGATCCAGAATGTATGGACAATTTCATATAGTCACAGGGCCCAAAACCAAATACTAATAAATCAACTGCCATAGAACTGTCACTTTGACTACAGCATAAGTAAGCACTCACAGAAATAATGCAGCATCTTTCTAAGATTATTCCAAACAAACCTGTTGGATGTGAGTTAGCCATGAAGAAAGGCATTAGATTATGAAGGGGATTTTTTTTTTTTTTTTTTGATGGAGCATGGAACAAAAAAAAGGAGCAAGTATACATCTAGCAAATGAGTCACCTACACAAAGTATTATGAGATAAATTGGTCGGTCACACTGCAAACTGATGCCACTTAGAATGGCAATGGTATAATGATTCTACAGGAAGGTAAACAGTCACACCAGTCACTTATAAGTCAACAGCCTTTATAGAATACCAGAGTAGATATCTTCAGTTAGCAAAAATGTTTTACAGTATGAATTAACAAAGTTCCATGAGAATAATTATGACAAAATAATGTTGGTATAAAAGATCACCAACTGATGTAATACTGTCTCACAACTGAGAATACTTTAAGATATAACAAGGAAAACTTGCCAAAGCAAAAGTGCAGTATAAGGAAATAAATACAACCATATTTTCTATCTCTAGAAGAAATAAGCTGTAAAGAAGGGATTATATTTAAACCAGGTAAAGTAATAATGCACAATCGATGAAAGTAGATGCCAAGTCAGCCTCACTGAAGATGAGTGCATATGAATGATAGAACAGTGCTGCAGCCAACATTTCTTGTTGTTAGATATTCCCACTGTAAAGCACTGTATACAACTTTGCTGGTGATGACATGAGAAAAACTGGCAGCATCCAAAACAGTTTTTTTTTTTGGAAAATAAGTCCAGACTGTCTCCAATCTTCTGATACTGCAGTAGAACACTGGCAAATGTTAAAACTGGGTGGGATTTTAGGAAAAGGTGTGAGGGTAGGGAGGCAGGTGTTTGGACAGTGAGATCCCCCTGCTAACTGCTACTTTATTTTTGGCTGTTTTCTTTATGCTGTCTCCAGTAAATGGCATGTAGTTACTAAAACAATTCCTGCTCTACTTTGTAATGGGAGGATGGAAGAGCTGTTTGACCAATTCTATCATCTTCTCCTTTTCTTCCAGCATTTTGAATATTTCTTCAGAAGAGGATTCAAGAAGCAGTTCCTTGCGAGAACATACCTTCATGAGCAGTGTTTCTTTCTTTTTTATTCTCACCCAGGAATGCCTTCTGGTTATGGATCATTTTGCAGCAGCCAAGGATGCTGCATCCATTAATATAATTTCTGCAGACATGTGAAACAGTTTGGCTACAGTTTACCAGTTTAGCCTTCACAGAATCATTGATAACTCCTTTGGGTGTCTTATTTAGCTTTTTGATAATTTCTCTGTGATACTTAGTCATGCAGTATCGGCAGTTCATGGCACAAAAGACTAGGACTGTTGATCTACTGACCTTCTTCCCAACATGATCTAATATACTTCCCAATCAGTTGGAAGAATGTTGGCCATAGAACCAACACGGATCATTTTCTAGTATACATGGACCCTACCTCTGGATCTGCATCTTCTCCCTCCTATTTTGCAAGGTCTACTCAACAAATGTGCCACAGAATCTCTACCACCACAGCATCTATGAAAAGGCTTTACTCCAGACTTTTCCTGGTACACAGAGGAGGAGAATATAACCTATTCTGGACTTGTCTCACCTCAGTACTTTTCTGAAGGTACCTTCTTTCAAAATGCTTTCCCTTCAAACTTTATTTTATACTTCATCTTATCCCAAGGTTTTCTGGTATCCTTGGATCTTAAAGGACCTTCATGTTCCCATTCACACTTCTTACAGGAAATTCCTCAGCTTGTTCACAACTCTTTCAGTTCTTTGCTTTACCCTTTGGATTATCTACAACACTGAGGAATAAAAATGCCTAGCTCAAGCTATTGCTTTTTATAGGACTCAGGGAATTTAAATGTTCCCAAACCCCAACAACATTCTTATGCAGGCAACCTCTCAAAAAGTCCTGTTAAGGCATCTTAATCTACACTACCTCCCTTCTGCAGAGGCTGGGCTTCATGATCAATGTAAAAAAGTATAAATTGACTCCTACCCACAATCTAGTTTTTCTGGGATGCAGGCTGGACACACATCTCTTGCTAGCATTTCTCCCACCAGAGAAAGTGCATATACTCTCTCCTTGTATTTTCAATCCCTTCTTCCTCTTCTACATTGCCTTGCAAGTGAAATTCTTAGGGCTGCAGGTTTCATGGTAGCTTCTAGCTTAATGATTCCCTATGCCAATGGTAGTTAAAGTCTCTCTGGTCTCAACATTACCACCCACTGGACACTCAGATTCCACTACTGCCCTTTCTAAAAAGCCAGCTGCATTGGTGATCCCTCACAAGCAGTTGAATCCAAGGCTACCATTCAAACAAACTGCTCCCACTCAGGAATTGCAAACAGATACATCAGATCTAGCTCAGGGTGCATGGACAGTCTCCTTAGTAGTTCAGGGTCAAGACCCTCTCCTCAAATAAAGGAAGAACACATTAATGTGATAAGAAATGAGAGAACTTGTTCAGGGTCTACAGGTATTTTCTCAGTTCTGGAATCTAGGATACCTCAGGATTTTCACAGGCAACACAATAATTGTGTGGTATATAAACAAATGGGAGGAAGACAGTCTTACCAATTATGCAGACTGGCTTTCCCAGCATGGGACCAAGCTATAAAAGTAAATCTGTCTCTGTAAGCAGTTTACATTCCTTCCCAGAACAATGTTCTTGCAGATTAAGTCAGTCCCTGGAAGACCCTCACGAATGGATGTTGAACAGGGTGGCCTGAAAATCCACAAATATGGTATTCCTTTCTTCCTCGGGAGCCTTTTATAAGGGAACTGATACCAAGGCTATTTTAGATGCAGCTCCTTGATCATCTGTGCTCATTATCACAAAACACTACAAGGCCGAAGCTTTCTCTATATCTAGAGAGTCATTTGCTAGATCTGTGCTATCTGGAATAACTGACAGATGGACCATTTCTAGTTTATGTACCCTTTCTAATTGACAAGCTTTGGAAATCACCAAATGGTACTGAAATACTGCAACAGTGACTGAAAGAAGGACTTAGTTCTTACACAATTGTAGTAACTATAACACTAGATATCATACTGAATACTGTTGCAATATTTCTTCCCACCCTCCTACCCCTTTTTCTTATCTATTTTTCTGGACTCTTGTGGACTGAGGGGGAACAACCTCCATGTTTCTCTCCTCTTAACTGACCTTAATCCTTATGCTATTTCTTTTATTCAAATGTTTCCAGTTTCTCCTGGCTTAAAGATAGTCTTAAGGATCTCATGCTCATACATCCAAGTATGTACCCTTATGCTCACAGGCTTAGATCATACATTGGACGTACGATCATATGGAAGTCTTTTTGGCTTTGGTCCCCTCACTGAACATCAGGTTACATCTGTGCAATAACCCCAATAGTACTGGAATATTGCAACAGTTATCTAAGGAAGGACATCATGCAAGGTTTTTCCTATCTAAAATGTTTTACACAACCTGCTGTATTCACAAATCAGGTATGTGCCCCCAGTGTCTCTATGATTCCCCCAAATTCTGCCCATGTTAAGATCACAAAATCTAAAAACTGGTGTGGCAATTCTATTTTTCCTTTCTGTGCTGATAAGCTTTGGACGTCCATCCCTACTAGAATAAGAATAGTGTATGTCTGAAGGCCATTCATATTAAACTCCTTCTCCAAATGTCCTGTACTTGTGAAATAACCTGTAACAGACAAAATCTGAAGTATATCTACAACGTAGTATCAATTCCATACCAAGAAAAAGCTAGACTTCCCACTGGGTGATTACCCACACTCCAATATTCTTCTGCTCCTTCATGTTCCTGCTCTCCCATCTCTCAGCATCCTACAGAATGTTTTAAGTGACCCTCCTCTAAACTCATTCTTCATAAACATACTACCTTAAACTTACTACAATGCAAATATCTTCTTTCTATATCTATTTTCACTTTCATCGTCTTTATCTTTCTCTTTTCTCATCCCCAAACAGACCCACAATATCCGTTATCCATGTTAATTTCCATTTTGACTTTTCCTCTGCAATGGTAATTCCATTTATATCACACTTAATATTTTTTTCTGCAACCCATACACAGTACCATAAAATATCACTGGCTACGTTACTCATGCTCTCTACTACACGTTCTCAGCAGCTGCTGCTATCATCTTCTGATTATACATTCCCGCTAACCTTTAAATGTCTATTACTGTAACAAAAGAATTTAGTCAAGATTACTAAATAATTTCGCCAGAACTACATCTTTCTTCCCAGCTTGTTTTTTGATAAAAAACACAAGTGACCAAAACTGAGGGCTATGCTGCTCAATGCTAGGAGTCTAAACCTCAAAATGCACTCACTCAAGGCACTCCTCAAAATGGAGAACATTGACGTCTGTGCACTGACTGAGACCTGGTTCAAGGCTCCCAAGAGCACCCCAGCACTACCAGGCTATAATTCATACCACGTTTCGGCCACAAAACCTGGACTGAAACACTAAAGGCGGAGGTGTGTCCATATTCATCAAGGATATCCACACCTCCAGGCTAGTTGCACAACACAATGCCTCTGAGATCATCCAAGTGCAACTAACCCTGGGCAAAAATGCATTCCAAATTGTAGCTTGTTATAGATCCCCCACCATGACCCAGGACCCACACTCCTCGTTCCTGGAGAAATAGGAAAAAATGAGGGTCCAACCAAATACCCTAATAATGGGCAATTTCAATTACCCTAACATAAACTGGGAAAACTATTCTTGTACTAATCCCCTTGCTCAACGATTCCTGGAATTTATAAACTCTAATGTCCTGGTTCAACTTGTCAACACCCCCACCAGGGGCAACAATATTCTGGACCTGGTCATTACCAACATGGGTGACCGGTGCTCAACACCCGAGATCAATTCCTCGGTGGTTAGAGCAGACCATAAACTAATCACCCTAGATATCTACATCCCGACCCCACACAAGGAAACCATTGTAAAAAATTTTTCCAAAGCGAACTTCACGCTACTCAAAACAGAGGTGGCTAACTTCGCGACTCCCTTGCAGATGGATAATACAGTCACGACTGCTGAATCCTACAAAAATGCACTCTACAAGCACCTGCATGAGTGCATGGATCGTGCTATCCCTAACAAAACCAAGACGCTATCCTCCAAAAAAAGGAAGCCAATCTGGTGGTGTCCTGCCCTTAACAAACTCTACATCAGAAGGAAGAAGCTGTGGCAAAAGAGAGTAAAGCCCCATGAATGGAGGAACTCCCTGACGGGCCTCAGTAAGAAGCTAAGATCCCTCCTAAAATCCTCCAAAGCGAATTTTGAAAGAAAAATTGCCATGGATTCCAAAGACAATCACAAGGAATTCTTTAGCTATGACAAGAATCTCCAAGGCAACACCCAGATCTGAGCTACAGCAGAATGGCACAAAATATACAGTGCCAACTGATATTGCCAACATCTTGGCAGATAGGTTCAGTGCTAACTTTACTCCCCTCTCCCCCCAAAGGGCCTATAACTATACCAAATGATTGTAGAGCCCCATTAATCACAAACATGCAGGTAAAAATGGCACTCTCTAAAGCCAAAAACACAGTGTCCATGGGACTGGACAACATCCCAGGCTGCGTCTTACACGAACTCCAAAATGAACTAGCCCCCCACCTAAACTCCATGTTCAATCACAGCCTCACCACAGGCTATGTGCCCACTGAATGGTGCACAGCAACAGTTATCCCACTCCACAAAGTAGGAGTCACCACAGGCCCTGGGAACTATCGACCTATTAGTCTAACAAGCCTGGTCTGCAAGGCCATAGAGAGTATCATCATGGAACTCATAAACAAAGACATTGGTAACCTCCAAACTTTGGATGCTACCCAATTCGGATTTGCAAAGGGTAGAGCATGTCTCCTAAACCTGATAGACTTCTTTGAAACAGTTACCAAAGCCATAGACGAGCGCAAGGTGGTCCACACAGCCTACCTGGACAATGCTAAAGCCTCTGATACTATCCCCCAATTCAGGAATCATAGATAAACTCACCAACCTTAACATAAACCCTTACATCATGAGATGGGTGGCCAACTGGCTCACGGACACAACTCACACGGTGAGAGTTGGAGACTCCGGGTCCGACTCCAAACCAGTGACAAGTGGAGTGCCCCAGGGCTCAGCCTTGGGACCTCTCCTATTTGGTATATACTTCTCCGAAGTGCAAGCAAACACTGAGGGTCTATGGCTAACCATGTTCGCAGATGACTGCAAAGTGGGTGCCATAATGGATTCCCCTGCCGATGTAGACATCCTGCAAAAGGGCCTCACCGAGACAGATACCTGGTGCCAAAACCATGGCCTCAAGCATAATGCCAAAAAGTGCATTGTCATTCCCTTTGGTAAAAACACGGTACCCATGAATTACCAAATAGGGGGAAGTTCACTTTAATACAGAAAGTGTGATAAGAGACCTTGCGACCCAAGTGGATAATAACCTCTCCTTTGATAATCACATTGCCACAGTGGTCAGAAAATCTTTTTACGTGGCCCACCTAATCACAAAAGGGTTTGCATTTAGAAAAAAGGAAGTCATGGTCCCCCTCTACTCATCACTTATCAGATCCCTCATTGAGTACAATGCCCCGTTTGGGATGTACCTCACAAAACACCTACAACAACTGGAGAGGCCCCAAAAGTACCTCACCAAGAGGATTGTTGGCCACAAACAGTTGCCCTATGCCGAACAGCTCAAGAAACTCCAACTCTACTTGGTCGTATACTGCTTACTCTGAGATCATCTCTGTCTGACATACAAAGCTATGTCAAACCCAGAATTGATGGACATGCTCCACTTAACGGAATCCTAATCTCCCTGAGCTACACGCTCTAGGGACCTAAACCTCACTAAATCAATAAATAGGACATGCTGGGGGGATAGATTCTTGACCCAGAGAATTCCAGTGCTCTGGAACAAAATGCCCATCCACATCAAGCAGAGCTCATCATTAGCACTCTTCAAGAAAAACCTTGATGAGTGGATGGGTAATAGGAAATTCACCCCTGGGATCAGGTCTGTGGCTCTGCTTGATAGAGGGGCAGGAATTTAATCTACATGGGTGGCGAAAGCCAAGACACTTTTGGCTAGGCTTACTTATGCCCTCAGGCGATAGCCTAGTACCTACCTATGAACCTAAAAGAAAACAGATTCCAGCCCTCATTATACCTATGTTTTTGCCATACATCAGTAAATGAAAGGATTTGATGGAAAGATATCCTTACTGATTATGCCAGAAGAGTAAAGTTGTGTGTAAGGTGATTACCATAAAAGTAGCTCTTCAAGGACAATTCATATGGAGGGATGGCATAACACACATTCAGATATACACTGTATTGTTTAATACACTATTTTGCTCTTCATGTCTGCATTCATAAATAGGTAGTTTAAGAAAGCAGATGCACTAAAATGGCAGATATTCCTCCCACAACAGTATAACAAAAATATTAGCCCAGAAAACAAATGTGCCTAAAATCATACGTGCTCAAAATAAATTACTATTACACAGGCAGTGTGTAATGTAAACTTATGTTAATATATTCTTCCTTAACTACAGCAAATCATGTGAGGCCAAGAGGCCTCATTACCTCCGTTCCTACACCCATGTGATACCCCCACCCTTACTGGCTATCCCACCAAAGCACCAAGAGTAAGAGGCCTAAAATTTGGCTTGTTGGATGTTAATAGTTTTCACTAATAAACAGATGCATCTACAAGCTTATATAATGCAAGATGCTCTAAATATAGCAGCCACAAGAGATTCATTGCTAACACATGATCTTTTGGTATTTCCAGCATCAATAATACAGACATATCTTCTATCCTAAGATAAACGACTTGGGTGAGGGAGTGGGATAGTGTGCTTCATTTAGTTAAAACAAAGTGCAATATCAGAGTTAAGCTTGTCAGTAGATACTGATGAAGGACTTCTGCTGAAACCGGTTTATCTGTGAGACTATGGACCAAAAATAAAATCAACTGCACTGCATTTGAGTGGTGTGGTGTGCACTTTTGTGCCGAACAGTGTTCTTGCAACCTAAATAGTACATGTTGGAGGGACAGGTATGTGTCCCTGAGAATACCGAAGGTATGGAACAAGCTTCCCATCCATGTGAAGCAGAGTTCATTCCTGACCCTATTCAAAAGCAACCTTGACCAGTGGATGGGAAACCAGAAATTTACCCCCATACTGGCACCTATGCTGCTATTGGACAGAGGCAACTTGTAAATGCTCTACCACTTCAACATAACTATATGTCCCAGGGTAATATATCCTGTCTTGCATAAACAGGGAAAATATGGCCCAATCTATATGAACTATCTGTTCTTGGGTAATGGATCAATTCAATTACAAATGGGAAAATATGGCTAAGCTTAAAAGACCTTGGTAACCTCCAAACTTTGGATGCTACCCAATTCAGATTTGCAAAGGGTAGGTCATGTCTCCTAAACCTGACAGACTTCTTTGAAACAGTTACCAAAGACATAGACGAGGGCAAGGTGGTCCACACAGCCCACCTGGATGTCGCTAAAGCCTCCGATACTATCCCCCATTCAGGAATCATAGATAAACTCACCAACCTTAACATAAACCTTTACATCATGAGATGGGTGGCCAACTGGCTCACGGACACAACTCACATGGTGAGAGTTGCAGACTCCGGGTCCGACTCCAAACCAATGACAAGTGGAGTGCCCCAGGGCTCAGTCTTGGGCCCTCTCCTGTTTGGTATATACTTCTCCGAAGTGCAAGCAAACACTGAGGGTCTATGGCTAATCATGTTCGCAGATGACTGCAAAGTGGGTGTCATAATGGAGTCCCCCTGCCGACGTAGACATCCTGCAAAAGGGCCTCACCGAGACAGATACCTGGTGCCAAAACCATGGCCTCAAGCTAAATGCCAAAAAGTGCATTGTCATTCCCTTTGGTAAAAACACGGTACCCATGAATTACCAAATAGGGGGAAGTTCACTTAACACAGAAAGTGTGATAAGAGACCTTGCGACCCAAGTGGATAGTAGCCTCTCCTTTGATAATCACATTGCCACAGTGGTCAGAAAATCTTTTTACGTGGCCCACCTAATCACAAAAGGGTTTGCATTTAGAAAAAAGGAAGTCATGGTCCCCCTCTACTCATCACTTATCAGATCCCTCATTGAGTACAATGCCCCATTTGGGATGTACCTCACAAAACACCTACAACAACTGGAGCGGCCCCAAAAGTACCTCACCAAGAGGATTGCTGGCCTCAAACAGTTGCCTTATGCCGAACAGCTCAAGAAACTCCAACTCTACTCAGTCGTATACTGTTTACTCTGATGAGATCTCTGTCTGACATACAAAGCTATGTCAAACCCAGAATTGATGGACATGCTCCACTTAAAGAAATCCCAATCTTCCCGAGCTACACGCTCTAGGGACCTAAACCTCACTACATCAATAAATAGGACATGATGGGGGGATAGATTCTTGACCCAGAGAATTCCAGTGCTCTGGAACAAAATGCCCATCCACATCAAGCAGAGCTCATCATTAGCACTCTTCAAGAAAAACCTTGATGACTGGATGGGTAATAGGAAATTCACCCCTGGGATCAGGTCTGTGGCTCTGCTCAATAGAGGGGCAGGAATTTAATCTACATGGGTGGCGAAAGCCAAGACACTTTTGACTAGGCTTACTTATGCCCTCAGGCGATAGCCTAGTACCTACCTATGAACCTAAAAGAAAACAGATTCCAGCCCTAATTATACCTCTGTTTTTGCCATGCATCAGTAAATGAAAGGATTTGATGGAAAGATCTCCTTACTGATTATGCCAGAAGAGTGAAGTTGTGTGTAAGGTGATTACCATAAAAGTAGCTCTTCAAGGACAATTCATATGGAGGGATGGCATAACACACATTCAGATATACACTGTATTGTTTAATACACTATTTTGCTCTTCATGTCTGCATTCATAAATAGGTAGTTTAAGAAAGCAGATGCACTAAAATGCAGATATACCTCCCACAACAGTATAACAAAAATATTAGCCCAGAAAACAAATGTGCCTAAAATCATACATGCTCAAAATAAATTACTATTACACAGGCAGTGTGTAATGTAAACTTATGTTAATATATTCTTCCTTAACTACAGCAAAGAATGTGAGGCCAAGAGGCCTCATTACCTCTGTTCCTACACCCATGTGATACCCACACCCTTATTGGCTATCCCATCTCACCAAAGCACCAAGAGTAAGAGGCCTAAAATTTGGCTTGTTGGATGTTAACAATTTTCACTAATAAACAGATGCATCTACAAGCTTATATAATGCAAGATGCTCTAAATATAGCAGCCACAAGAGATTCATTGCTAACACATGATCTTTTGGTATTTCCAGCATCAATAATACAGACACATCTTCTAGGTGTGGGATAGTGTGCTTCATTTAGTTAAAACAAAGTGCAATATCAGAGTTAAGCTTGTCAGTAGATACTGATGAAGGACTTTTGCTGAAACCGGTTTACCTGTGAGACTATGGACCAAAAATAAAATCAACTGCACTGCATTTGAGTGGTGTGGTGTGCACTTTTGTGCCGAACAGTGTTCTTGCAACCTAAATAGTACATGTTGGAGGGACAGGTATGTGTCCCTGAGACTACCCCTGGTATGGAACAAGCTTCCCATCCACGTGAAGCAGAGTTCATTCCTGACCCTATTCAAAAGCAACTTTGACCAGTGGATGGGAAACCAGAAATTTACCCCCAGACTGGCACCTATGCTGCTATTGGACAGAGGCAACTTGTAAATGCTCTACCACTTCAACATAACTATATGTCCCAGGGTAATATATCCTGTCATGTATAAACAGGGAAAATGTGTCCCAACCTATATGAACTATCTGTTCTTAGGTAATGGATCCATTCAATTACAAATGGGAAAATATGGCTAAGCTTAAAAGATCAACTAGGGATGTTCACCTAGTAACAGACTATGAACCTGTGACCCTAAGAATGGTTGACAAAATGAACAGATTGGAATGAGAGACATTGTTTAAAAAATATGGAAACAGACAAAGGTATCTTGTTTCTAAGAATTCTTAGTGCTTAGAAGGTAATGTTAAGCATGTTAAACTTCCACTAATGTAGCCTGTTTCACAAAGAAAGAGGCAGTTGTTTCCAGTAACCAATGCTCGTTTGGGGGACTCTCACAGGATAGTTGGGTCAGTCAGCTAGCACTGGTGTGCGGAGCCATTTAAGCCTGGAAAAGGACTATATCAATAAGATTCCATAAAATCTCCCATCACCACTAGTGATCATTCCACACTCCCCAAAAGGTCACCAATTTTTTCGAACTCCCAGCATCTCCAATGGGTGAGTACCTTTCTTATTCCCTGGCTACCCCTCAAACTATTCTGAACATCATCCTTATATTTTTAGGAAGAAAAATCAGAGGATAACAGAACTAGTAACTTTCAGAAAGTTTCTTTATTACACACCAATTTCCGAAAATGATAGCTCTCATCATGGAGTACCAATTGCATAACATATTTTATTTATCTCTCATCTCAGGTATAATCCTCCTGTGAACTTAAACAACCTCTAATAATTACATTGCCTGAGGTTTCCTCATCACCACAGCCCGAAGACTTTTGTTCTGCTATGAATATGTGCTCCATTGCTAAAATATTTGAGAAACACATATTCAGTGCATCTCTTGAATTTGTAAACAATTGTAGACTATTTTCTCAGACACATTTTGTTTATTATTTTTTATTTAACATTTGTTAACTGTGAAAGTCCGACTTGGAACAAAGCCAATTTTCAGCGGAGGCCCGGGGAGAAATGCTCCAAACAGGATATATGGTTTAATGAAACAGAAGAATACCCCTTAAAGTCAGCCATCTACTGTCTCATGAATAGTCTTCTGAAACATGGAAAATGCCTCCTAAATTGCACTCCATTAATTAATTAATATATGCCTTCAAAATCATCAATATACATTAGCAACTGCCACAAAAGCTAAAAGCAGCTGGTTTAATTTCTGGAATTACTAAACTGGATGAAAGGCTCTCTCTCTCTCTCAGAAAGGTTGTATAAGGTATGCTCAGGTAATATCATCTTGAAGAAAGACCATTCAAGGCTGGAGTTTTTCACTGTACTCTTCCTCCCTACACTTCAATAACCTAGCCTAGCATAACTGTATGCAGATTACCTTCTCCTTCTATATTCTGAAAAATTAGGTCTCCACAAAGGGTTTTGGTATGTGATTGAATATATGGTAAAACTTTACTGTAATATTAAGACTTCACTGACTCAGTTCAGTTTAATCTCGTGCACTTTTAACAAGTCACTTGTTACAATAGCTAAAGTTTCAACAAGTAATTGCTGAAACATAAAAAATATAGGTAGAGTGCACATTAAGCAAAATGCCTTTTACTTCACAAGCACAAGTAACAGCCATGAGGAAGTCTATGGGTAATCTGATTTTAAGGCTTGTGAACGGAATGAATAAGCCTGCCTTAACCAAAGTGAGTAAATGAAGAACTAAGTGTCTACAATTACATCCAACAATTTTATAACAGAATGACAAAAAAAGTAAAAACCCATATCATGCTGCCAAGGCTCTGATGTAAAAAAAAATCTGGTCCTGGTATTTAACCCATTACAGCACATACTGATACAAATTAAACTGTGTAATCTGTAAGAAAAAAATGTATTAATTGCTGTTTTAACCAATGCAGTAGCTAAACTGTGTTTCAGTGGCAATACTACTGCTATAAGAGGAGAGTAAAGTGCTTTTAATTAATTATATGAAGGAAGTCTTGTAGGAGAGTGCACTGAACAGTTTTTAATACATAGTTAATATATTAGCTGTGTAAATACAATTTTTGGAACCTTTAAGTGATGATGAAGAATTATTTTACTCTGCTATAAAAGCCACAGACAAGTTTATAGCTGTAGTCAGCAATAATAAAATATACAAATGAAGGATATCCCTTGTAATTTCATTTAAGTTATGTAACCAAAACAAACTATGTACTTTACATCTTAGTGTTTACTAATCTCTCTCCATCCCGCTAAAAAGAGTTCCAAGTATTATACTGCAAAATAAGACAAATACAAAAATGAACTATGATTGATTATATGAAATGACAAATGTGGTATATCAACTCATACAAACAATCTCCTTTTAAGCAGAAAAAAAAGCATTTCAATCTTAATTGTCCCTCTCTAAACCATTGTGACTAACTGGTGAAATATGCATTGCTGTGTTGTATGTATAAACCGACACTAAAGAAGGTACATACTTAGGCCCCTTAAACTACAGCCTGATTGCTCTGTGACAAAAGAAGACCCTATAAATGTCTCATATCCAAGAAATCTCCAATTATTTTATGGCTTGAACAAATCGTAATTAGGTTATGACCCTCCATCACTGAAACCCCGTCAAGGATCATATGAAGAGTCCAGCTGGTTTCAAAGGAAAAAAAAATTAGGCATTAGTGCCCTTTAAATCCACCATGTGCAAAAAAAGTGGTAAACCCCTGATTATACCCCAGACAATTCAAATTTGACTGAAACTAAACTGTGTAATCTGTAGGACTGTCTGAAAGGACAACAGTATGAGGATGGGAGTGAGTTTCTGATGCCAGCTCACATATCCAATGGGGAGGCAGCTATATGCGCTGCACTGCTGACTCCAGTGGGTGTATCATGAAATTGTAGGACACAGTCGACAAATGGGTCATAACAGATACAAATTGCATGTAAGTGAGGAATTGATTCCTGTGGGGGCTTAACATGCAGCAGCAGTGAAACGTAGCCATTGACAAAGTAAGGGAGGGTTGGGCTGGAATGGACACAGCCTCTGTGACAGTCAAGCTAACTTACTCCCTCACACCCAATCTTCACCTCCGTGAGGGAATGGATCCCACCCCAGTCAGTGAACAGATGGGCTATAGGGGTCTTGTTCTGTCTGGGAAATGAATGAGACTTGCTATTGCCCCATCAAAGTAATGGTCTATGACTGGTTGCAGGAAGCTGGGCAATGAAACAGTTTTGTAGGGGTGGAAAAAAAAAAAAAAAGGTTTGGCTGACCTTATGGGAGATCCATTTATCTATCCAACTTAGAATCTACTGACTCATCTAATGGAAACCAAAACTGGTAATGATAGAAGTGCTGCAGTATCTGTTATTACAGCACTGAGGTTAGTAAAGAGATATTGGTACTCTGGCAAAAATGAGAGTCATTTAAATGCTAGTATGTTTTTCAATCAGGTGGACACTGTATATCCATCTTCTGAACCGAAACTATGAAATGGTGTAGCTGTCTTGAGAAAATATGCTGACAGGCTGAAGTAAATCATCTTAACTTTATGTAGTGAAAAACTTTCTATAAAGCAAATCATAAAGGAAAAATGTGAACAATGAAAATTAGGAGTCAGAAACGAATGTCAGTATAACTGTTAGCTGTAAAAGGAAGCAGCCAAAAGTAGCCAACAAGTTGCTAAATGTCTAATGACACAAAACACTTGTCATGAGAACTAACTGTGAATCAAGAAATATACCTTAATGTGACCTATAACCTGTATAATTCAATTGAAAAACAAATAAATCTGTTAGGGGAAAAATATAAAAAATGAAAAATGTACAATAAGCTGGTTGCATAAGTGTGCACACCCTTAAACCAATACTTTGTTGAAGCACATTTTGATTTAATTACAGCATTCAGTCTTCTTGGGTAGGAGTCTAACAGCATGGCACATCCTGACTTGGCAATATTTGCCCACTCTTCCTTGCAAAAGCACTCCAACTCAGATTGCGAAGGCATCTCTTGTGCACAGCCCTCTTCAGGCCACCCCACAGATTTTCTATTGCATTTAGATCTGGGCTCTGGCTGGGCCATTCCAAAACTTTAATTTTCTTCTGGTGAAGCCATTCTTTTGTTGATGTGGATGTATGCTTGGGGTTAGCCGTGTTGAAAGGTGAAATCCTCTTCATCTTCAGCTTTCTAGCAGACGCCTGAAGGTTTTGGGCCAAAAGTGACTGGTATTTGGAACTGTGCATAATTCCCTCCACCTTGACTAAAGCCCCGGGTCCAGCAGAAGAAAAGCAACCACAGAGCATGATACTGCCACCACCATGAATCACCTTGGGGATGGTGTTCTTTTGGTGATGTGAAGTGTTGTTTTTGCGTCAAACGTACCTTTTGGAATTGTGGCCAGAAAGTTCAACCTTGGTCTCACCAGACCGTAATACATTTTTCCATATGTTTTTGGGAGACTTGATGTATTGTTTTGCAAATTTTAGCCAGGCCTGTGTGTTTTTCTGTGTAAGAAAAGGCTTCTGTCTTGCAACCCTACACCACAGTCACATGTAGTATACAACCAGTACTTGCCAGAAATTCCTGCAGCTCCTTCAGTGTTGCTGTAGGTCTCTTGGCAGCCTCCCTGACCAATTTTCATCTTGTCTTTTCATCAATTTTGGAGGGACGTCCAGTTCTCTGCAACATCACTGTTGTCCCATATTTGCTCCACTTTTTGATGACTGTCTTCACTGTGTTCCATGGTATATCCAATGCTGTGGAAATTTTTTTTGTACCCTTCTCCTGACTGATGCCTTTCAACAATGAGATCCTTTTTATGCTTTGTAAGCTCTCTGCGAACCATGGCTTTTGCTGTAGCAGGCAACTGAGTAAATGTCAGGAAAATCCTACAAAGACAGCTGAGCTTTATTTGGGGTCAATCAGAGTCTCTTTAACTGATGGCAGGTGTGTACCCAAGAAGACTGAATGCTGTAATTAAATCAAAAAGTGCTTCAACAAAGTATTAGTTTAAGGGAGTACACACTTATGCAACCAGCTTACTGTATGTTTTTTATTTTTTTATATTTTTTCCCCTAATAGATTTGTTTGTTTTTCAACTGAATTGTACAGGTTATAGGTCACACTAAAGGTGGGAAATGTTTTGAAATGATTTACAGTGGTCTCATTTTTTATATCACAAAAACCTGGCATTTTAACAGGGGCGTGTACACTTTTTATATCCACTGTAGCTGTTTACAATACTGTATTTCAAATGTTGAACATAGTGAATACTAAAGAATAAATACATAGCATAGTTTATTACAAACAAAAAAAATATTAAAGCACTCTGAAGTATAAAACAGCATTATGACACAAGCTACTACACAGATAAAATAACTCCAGTGCTGAAACCAATGAGAATCCTGGACAACAGTCACAAAAACTGAAGAAATCCTCTATCATTGCTTGTTTATAAACAGAGTCTTGTGTGCTGACCAAGGAGCTATATAATAGTGGTAAGAGACTATTGCCATTCTTTACAGGTACTGCTGGTTAAAAATGTAAAATGCTATCCAGCTCTGATACACAGAAGGATAAAAACCTTACCACAACCCAGATGACTTAAATTCAAATAGCTGGAACAGCTGGGCAGTGACACTGGCAATGAGCAACTAATGACAACTCACCAATCATGAGGGGGGGATAGTGGGCCGAGTCATCTCATCTGTTTCTATGCAAGTGGACACTTTCAAGCAACAAATGACAATAGGACCAAGGGTCATGGGTTTGGCAATCCAAAGTCAGTGACTCTAGACGTTATGGGATGTGTGCGTGTCCTTATGGGGCATACAACAAGAGAAAACTGGTTATCCTTACAGTGAGATGTGGATGTCTATTTCAGCCACCAGGGACAAGGTCAGGTCCAAAACAAATGGTGCCTATTTCAGCCACAAGGGACAAGGTTAGGCCCAAATAGAAATGCACCTCATGGCTGCCTGTGTGATGACCATAGTAAAAATTGATCTTGCCAAGGTGACAGAGACTGAATAGGCAATGAAGGGGGATTGAAGACTTGACAGTTGAAGCAGCCAGAAAAAAAGGATACTGGAAGAATACTAAATAGAATTCAGTAGGGTAGGTAAGAAGAGAACTCAGCTGTTATGATTTGCCATTGTAGTACCCCTTTGTCAATATCTCTACACTTTGAATCTAGAAAACTCATCATCTCATTACTCTCACAAGCATACTTTTTCTATAAATGAAATATCTTCTGCAAGATACCCTAATGACACTGAATAATTTTCCTTTTCAGACTCTTGAGAGGAAGACAGATTATCTATCTTGCATACACATTTTCTCTTTACTAGAAGACTCTGCAGTAAAACTTTGTTCTTTTTTTCTCTTTACCTTTTGAATTTTCGCAGGTACCTCCACAGGTCTATGCTTCTGTGTTCTATTCATAGGTTGATGTCAGTCTTATAAAGGTACTGAAGTATGTTCCTCCTGTTTCAGTGGGATTTCCTGTACCAAACTGAAACACTCCCTTGTAAATGCCATATAGTCAAAGAAGAATATAGTATGACAAATGGTGAACTAGAAGAAGTGACGGAGGGCCAAGCTAGAGGAAAATACTAAAAAAGTGTTACTCATCCTTCAGTGAAGTCCATTACCCCAACATAACCACAGTGAATACCAACATAGGTACGGATAAAAGTCCTGCTAAATTAAATTGTTTGAAAGTACTGTGGCAGACGAGTAGAACTGAGGTAATTTAGAAATCAAATTCATATCCCTGTTTTGGGGGATCACTTGAATGGTAGTACCCACTTCCAGATCTAAAGTATAAACAGATGGATGTATGCTAATTTTGATCACCTGCAGCTTTCCCCTTAGTATTGCTCTCCACCTTATCCTGTTCTCTCCTGTTCTAGCCTCCCCAGAATCCATTTATTAAAAATGCAGAGTTATGAAAAACAGACAGAAGAAACACAGTTACTTGTGCTCTTGTGTTACAAATGGACAAAAGCCTACTACAGCATCAAGAAGGAAGGTAGCAGCATTTTAACTGAAGAGCTTCAGATAAAAGATAAGCAGTTAATAAGTTCAAGGCACAACTCAGACAAAATTACTGGGAAGTGAAGCACTGAGTGACAGAGAAAATGAAGAAAAGTTTTCAGCAATGCTGACTTTTTATGCCTCACTTACTAGCAACAATTGAAGAAATATTGATGCAAAGCCACTGTGGGTCTTGAGCCCAGGCCTGAGGCCCAGATGGTAAAATTTATGGTAGCAATGAAGACATATAACATGGGCAAAATTCAAAAGTTATGACTTATAGGTTCATAGGTTCATACTAGGCTATCTGCCCTAGGGCATTTATAAGCCTAGCCAGAGTGTGTTTGGCTTTCGCTACCCATTTTAAATTAATTTTGCTATGCCTTTTTTTGAGGTTAGTATACTGTGCCTCTGTCTAACAGTGACACAGAAGTGATAGCCAGGGTAAACCTACGATCTCCCATCCACTCATCAAGATTCCTCTTGAAGAGAGTCAATGTGGGACTCTGCCTAACCTGGACTGGGATTTTATTCCAGAGTGAAGGGAGCCTCTGGGTTATGAATCTGTCCCTCCAGCATATCCTATTTATTTCAGTGCTGAGGTTCAAGTCTCTCGAGCGCATAGCTGGATGGGATTTGGATTTTCTGAGGTGCAGCATGTCCATTAATTCCGGGTTGGACATGGCTTTATACGTCAGGCACAGATCGCCTCTGAGCAGGCGGTATGCCACTGAGTAGAGCTGGAGTTTCTTTAACCGGACAGCATATGGCATCTGTTTGAGCCCTTTGATCCTCTTGGTGAGGTACTTTTGGGGTCTTTCCAGTTGCTGCAGGTGTCTGGTAAGGTACATCCCAAAAGGGGCATTGAACTCAATTATGGGCCTGATGAGGGATGAGTAAAGAGGCACAATGACCTCCCCTGATCTAGATGTGAATCCCTTCATGATTAGGTGGGCTAAATAAAATGTTTTTCTAACCACTTTGGCTACGTGGTTGTCAAATGAGAGATTGCTATCAACTTGGGTCTCCAGGTCCCTAATGACTTCTTCTGTACTTAATGGATTACCACCTATGTGGTAATTTGTGGGCACTTTGTTTTTGCCAAAGGGGATGACTATACACTTTTTGGCGTTTAGCTTGAGGCCATGGCTCTGGCACCAGTTGTCTGTTTCTATGAGGCCCTTTTGGAGGATGCTTGTGTCGGCTGGAGAGTTGATTATGGCGCCCAGTTTGCAGTCATCTGCGAACTTGGTCAGCCACAGTCCTTCCGTGTTGGCCTGTACCACCGAGAAATATATACCGAACAAGAGAGGTCCCAGAACTGAGCCTTGTGGGACGCCACTTGTAACTGGTTTGGAGTCTGACATCGCTCCAGCAATTCTAACAATGTGGGTTCTGTCCTTGAGCCAGTTTGCAGCCCATCTAGTGACATAGGGGTTTATATTTAAGCTGGTGAGCTTATCTATAATGCCTGAGTGGGGTACTGTATCGAAGGCTTTTGCGAGGTCCAGGTAGGCTGTGCGGACCACCTTCCCCTCATCAATGGCCTTGGTGACTGTTTCAAAGAAATCAACCAGGTTTAAGAGGCAGGATCTGCCCTTAACAAAGCCAAACTGGGTAGGATCCAGTTAAGACTTGTGGTTAAGTCAAGGGAAAAATTCATACATTATGACTTGTGGTTAAAGTCATCCTCCCCAAAATATAATGTAAATGCCTTCATGTCGATTCTTAATAAAAATAAATAAATATGTACTTTTTAAGTACTGTAGTTCTTAGTCAATATACAGCTGCACTTTTATGTAGAATACTGCATGCATGTATATGACACTTCTGTCTGATTAGTTCTGGCCATCAACTCTGCCTGAAATACTGCCTGTATATGACATCAAAGCCTTTTTTTATGAATGTATTTCTGTAGTACACCCCTCCCTAGTAAACGGATTCTGTTCAAAAGGACTTCTTAGTCACAAACAAAGA
Organism: Protopterus annectens; assembly: GCF_019279795.1. Lineage (NCBI taxonomy): Eukaryota > Metazoa > Chordata > Ceratodontiformes > Protopteridae > Protopterus > Protopterus annectens. The sequence continues at coordinate 278,019,141 of NC_056742.1, read as the reverse complement.
AATAAACAGATATACAGGGCTAAAGTAAAACCTAGGTCAACTGTATGCTAAGAAAGTGGCTCTACCATCTGTCCAAATTTCTAAGTAGTATCAAATGATCATTACACAAGATCCATGGCACAGAAGGATAAAGCTCTGACTACACTACAGGTCATCCAGGTTTGATCATGTACCTGTAGGATCTGGCTGAGGACAGTGGAAGTGAGTGGGCACTACTGTCTCATCTATCCCAGGAAGAGGGAGGCATGTGGCTCTGGCTTGCCACAAGGATAAAATCAAGCAGAAGCACAAGGTGTTACACTCAGTGGAGTCCGAGTCTTCTGAGTCCACACTGTCAAAATGCAGTGGCACTAGAAACCAAAAGGAACTTGGCATGGAGAGGTACACTTCCACTTGGGAGACATCAACATAGAGAAGCTGTCAAACAGGCTGCTCCCACAGAGGGAGGATAGACCACCCCCAAAGGACAAGCAAGCTGGCCCATTCCCTACCACTCAACTCTCACTGTGGAATGAAGAGATGATGGAGATTCCCAGGGAAAAATGAAAGGGCCAAAGGACTCTTGTCTAGGCCCAGAATGCCCAGCTTCCACCCCCACCCCCGAATGAATGGCCTGATTGGGTCTTTATTAAAGCAGCCATTTCGCAAGGCCTGAAGCAGTAAAAAAAGTGCGTTTTTCAAACTGTGCCAAAAATATTATCTGTCGATTTCAAAAACATTTTAATATTCTACCCATGTCTGTTTCCCAAAAATAAGAAAAAAAAAACAGAACAGTTTAGAACAAGAGACAACTCATTCAATTCCAATATAAAGTGAAAGAAATGCCTATCACACAGAATATACATCATCATTATCATCTCTACATGGACAGGCATACATATCTAGTATAGTATAATCTAAGTCTTAAAGCTGGTTACCATTTGTGCACATCTCCTTGGAAAGTTGCTTCTGTCCCTGTATCTGATAAAACACACCACCTGTAGTGCACAATCTGATATGGCAGGTGGTTGTTTTAAAACAGTAGCCTTATACTGTTTCATTAACGAGATTATGTTAACTGTGTCTACTTTGTTACCTGCATACCAAAGGCATAACTTCACAATCTTTGCATCTCAGAATACTAACAGACAACACAATGTCCAGTTCAAATTCTGCTGCATCATTTTTAAGTTCTCAGCAAAAGACCTTGTGTCTAGCCATGTCAATTAACGTTAACCCCCACCTTTATATATGCGTGCGTGCGCGGACACACACATACACACACACACACACACAGTGGTATCTTGATTAGACAATGCCACCTGGCTTAATGGCAAATTTAGGAAATGCACATACAATCCCTAACACTGATCACTTATCTATGAATAAAATGTAAGCAGCTTTGACACAGATATTGGTCAGAATCCTGAGACTGTGTTTTCGAAACTCAAGTCTTTGGTTTCACATTACCTAGGGATTCCCATTAAGACAAGCTAACTGTTGTAAGCTCGCCTTCTGGGTGGTAGAATGGATGGAGTGTGGGGGTAGGAGACATGTATTGAAACTGTCATCTCAAGTGCAACACTTAACAAAAAGAAACCCCACAGCTGAGTGAACTTTAACAATTCAACACCTCTGGGGCTTCTCTTTCCCTGCTTTCAAATGAAACCGTACACAGATGCAGCACTGTTCAGCATACTCACTCTGAGAAACCATATGCAGGTTACAAGTTAAAAGTGAGGTCTAAGAAATGTATCTGAAGTGATCAGGCAATCAAAACAGGAGTATGAATAATGCACCACATGCCCAAAGGACTGAGTTTGTTCATGTGAGCCGGGTTTGTGTTTTATCTGTTTAATTTTTTCTCACAAAAGCAAAACACATCTAGCAGAGTGCATACTACTTTCATTATCTGAAAGCTGTTGTTTTTGCTTGTCATCTGGGAGCATCTGAGTTTCTGTGGGGGAGGATGGTACATTCTAGGAAGTGCATTCAGTTGCTGGTAGTGATGGAGAAGGAGGTCAGCTGGCAATTCAGTACTGTCTCATCATCCAGTCAGACTGGCAGATTAAGAACAATTCTGTCTAGAGTGCTAAACAGAAAATAAAACATATTTCCAACCAAAAAAAAAAAAAACTGCAAAATAATCCAGTAATTTAGAACATTGTGCTTTGATAATACACTGAAGCTTTATGGTTTAAAACACAATGGCTTTTAAACATTTCCCTCCTTGTAAGCACATAATCTTAATGACCATTTAAAAATACATACATAATTCAGTTTATTTTCTAGTCTGGAATGTGCTATATTACATTAAAATGAAATGGAGTCTGAGCAGTCATGTCTCTGAGTACTACTCTAAACAGAGTTCATAACATTTTAATTAAGAAAGATGAATTCCAGTAACAGAAAAAAAAATGGACTACGAAACAGGTGCTGTAAAAGAATACCGTACAAAGGAAGAATTAAATAACGTACCTGGAAGAAGAAGGGAAGTTGTACTTCTAGTCACCAAAGCATACACTTTTAATTAAACAAACGGGCAAATGCAGTACTTTGAGCCTTACCAATGTTATCCTATACGGCAGACAAAATGCACATAAGAGGAAGCTTTGCTGCCAGCTAGACTGTAAACAATGTCAGCAATTATTTCAACACTTTTTAAAGTATAGTATATTACAACTAAACGGAGAAGCCTACACTTATTAAATACTGAATATTCTATCAATACTAAAAATACTTTCTTAATGTTTTAGAGCTCACTCATATACTAAAAATAATTTAAAGACTGGCAAAAACAATGAGTAACTATTTTGAGCATTTTCAGTTGTTACTGGCAGTGATGGTTGAGTTTACTGTGCATACATACTATACTGTTCTCCCTTCGGCAGTTTCACATTTTGATGCCATTATCTGCTAGACTAGTTATATCATTCTAGAACTCATGAAAATTAAAAAAAAAATGTAAAAAAACAGGGTTTATGCTTTTGACACCTGTTAGGTTACTCCATCTGCTGGTCTGGAAGAAAATTCAAATAAACTTCCACATCCTCAAAAGACAAAACTAACAAGAACTGTTACCTCTGGCTAGTGTCAGGTCATTGCTTAAAAATCCCCTGTACAAGAAATTCTTCAATTAAAGAGAATCTAATCTTTGTTCATTATCACTGACCTCAAACACAATACATCAAACATATAATACTTCCCTGAGGTGTTTTAAGAAGTGTAACAGCTAATTTCTGCAAATACTGCACAATATCAACAAGCAACCAAAGAAAATCAAATATTTTCACTTCAACTGCTTGTCCTGCCAGTCTAAACTCAAGTCCATTAGAAAGATAACCGTAACAATTTATATGCTTTAATACTAACTTTTAGCAGCTAAGTAACTTTTTGATATACTCAACTGATATAGATATATGGGGAGTCCGTCAGAATTATTAACATAAAATGTCAATATATCTAAATTATGAAAGTATAACAGTTAGTGTTTTCCCTTAAATATCAATATATCTAAGTTATGAAAGTGACAGGTTTTAACAGTTAGTGTTTTCCCTTACCCAAAACTGCTGCAACTCAAGATTAGTTTATTTAGAAACAGGGTGTGGTAGCATAGCTCTCACAAGCAGGGATGTGGGACAAATCAACTTTAAAAAAATACCACTTTTGTAATTTTTAAACAGTGACATTTTCACAACCATGATTTCAGCAAATGTGGAAATAACTATTTATTAGAAGAGTGTGTGTGTGTATGTGTGTGTGTGTGTGTGTGTGTGTGTGTGTGTGTGTGTGTGTGTGTGTGTGTGTGTGTGTGTGTGTGTGTGTGTGTGTGTGTGTGTGTGAGAGAGACATTAGCAATAGTTATGGCATTTTCAATTGTTCTGAGAACTCTGGAAAACATTCCCCAAAAAACTGTCACTGTCAAAGTAACTGTATGCATCTGTCCTAATGATGCCCATACATGCCTACTACATACCATCTTTGAAGGTAAGTAAACTCAGCTTTACTATCTTCTCATGCTCCGAGTCCCTTCTGCTCCCATGTACACACTTCTAACTCTTGCACAATTACCCATTTCCCCTGAACCACACATATACTTCCTAACCTGATCTTCCTTCCTTACTACTGTTGATATGTACTCACAAATGTTCTACCACTATGCAATGCTGATCAAACCATACACTCTGTGAAGACCCACCACTGCCAATCAGTAATTAAGAAGCCTCAATCCTCACCACTGGCAACAGTGGGGGATGTTCACAGGGATGATAACGAGTACATACATTATTTCCAGATCCGGCTCTCTGCATCAAGTTCAATTTCCCTTAACAGCACACAGAGACCACAGTCAGTCCGGGTTTCATCTGGTTTCTCCCTCCAGATCCTCAATAAGTCTCCCCACTGGCATAGCTATACAGTTCAGATCACAGCTGAGCAACCAAGCCAAGACCTTCAGCATCCTCTCTGTCCAACCAGTGATTCGTGTCCTTGCCCAAGTAAATGACACACTGTTTGAGGTTTGATTTATACACACACACACACACACCTGGGAAAGGCTGCCACAGGTTTACTAGCTATGCCCCTTCTGCCCAGACTATAAGGTAGTTTCCACTGCCACCAGTCACTCCTCGACAACTACTTTAAGGACCTTAACAAATGGTGACCAATTTTACTGTGTACTATTAATACTGATACAAATGGTAGTTTGACCAAGAGCAAGGCTATAAGGAGTGGCCCACACAGTGTCGCCAAATAAATATGCAAGTACTCTCAAAACTTAAATATCTCTACACAGATCATCCACAATTAAAGGTTTAACTACATTTAATAATAAATAATAAAATAACAAGACAATACTAAATATATATTCACAGTGATGACAGAGTTCAGAATCACAGGAAATATTTAAAACAACACTGCAGGACAGTCTCATACAAATAAAGAAAAATAATATCTAAACTAAGCTTTACTATATTCCTGACTGAATCTAAGAGAATTATACTAATCCCTAGTAACTTACTATTAGAACAAGGCAGGTGTGGTGAATGGTTCTTCTTCTTGTTGTCACGTCCAAGACAGAATGCAGAATGCTCTGTCTCATTAAGAGACTTCTCAAATAATATCTAAAATATTACTGTTGGGACAGCTTGCAGAATGACATAATTTCCGATCATCTGACTTGTACTTCTCTGGCAAAACCCCCATTGATGGCAGCTGGCAGCATTTAGCATCTACCTATAAAAATACATAGACAAGGGCTTTTGCTCAGATCTTTGGCAGGTGTTGGAAGTCATAAAACAATTGCATTCCTTAATTGCTTCCAAAGTAGCAATTAGTTCACCCCAAAGACAATACAGAAACCCTCCTAGTACAGACTGTGTCTCTGGCTGCAATGTAACTTCTTTATGGCCTACCCTAAAAAGTAATTTAATTTCAGATATTTTCTAAAGTTTGCTGGACTGAGGTTAACCTCCTGTATTCCAGTTTCCACTGTTAAAATATATACATTTAACAGTTACAATAGTTCATGTACATTATGTACATTTCTGTTCTCTTCCAGTAGGGCAAACTGTGGATGCATATTAAGCACAACCACTTTACAAATACCTTTTCAACACAAACATCTGTACAGAGCAGTTTGATACACACATGACTTACAGTTCTAATACATTTGTAACACAAGCATCTTATATTAGTTTGATATTCTCAAATGACATATAATTATTTACAAAATTCCAGCTAGCTGTGCCTCCTTTTGTCATACACACACACACACGTGTATACATATGGATCTAGGACTACTGAACGAAAGTTCAATAGTCTGAATCCACAATCACTGAACACACTTTAACGAAAGCGCTTTCACCGAAAAAGCGCTTTCTTTAAAGTGTGTAAAAAAAAAAAATTACATTAACGTTTTTTCCCTGCACCCCTACACCCCCCTACTTTAATATTCTCACTCCAAGGTCACAATACAGTGGGGAAAAGGGAATTTTCCCTTATCCCCACTCTAGTGTGATCTCCGCAACAGGCATACTTATGCAAAAGTGCTTCTTCGGTGAAAAGCACTTTTGCGCAAGTATGCCCGGCCGAATCTGTTTCGGTGATGTTGCCATTCGGGGATCCGTACGGATCCCGTATATATATATATATATATATATATATACACATCAACTGTCCAGATTTTTACAGACTCTGCAAATTTTTGCCTTGTGTTTTTGGTTTGTATATAATGACAGACTTTTGAGTTTCAGACTTATATACTTCAGAAAATATATGCTAACACAACACGGTATTCTAACAACTTTCTAAGTTCATATGAGCAATATCAAAATTTGTCCGTATTTTTGGGCCTTTGTCCCCACATTATTTTTGGCTTTGTCCAGACTACCTGCAATGAGAGGTCGAGGGTATGACACATACATCCCCCATCATTTGGCAAAGCTTTGTACTACTTTAGAGACACTAGCAGCCTCCACGGAACAAAACTTTTTGTTTTTCTTTTCTTTTTTATTTCATTTTCGAAGTTTATATATATATATATATATATATATATATATATATATATATATACACATACATATATATATATATATACACACACACACATATATATATATATATATATATATATACACACATATACAAACACATACACACACAAATGTGTACACACAGATATATATATATATATATATATATATATATATATATATATATATATATATATATGGGTCTACCATGACCCATCAAAATTACATTGGAACAAACATTTCGTGACTCCATTTTTCCTAAAGTGCATTTATTCAAAAATGCACTTTTGTGAAAAACTGAGTGAATAAAAAGCAATAGAAATTGTTGTAGATCAAGGCACAGCGGGGATAAGGGAGTATTCCCTTTTCTCCACTATAGTGCGATCTTGGAGTTAAAATATATAAGTAGCGAGGGTGACGGGGGGATAGCCCCCTACATGGGGGGTGCAGGGGGCTTGTCCTATGCGTACATGTGGGTAGTGTTGTCATTTTTTTTTGTGCTTTTCATTCACGTGGTTTTTCGCAAAAGTACATTTTCGAATAAATGTACTTTTAGAAAAATGGGGTCACAAAATAACATTTTGTTGAAACATAATTTTGTTGATTCAGCGTAGACCCACTTACACACACACACACACACACACACACACACATATATATATATATAGAGAGAGAGAGAGCTATATCTATTTATCTACCTATATATCTGTAAATCTCTCTCTCTCTCTCTCTATATATATATATATATATATATATATATATATATATATATATATATATATATATACACACATACATATAGACAGATATATATATACAACTACAGACATGGATATAGAGGTGTATGCCATTTAATTGCAAAAGGCAAAACAGCAGACCACAAATCAAGCAGAAATACATTTTTGTCTTTTGCATGGGGACAAGACCCCTATATATTTCAACTCCCTCTCTCCTGGCTAACCTTCATACCTTTCTAATTTCTCTCATAGACCTAGATTATAAATGTAACTAATATCAATATCCAGCCTTATGCTCTATGCCTCTCATCCTCCTGGACAGTTTCTTTAATATCTTAGTTGCTTTATTGCATTATACCTATTCGACTGCAATTCTACCTGTTGTTTTTTGTAATACTACCTGTTGATTGTAATGCAAATATTTTTCTTTGTAATTCATTATGTGCTGTAACTTTGTATTGTGGTGATTTTCTCCCTGGGCCTCCACTGAAAACGGGTTCTTGAGCCCAGTGGACCACCCTGGTCACCAAACTGGAATAAATAAATAAATAATAACTGTAAAACTGTAAAACTGTACTGCAGCACGAATAGAGCAAATTCACTTATCCATGCTGTACCGCAATCTCAAACAGGGGAAAGCCAGTGATGTTCAATCAACTTTTATATCATATGTATCCAAACTCTCCTCAACTATGCTATTATATACACCTGATTTGGGATCATACTGCAATAAGTATAGAACAAATTTCCTTATCCATGCTGTATCGCAGTCTTGATGAAGAAAAAGGCAATAATGTTCAAGCAGCTGTACCAACTTTTTCTCTCCTTGACAAAGGGGGGTCTTGATGAAATGTGATCGTGTGTATATATATATATATATATATATATATATATATATATATATATATATATATATATATATATATATATACATATATATATATATATTTATACACATTTTGTATAATATATATATATATATATATATATATATATATATATATAAGTACATACACATGCATATATATATATATATATATATATATATATATATATATATATATATATATACACACACACACATACACACATAGACATACACATACACACATATATATATTTTTTCTTTTTTCATAAACAAATTCAGGCAAAGATACAACATTTGAACTCTATCCATATCACATAAAATAGCACTTAACAACTACTACAAAGTAGTCAATATATACATGAAACATGTCAGTAGTTAAAACATTGCCAATAGAATAAAGCTTATAACCAACTTAATTTACATTATAAACAAATGACCCCTACAGGGAGACTGCACTAAATTTTCTTATTCCATCTGTCTCTCCAAGTAGACTAATGTGAAAACACATTAACAGGTCAAATTGTACATACAGGAGTTTCTTCTTGATGAAGCAGACCTGATCTTCTTCCAACATACTGATCTAAGGGGTTAAATAGAGAGCTTGATTGGAAATGGCTGCTGTAATTAAGTGTTTTTTTAATTGTTTTATTAGAATAGTTTTTTACTATATAAAGGAATGAGAAATGGGTTTTGTTATACTCTGTTAAAAGGCTTATGCCGAGGCGCTGGAGTACATCAATTGTTGATACTATAAAATAAATTCTTTGGATATACTGGCTGAGTCGTTTCCTGGACTATTTTTCCTTCTTGGTGGTTTAATATACTGATCTCATGTTCAGCTGTAAGGTGTTGTTCTCTTACTCTTTTCCGAATTCATTCTGATCCTCTCATGAGCTTTCCTGTCCCCCTACAGTTGAAATACCATCTTATATATTCTTAGATTGATTAATTTCTACTAGCTTCTCCTCCCATTACAGCTAGCATCTCCGTCCTGTTGTTGTAATACTTCTAATCCCCAATCCCAAACAACAAGATGTGGCTATATTTCTTCCTCTTCCCATCCTTGGGTCTTCTCCCCCAATATCTAGTAAGACAAATGCCAATTATTGGACACTACCCTACAGAATATTTGTTCCACCTCCATAATGCACTGTTCCCGTATATTCTCTATAGACCTAAATCTCCAAAGCATGAGTATATATCCTGCATTCTCTGCATTACACATCCAGCATTTCCCATCCCTCAAATTCCAACACCTTTGTAACTGTAGAGGCGCTCTGTATCACCTGTGGATCATTCTCATGTGTTGGTTCCAAATGGCGGGTATTCCCTTTGGAAGCTATTCTCCTCAACCCATTCTCTTTTAGAAAACACCATACTTTCCATGGTGCCCCTTCCTAAACTTTTCTATTTTCTGTCCATATCTTCCTCTATTAATCCCTACCTATATCCTCCCACACTTCAGTTCTTCTTGCCCATACCCCCCCCACACCCCATCTCAGAAGCTTTTACTATGTAAGTTCTCTAGTAACTTGAGTCAAAGAGTTTATCACTCCTAATGTTATCAAACTTGCTTTTATAGCCAGCTTCAGTTATGTGTACTGCAGCAATCCTCTCCTTCACCACTCTTTTCAACTTCTAAGCATTAAAAATGATAGAATCCACATTTAAAAATCACTGGAGACCATTTGAATGTTGTAGGCCACATATACTTAGTAATAAGAAAACTAGACTGAAATTCAGTAAACTGCCACCTGCTTTCTTCTGCCATTCTGTCACTAACAAAGCTCATATAACCTTTGTCTATTAAACCCAGGAGCAGTTTCTGTAATCTTTTGGCCAATATTGCGAGCAGGATTTTTGCATCTACATTATCAAACATATGCCCCCTGGGGTCTGTGTTATCCTGTCTAGCTTTCAGTAATAGTAACACCATGCCAGTCTGGGTGAAGGATTTAGGTGTTTTTTTCCTCCTGAACTCCTTTCCATTGAATATGCTTTTTCCTTTTCTCTCTCCAACCAACTTTTATAGAATTCACCTGTAAATCCATCCTCACACAAAGCCTTGCACCTATTCAAAGCACCAGATTGTTTCCTGACTTCAGTAACCAACATATCCTTCTATGTCTCTACACTAATTTGGAATTCTAACCTAGGACCCCTGCACCCAATTTTTTCACCTTTCTTGCTGACACATACTGGCCTGACCTGTTTCATATCCCAGTCTAGGAAAAAAAAAGTGTATGAGCATTATCTGGTTTAATAGGTCTGAAACCTGTGAAACACTTGGCATTGCTGTGGGCAGAAGTGGTGTTCCTCTGAGAAACTAATGGCTTTAAGAGCTGTTAGATTCTTCACTTTCCCACACTTGTTTAACAGAGTGGAAGAGAGAAGTATGTAACAGCTCTTAAAGCTGTTTTAGTTTCTCCCACTGTCTGTGGTTGCAGTCTTTGGCCACTGTCAGGCTCTAGGCTGAGGCTATAGCGTAACACTTTGAGATGCCTAAAAGCCTGCAGAGCATAGAGCACTGTGATTATGCTCAAATTTTAAGTAACAGATAAGCTAGTTTAGTGCTGCTTTAGTGAATGACCACATTTTAAAAACTCTTAGAAAGGTGCCTGACAACAATCTGTAAATACTTACAGTGATGACCATAAAACAGCTTCATTTCTACCTGCTGTGTATGTCTCGCAATTGTCCCTGAGTTCATATAATATTTTTACCCTGTCCACAGTAAACATGTCAGTTAAAATACTAGAAACAGAGTTTTAAAATTCCTGTTGTTTAGAAATTTATATTGATACATAATGTGCCATTTATTAATATTCTAAGTAAATTAGAGCAGTATTTAAAAACTCTCCTTGCTTTTGAACTGTTGCCTTCCCAAAAATGGCTTTACAGCTTCCAGAACCAGTAAAACACGTTGCGCTTTTACTTTTTCCTTTAACCAGTAGTACCTGGAGGAGATAAAGCTCCATACAGTGAAAAGAATTATTATCGGGTCTATGAAGACTGGTGGAGAAGGGTGAAGGCTGCCAGCCTAGCCAGATAGAATTTTATAGATAATTCTATCATTTGTAAATATAAATGTAAACTACAGTCTTGTTGTTTTAAATGTAAAGAAATGTTGTTACAAAAATGTGGCAACAGTGCTCTCTACTGACCCAGTAAAAGCATGTGGTGATCCTTTCAAGGGAACAGTTATGCCAAATAGTCTAGATGAAGAAATTCTTTCTACTGTTTTAACCAAGAGTTAAACTGCTAGACTTAAACATGCAAATGTATTTTTATTGCTCTGTTCCTGACCAGCTGCAAGATAACAAAAGGGAGATGTTAAGAATGTAAATGTAGTTAATGCGTCAGCCTGGGAATTCCAGGAAGTGTAAAAAGATGATGAAATGTTTTATCATAACTGCAACAGGAATTTAAACAGTGAGAACCAGAGATTATTAAGCATTTTTATCTTGATATTCAACTCAGCACTGCTTTGCTCTATATGTAAGTTACTTTAGAAGTATGTTTTCTTGTAGAAATAGCTAGGACTATAAGGATTAGACTAAGTGTTTTTCTGTTATGTCACAAATGTAATACTGAATTATTTTACATTTCTGTGTGATCTATGAACTCTTGAATAGCACTGTGGTGTAGTAGTATTATCTTGTGTTTTTAGTATTTATTATTAAATATTTCTAAACCCTTTTCAACTGTGGCTGGTTTGTGTAGAGACAAGTTAAGCTCTAGAGTGCATTGCATATTTATAGAGTTTATTGTACAAGGCCACTCTAATAAGCCTTGACTGATTAGTCACACTTACCAATTGGATAATAATATTGTACAGTAACAATTGGACACCCTTTTAAGGGCCTTTGGATAGCTGATAATTATTAGCTGGTGGTGGCAGTAATTACTACCGTATAGTCTGGGTAAAGAGGCACAGCTGGAGAATCTGTGTCAGCCTTTCCCAGGAGTGTCTGTGAAGTTGTATAAGTACGTATCTCTAAGTGTGTATGTGTGTCAGCTACTTGGGCAGGGACACAAAGCACTGGTTGGACAGAGAGGGTACTGGAGGTTAGCTTGCCAGCTAGGCTGAGATCTGGACCCTATAGCTGTGCCAGTGGGAAGTCTTATTGGGGACCTGGGGAGCAACCAGCCCCAGACTGACTGTGATCTCTGTGTGCACTTAAGGGAAATTGTGCTTTACTGTGTGCATTTGTTATCCTTTCCTCTTATATGAGACGCTCTCTCTGGTGCTAGTTGTGAGGATTGAGGCTCCTTGATTGCTGGGCCAGGGCGTGGGTGTCACAGGGTCTTCGATCATAAATTTTAATTATGTGTTCTCAACATGGAAGCCTAGATCCAACTCTTGTCCTTCGCTCTCAGGGTGAATTTCTCGGCATCCATGACTCAAACACACAAAAATGCTGTTATGATCAGAATACCCTATGCTAAGCACCTTTTCAATACCACAGAGGTGCTTAACAATCCTGTTTGTTTGTTGATTGTGCAGCACAATTGAGAAGCTCCATGCACTACATATTACTTGTAGTTTGATGGAAAAAAATAACATTGTGTTACAGTTACATGGCAGTCATAGAGAAGGAAATTGTTAGTTATTCAAAAAGACAGAACCTTATTTACAGATTACTAATTTGGTGTGCTGGGTAGGTGGATTTTAGTATGCATTTTGACTGTAAGAAAAGTAAGGCAGAAGTTTTAGATTAAGGAATAAACAGATGTTTAAGGTAGGAGATTCAGAGTTTATCTACAAAAGAAGAAATATGCACATTAAAACAGATATTTTTGCAAACACTGAGAATTATAATGTTGTTATTAGATAACTATATGTCACATCACAAAGCATTTAACTACCAAACAATGAATGAAAGCATTTTATGAAAAAAGTGCACTAAAAACAGATGCAATATTTACAAGCTCTAGATATATAGGGGATAAAGGAGTAGTTATGAACAACACAAAGACTTATTATGACAGCTAGTCATATTGATCAGGATTACTTACAGAAAAATAAAATGAACACAAAATACAAAGAAGGAAATTAATGTTGCAAAAGAAGGAAGTAAGACACCATATTTTTTTTGTATGGAAAGTACAGTGAAGGATAGTGTTCACACATTTAGTATGCAGACTGAAATTTACCAAAAAAACAAGTTATGCACTCACCATAACATTCCATCTGAGTTGTTGCTTTTCATTTGTCTTCAGCCTGAGGGACTCTGATTTGGCACAGATCCGACTCAGCTGTATACTCCAGCATTGGATCCAAAGCCCAAGCTACTCCCCTACCCATAATGCCCTCTCTCCCTCCTCCCCTCAGATCGAGTTTGTTGCAGAAACAGCATCAATTCAAGAGGCCAACAGACCTATCATACCTAGTATAACCACATAAAAGTCCACCTACAGAAAGCTGGTTAGGACAAGAGGGTCCATAATAGTTTAGTCCAGTCCACTATGCAGCCCAAAAAAGGCAGGGAGGGATGGTTGAAGACAAACGAAAAGCAACAACTCAGATGGAACATTATGGTGAGTACATAACTTAGTTATCTGAAGTAGTTGTTTTCATTTGATCTTCAACCTGAGGGACAGAGTACCTAGCTACCAACAAAACCTGGGAGGTCCTCATGGAAGGATATTCCAAAGCATAGCTGAGCCAAATGATGCCCTGCTCCTGGAAAGAAGATCCAGTTTATAATGACAAATAAAAGTGTGTGATGAGGCAAATATCATCATGAGAAAGTCTGGACCAAAAGGACGCAGAAGTGGAGACTTACCTGATAGACTGCACCCAGACATGTCCTGGTGGAGACAGACCTTTGGCTCTATAGGCCAAAGAAATTCACTCTGAAATCCAGCGAGCAATGGCAACCTTAGAGAGAGGCTTCCCCAAAAAAGGTTTGGAAAAGGAGACAAAAGTACCTTTCAGAAAGGCCTTACAAAGCTCAGCCGAAGCTAAGGGGGCTGAATTTTCACCTACATGGAAGTTAGCAATTGCTGCTGATTGAACCTTAGCAGTAGAGAAACTAGCTCCACGATTAAAAATATCTGCCAAAAATCCAAAATGGCAGATAATGGAGCTTTGAAGGGATCCAGGTCATGCTGAGAAGCCCAGACTGAAAAGTACTTCCATTTGCTAGAGTAGATCTTCCTTGAAGAAGTTTTATGAGCTGCAATCAGGATCTTCTTAATGGGAGAAGAAAGCCCAGGAGTCCTGGCTATCACTGAAATTGGAGCAGCCACACTATGAACTTTAGGCTGACTAGATCCGGGTGAGGAGCCCCTGACTGGTGCAAAATCAGATCCAGAATGGGATCCAGAGTCCAGGGAGGACACACTGTACGAGACCACAGAGTGGGGAACCAAACTTGATGAGGCCAGAAAGGGGCAATGAGGATAACTGAACTCCCCAGCCGTAGAACTTTCTGAATGAACTTGAATATAAGAGGAAATGGCACATACGCATAAAATAGACTGGATGGCAAAGTATGGAGCAGAGCATTTCTGGGGAACTCCTCCTGAGAGGAGATCAGAGCAAAATACTTGCTGCACTTCGTGCTGGAAGGAGAGGTGAAGAGATTGCAGCAAGGCTGGACCCACTTTAGAAAGATCTTCTCTGCTACAGATGGATTCAGAGACCACTTGTAAGGCATCAGAATAGATTGGCTGAGCCTGTCTGCCAGGATGTTGGACTTCCCAGGAATGTGTGCAGCCACCAGAAAACGGCTGGTGGAGATCACCCACTTCCACAATCTCATGGCCTTATGATAGAGGGGATAGGACCTGGTTCCCCCATTTGTTGATACACCAGACAACTGACACATTGTCCCTCTTTATGGCAATAGTCCCCAGAGGAAAAGAGGCATGGAGAGCTTGCAATGCCAAAAGCACCACCCTCATCTTCGGGACATTGATATGGAGATTGGTCTCCAGAGCAGACCATGTGCCTTGGACCGTACTTCCCATGCAATGCCCCCCCCCCCCACCCGAGCAGGGAGGCCTCCATGGTCACAGTGGTCATGGGAGAGGGAAGAATAAATGGTCAACCCAGAAGAAGGTCCTGGGATTGGAGCCACCAAAGAATGGAGTCCCTGCAAACACGACATTCAAACAGGATGGGACTTAGGAAGGTCTAGCAGGGACCATTGAACCTCTAAGGTTCACTGCAGGACCCTCATGTGAAGATGCGCAGTTGGGACAAGGGTGATTGTGGCTGCCATGGACTCCATGTCCCAAAGAACTAAGACTGTCATGGGAAATTGGGCTAGAAGAATGTCCTGTACATGACAGCGGAGTGAAGACAGTCTGTCTGGAGGCAGGAAAACTTTGCCTTGTACAGTGTCTAGTCAAGCCGCTATAAAATCCAACACCTGAGCTGGTGACAGTTGAGAACTGGTGAAATTTGTGGTAATACCCAGGGACAGGGCTAGATGAAGGTAATCCTTGGTCTGTATTAGCCGATGCCTGGAGGGAGCAGAGACGTGCCATTCGCCCAGGCAAAGGAAGACCTGAAATCCCTGCAGCCACAGGTGAGCCACCATTACTTTGGTAAACACCTGGGGGACAGTGGTGAACACAGAGGGGAGTACTGCTCCCAGCTGGGAGCACCTGTCCATCTTGATGTGGTAGTATGCATCCTGGAGGTCTACAGAGTACATCCAGTCGTTCATCAGTAGGAAAGGCAGAATGGACTGAAGGGTGACCATCTGAAACTTTGTCTTGGCAATGGACAGGTTCAAGGTTGACAAATCTAGAATGGGTTATAAGTCCTCCATTTTCATTGGCATCAAAAAGAACTTTGAATAAATGCCTGATCCAGAATGGTCTGGTGGAACAGGCAGGATGACTCATTCTGTGAGCAGCCTGGCAATTTCTGCAGCTGCCTCCTCCCACTGACTGGATGGAACATACGGGAGGTGTCTGGGTAGAGTGGGGGATGAAAAAAGGGGATACAGTAACCTCGGATATGATCTGCAGAACCTAATGATCATTTGTAATAGACTCCCAGGCTGTTAGGTGCAGAGATGAGATGAGCAGTCAGGTAAACCCCTAGGATTACTGAAAGGGTCTGTTTGGGAAAGTATCATGAGACCCTTGGTTCTTCGCCCTCCACTCTGCCACGAGGGCAGCACTTGTCGTATCCCCCTCCGCCCCTGGGGGAAAATGCATGCTGAGCATCTTGGGAAGAACCCTGAGACTTTTGGAACCACATCTTCTTGACCCTACTCTGATTTCTTGAAAAAGGATCTTTGTGGAGTGGAGAAGCAGATCTTGATGGCAAACAAGGTCTTCCCATCCTTCTCACTCTTGGATAAAGTATCATGAACCATTTCTCCAAACCATCGAAGGGAGCGTTCATGAAAGATGCCTTGAAGAGCTCCAAAAAAATCACAAAGGCAGAGCCAGGCATGTCGACTAATGACCATGCTTGTCCCTGCAGCCCACGAGGCACGCTCTGTGGCATGTGAGAGAGGCCTCAAAGATGTACTCAAAACAGAAGTGAGGGTGGCCATATGGGAGGAGAAGACCTTCTTCTCCTCCTTCTCTTCTGCCGACATGGACCCCGGGGCACACTAAGCGACCTTCATGACCAGGTCCCTCTGTAGTCTGATGACATGTGCCAGGTAATTTAGGGCACGTAAGGCAAAAGTGGCTGAAGTGTTGGCCCACTTCACAAAATGATCCATCGCCATGGCCGGATCCGTCTCCCTCGGCGCCGAGGGTGTAGCCAGAGCTGAGCCTCCTGGCTCCGAGGCTCTGAGGGGAAGGGAAGACCCTGAAAACCTCGACATTGCTGAAATCCCCTTTGATTTGACACAGAGGCTATGGCTCCAAGAGTTGGTCTGCTCCAAGAATGTCAGAGACAAACCCACTCAAAGCAACTGTCGGCGAAGTACTCTGGGCCATCGATGCCTACCCCTCAACAACCGGGAACTTCGGACCCAAGGACTCCAAAACCAAAGTTCGGATCGGAGGAGGAGAGAGAGACAGAAAGGCAGACTGCATGCTCCTGTCCCCGGCGAAGGATGGAGTAGGCAAGATTCCCATCTGAATCTGGGCCCAAAGGAATTTCATCATCATCCTGTCCATCTTGGCTTCAGACAGACTCCAAGACGACTGGAATGAAGAGGCTAGCAACACTGGCCTAGAATGGCTCTGAGGAGAGTTGGCAGTGGGGGACTGAGCCTGAGATGTCTCTGGCTCCTGGGGAGAAGCATGGAGACCAGAACCGAGGGGAACTCCAGCTCAGATCTGGACGAGACTTAGATGTGGGCTCGGCCGAAGAAGGGCACTCAGGAGACCTCTTCCTAGGCCGATCCCGCTCTTTGGAGTGCACTTTCTCTCCATCCTCGGGCTTCTTAGGGGGAGGTTGAGTCCCAGAAGTCAAGGTGGAAGAAGAAAAAGAAGCCTCGGTGGGAGGCCAAAGAGGACCTTTTAAAATAAGCTTGTTCCTCCTGTCAATCAAAGCACAAGGGCTGAAGCAGTGCAGATCAAGCAGGAGGAATCTAGATGGGTGACTTCCAAACAGACAACGCACAGAGTGTAGGCATCGGAGGGAGGTAGCTTATGCCCACACTCTGCACACTTCCTAAAGCCTGACTTAGGAGCATCAGCCTTGGCAGGAAGACCAAGCACACACACACACACACACACACACACACACACACACACACACACACACACACACACACACACACACACACACACTAGATAGAAAATACAGACTGACGCCGGAACATGTGAAGAGAAGGTAGTGGCTAGAAAGATAGAAACTAGTGAAAAAGGAAGAGAAGAAAACTCTGGAGCTTGGAGCAATGGAAACCCATGCTTTTCGAATCAAGCAGCAAACGAGGTCTGGGGGGAGGAGGGACAGAGGGGTATTAGAGGTAGGGGAGGAGCTTGGACTTTGGATCCAATGTTGGAGTATATGGCCGAGTCGGATCCGTGCCGGATATGAGTCCTTCAGGTTGAAGATCAAATGAAAACACCAACGTCAGATCAATAACTAGGTTTACCACTTTTCCTCTGTGCTATTTCCTGACAATCTAGCACTGCCCTTGTGTGCTTTGACCACACCCATTTTCTGTGCATAACACCATCCCATTTATCAAACCACACCCACAATCAACAATCTTTATTTCCACAATCCACATGCAGTTATTGTACGCAGCAGAAAATGTACAATGAATCAAGTAAAGTATCTAAACAGCAACATTTTTTAAGCAGGATACAACAGAGGCACAGAGAATTGCTTTGTCCATTGAGGAATATTATGTGAAATGTGTAGCTCTCCAAGGTTACACTTATTTTGAAAACTTTAGAAGCATAAGCGACCATTCAAAATCGATATAAAAATGCAGTTGGCACATTTTGTTATCCGGTGGTGACATCCTAATAAAGGAGAACTTGATGTATATCATATGCTTTACAATAACCACATTATTAACACACATCACAACTGATTGCCGCTAATGGTTGACTGCTGCCATAAGTTTGGTGCCAATGCCACTGTGATGACAAGAGAGATGGGCAAAGGCTGCCAGCCTAGTCAAATAGAATTTGATATATAATTCTGGCATTTGTAAATAAATGTAAAAATACAAGCATGTTTTCTTGAGTGTAAAAGAATACTGTGAAATGTGGAACTGCAAAATATGTGACAACATTGCACTCTACTGACCCAGTGAAGCATGTTGTGACCCTTTCATGTTAGAATTCGGTTACAGTGAGTCTGGATAAAGGTTTCAGGCCCATTGTTTTAAGGCTAAAGTTTATGACTAGAATTTAGATGTGGAATGTGCTTTATTGCTCTGGTTTCTGTTAAGAGTATACATGTGAAATGATTTATATTGTTGGAAGTTTCTGAGCAGGTGTTAGATTGCTAAATAATGCAGTTTATGGCCTGAGAACTCAGACCAGGTGTCAAGATGATGCAATATGAATACTGGGAAAACCTAAGTGTCAAAATGATGTAATTTGGGAGGGCCTCAAAAGAGCTGTTGGTTAGTGTTTAAAAACTATTGTTCAGTGAGAGACTGGGGAGCATTTTGATCTTGGATATCTAACTTATCAGCACTCTGCCTTATGCTCACATGTAAGTTTTAGCACTGTGATTTCTTGTAGGAATAGTTAAAGCTAGTAAAGATAAATTAGGTATTTTTCTTTGAAATCAGACCTGTCTTGCTGCATTATTTTAAGTTTCTGTATGATCTCTGAACTCTTAGATATCTCTGTGGTGTAGTAATTTTGTCTCCCTTCTTCCCCAACTCCTCTGAAGTAAAACCTTCTACCTGTGGCTGGTTTATGTAGAGATAAATTATGCTTTACAGTACATTATATATATAGAGAGAGTTTACTGTCTAAGCCCTTCCAATTAGCCTAGACTGAACAGTCTCATTACCACTGGATAATATACTGCACAGTAATAATTGGACACCCTTTTAAGGGCCCTTTAGGAGCTGATATTATTAGCTGGATGGTGGCAGGGATTACTACCGTATGGGCTGGGTAAAGGGGCACAGCTGGAGAATCTGTGTCAGCCTTTCCCAGGAGTGTCTGTGAAGTTGTATAAATGCTTATCTCAAAGTGTGTGTGTGTTTTGTCAGTTACTTGGGCAGGGACACGAAGCACTGGTTGGACAGAGAGGGTACTGGAGGTTTTAGCTTGCCCAGCTAAGCTGAGACCTGGATTCTATAGCTGTGCCAGTGGGGAGTCTTATTGGGGACCTGGTGAGCAAGGGAGCAACCAGCCCCAGAATGACTGTGATCTCTTTGTGCACTTAAGGAAAATTGTACTTTACTGTGTGTATTAGTTATCCTTTCCTCTCTTCTAGGAGACAACCTCCCTGGTGTTAGCGGTGAGGATTGAGGTTCCTTGATTGCTGGGCCAGGGCATGGTCATCACATGTGGTTTGCAGTGGTGGGATCTACTTCACACACTAATTGGCTTGTAGTGGTGTGGGTAGAGCAAATTCCTGTAGCTTATGTACAGTGATCTCTAAAAGTGTTTTGTACTCTAAAACAGCCACGCAGTGTATACTCAGAGTTCAGATCACAATTGTTTTATTTCTTTTGTTAGCTTAGTGTTAGTCAGGGTAAGCAGGCAACATGTCAGCAGAAGAGTATGGAAAGCTGACAAGCAGCCAGCTGGCGGAGATGTGCCAGGCTAGGGGACTGGTGCATGGGAACCTGATTGCAGCCTTAGTTACAGCTGCATCAGAAACAGCAGCCTGGAGGACAATCAGACTGACAGTGGAGATACAATATCCTCGGAGAATGGAGAGCTCAACCTTTCTACAGTGGACTTATAAATCCAGCTGGAGCTAAATAGACTTGAGTTGGAGGCCAGGCATATGGAACTAGAAGCAGCTGAGAAAATGAGGAGTCTAGAAGCTGAAGAACAGGAACAGCAGAGAAAGCATGAGAGGGAAATGCTGACTCTTCCCCAGAGTCATGGAGGTAATTGGGAAGAGAGTAACTGGACCCCAAAAGCACAAAAGGTCAGTAAATTTCTTCCACAGTTTAAAGAGGGGGATAATTTTGATAGCTTCATTCATACGTTTGAGCAGGTATGTAAACAGTATGAAGTTGACCAAAGGCTCTGGGTACGGTTCCTGACCCCCTTACTCCATGGTAAAGCTGTAACTTCTTTATCAAAAATGCATGACACTGACTGTTTTGATTATACTGCTGTAAAAAGACATTTATTAGAATGTTTTAAGCTAACACCTGAAATGTATAGGCAAAGGTTTCGTGAGCATATTAGCAAGGCAGATGAAAATATATGTGAATATGTTGCTGAACTGAGCACTTATTTTCATAGCTGGGTGAGTGGATGTCAGATCACCTCTTTTGAAGGGCTGGCAGACCTTTTGGTAAGGGAACATGCCCTTAGCACTTTGCCTGAGGACATGAGGATCTGGTTAGCTGATAAACAGTGTGCTACTTCAGAGGAGTTGGGGAAGAAGGGAGACCTATACCTAGCAAGCAGGGCAGCCCTGCACAGGAAAGGGACCACCAGTACTGCTCATGGGTCTAAAGGAACCTATGGTGGGCAGCACAGACTGCCCCAACAGAATCCGCTAGTAGCAGAGGAAGCCACTAGCCCAGGTATACGTCCAGGAGCTAGGGTTAAATGTTTTGAATGCAACCAATGGGGCCATGTGGCATACAGGTGTCCACAGAGGCAAGGTGGGGAACCAAAGGTGAGGGAGCCATTAAGTGGGAAAGACAAAATGCCAACTGTGGGTTGTCTTGAGACAACAGGGGTATGGAACTACCATCCTGCAGATGTCCTGAGAGGGAAGGATTTGGATGAGGCAGTACCATGTACTTATGCAGTTAAACACTTTCAGGCTAGGAGACAAGCATGTGGGTCTGGTAGCCTGGGGGAGACCCAGACAGATTGCATACTCGCAGCCAGGACTGCTGAGGTGGTTACTTCAGGGAGTTAGCTACGCTGTAGCAGTGAGACTGAATGTGATCCAAAGCTGGTTTTGGACAGGGTAACTGCAAAGGTAGAGGTGAGTAGTAGTACCCAGGCTGACAGTGAAGCACCACTGTCAGGGGAGGCCAAACTTCCTGTGGAAGGGGAGCTGGGAAGTGTTACAAGGAGAGACTTGAGACAGGCTCAGCTCTCAGACCCTACATTGCAAGGTCTGAGGCAGGTAGCTAGGGAGGCACCTGATTCTCAAGGGAAAGGGGAATCTGTATACTGGTACAAAGGGTTACTATACAGAGAGTGGACCCCTGAGTGAGGAATAGAAGGTGAGAGAGTATAGCAGTCAGTGGTGCCTAGAGGATACCATCTGGCACTTCTAGCCGTAGCCCATGATATTACCTTTGCAGGTCATATGGGCATAAAATGCACAAAGAGGTGTATTATGCAGAACTTCTATTGGCCTGGAATTTCCAGAGATGTAACAGGGTACTGCAAGACCTGTGAGCAGTGCCAAAAGGTAGGCAAGGCAGGAGAAAAGGTGAGAGCTACTTTGATGCCTTTGCCTGTGATTGAGGAGTCATTTCAGAGGGTAGCTATGGATATTGTGGGTCCTCTGAGTACCCCAAGTTCCACAGGGAGAAAGTATTTCCAAGTGATGGTAGATCATGCTACACGATAACCTGAGGCAGTAGCTTTGTCCTCCATTGAGGCCGAGAAGGTGGCAAATGCTTTGTTAGATATTTCCAGCAGGGTAGGTTTCCCAAAAAATACTGTCTGACAGAGGTGCCAATTTTATGTCAGACCTGCTGGCTTGTCTGTGGAAGTCCTGTGGGGTGAAGCACATGAAGATCACCCCCTAGCATCCCCAGACTAATGGTCATGTTGAGAGGTTAAACTCTAGAATCAAGTTCATGCTACGGGCATTTGCAGATCAGTTTAAGAGGGAGTGGGAGAAATATTTGCCCCATCTGTTGTTTGCTTACAGAGTGGTTCCTCAGGAACCCGCAGGTTTTTCACCCTTTGAGTTACCGTATGGGCACAGGGTGAGGGGACCTCTAGATTTAATTTGAGATGAGTGAGAAGGTGAGTGTGAGTCTCATAAGGAGTCTGTTGTGGCATATGTCCTGAACCTCAGGACAAGGCTCAGGGAATTCATGGGTCTGGCCCAGGAGAACCTGGCAAAAGCCCAAAAACAGAAAATGGTGTGGTATGACAGGAATGCTCGAGCTAGAGAGTATGCTGTAGGGCAGCAGGTGATGGTTCTCATTCCTGTCAGACACAACAAGCTGCAAGCAGCTTGGGAGGGACCCTACAAGGTGGTAAGAAAGGTAAGTGATGTTAACTACATGGTGGAAGTGCTAGGCAGATGGCAGGGGCACAAATTGTACCATGTTAACATGATGAAACCTTACCATGATAGGGAGGCCCTTGTGCTGAGCATTTGCAGTGGACTGCAGGAGGAGTCTGACAGAGATCTTGTGACTGATCTCCTCAGTGAGGCTCGGGTTGACACCTCGGTGGAAGGGGTAGGAATGTCCCAGCAGCTATGTCTTACCCAGGTTCGAGAAATCCGAGCAGTGTTGCAGGTGTTTGGGGGCATGTTCACCGCAAAACCAACAGGCCCCTTATAGAGTGCCTGAGAGAGTCAAACAGTCTCGGAGGGAGGAGATACAGGAGATGTTGGAACTAGGGGTGATTCAGGAGTCTGACAGTCCCTGGGCCTCCCCAGTGGTACTGGTGCCAAAGAAGGATGGCAGCACCAGGTCGTGTGTGGATTACAGGAAACTAAATAGTCACACAGAGTCAGATGCTTACGCCATGCCTAGGACAGATGAGGCCCTAGAGCAGCTGGGTGGGGCTAAGTATCATACAACCATTGATCTTACCAAGGGTTACTGGCAGGTGCCCTTGACTCCCACTGCTAGAGAGAAGTCAGCCTTTGTGACTCCTTTTGGCTTGTACAAGTTCACAAAGATGCCCTTTGGGATGAAGAATGCCCCAGCGACTTTACAGAGGCTAGTAGATCATATCTTAGCAGGAGCAGGAGGGTTTGCCCTTGCTTACATGAATTATATTGCTATCTACAGCCATTCCTGGCAAGAACACCTTCAGCATGTCAGGGAGGTGCTGGGCAGACTACAGAGGGAAGGGTTGACCATTAAGCTGAGCAAATGTCAGGTGGGTACGGCAGACGTCTCCTATCTAGGACATAGGGTACTACAAAAAGTTTGTTCCTAGTTATAGTACCATAGCTGCTCCCCACACAGACCTGACAAGGAAGAACAGGCCAGATAAGGTAGTGTGGACCCCAGCATGTGAGCAGGCATTTCAGAAGCTTAAGGAAGCTTTGGGAGGACCGCCTGTGTTAGCCAGTCCAGACTATAGCAAAGAATTTGTTGTGCAAGTGGATGCTTCAAACTATGGTGTGGGGCTGTACTTAGCCAGATTTCTTCAGAGGGAGAAGAGCACCCAGTGGTTTATCTCAGTCATAGGCTCTAACCCAGGGAGGAATGCTATGCAGCGGTAGAAAAGGAATTTCTAGCCTTAGTGCGGGCACTAAAAAAAACTTCAGCCTTATCTGTATGGAAGAAAATTCACTGTGATGACAGAATACAACCCTGTAACATGGTTAAACAGAGCCAGTCAGCAAAATGCCAAGTTGCTAAGATGAAGTATGGGGTTGCAAGCATATATGTCAGTGCAGCACCACAGTGGGAGTAGCAATGCCAATGCAGATGGGCTCTCAAGACAGGGAATGGGGTGAGGTACACCCATACAGACCTGACACTCTCAAGCAATGTTTCTCAAGGTGCACTTGAAAAACTTGCTTGAGTTCCCAGAGAGGGAAGAGATGTGATGATTAGGGAGAGATGGACAAAGGCTGCCAGCCTAGTCAAATAGAATTTGATACATAATTCTGGCATTTGTAAATAAATGTAAAAATACAGGCATGTTTTCTTGAGTGTAAAAGAATACTGTGAAATGTGGAACTGCAAAATATGTGACAACATTGCACTCTACTGGCCCAGTCAAGCATGTTGTGACCCTTTCATGTTAGAATTTGGATCCAGTGAGTCTGAATGAAGGTCTTATGCCCATTGTTTTAAGGCTAAAGTTTATGACCAGAATTTAGATGCGGAATGTGCTTTATTGATCTGGTTTCTGTTAGAGTATATATGTGAAATGACTTATATTGTAAGTTTCTAAGCAGGTGTTAGATTGCTAAATAATGCAGTTTGGCCTGAGAACTCAGACCAGGTGTCAAGATGATGCAATATGAATACTGGGAAAACCTAAGTGTTAAAATGATGTAATTTGGGAGGGCCTCAGCAGAGCTGTTGGTTAGTGTTTAAAAACTATTGTTCAGTGAGATACTGGGGAGCATTTTGATCTTGGATATCTAACTTATCAGCACTCTGCCTTATGCTCACATGTAAGTTTTAGCACTGTGATTTCTTGTAGGAATAGTTAAAGCTAGTAAAGATTAATTAGGTATTTTTCTTTGAAATCAGACCTGTCCTACTGTATTATTTTAAGTTTCTGTGTGATCTCTGAACTCTTAGATATCTCTGTGGTGTAATAATTTTGTCTTGTGTTTTAATTATTTACTATTAAATATTTTTAAAACCTTCTACATGTGGCTGGTTTATGTAGAGATAAATTATGCTTTACAGTACATTATATATTTATAGAGTTTACTGTCTAAGCCTGTCCAATAAGCCTAGACTGAATAGTCACATTACCATTGGATAATATATTGCACAGTAATAATTGTACACCCTTTTAAGAGCCTTTTAGTAGCTGATATAATTAGCTGGGTGGTGGCAGGGATTACTACCGTATGGGCTGGGTAAAGGGACACAGCTAGAAAATCTGTGTCAGCCTTTCCCAGGAGTGTCTGTGAAGTTGTATAAATACTCATCTCAAAATGTGTGTGTTGTGTCAGCTACTTGGGTAGTGACACGAAGCACTGGTTGGACAGAGAGGGTACTGGAGGTTTTAGCTCGTCTAGCTAGGCTGAGACATGGACCCTATAGCTGTGCCAGTGGGGAGTCTTAGCAACCAGCCCCAGACTGACTGTGATCTCTGTGTGCACTTAAGGGAAATTGTACTTTACTGTGTGTATTAGTTATCCTTTCCTCTCTTCTAGGAGACAACCTCCCTGGTGTTAGCAGTGAGGATTGAGGCTCCTTGATTGCTGGGCCAGGGCACGGCCGTCACAGCCGCCTTAAATATTAAGTATATAAGCTATGTAACATGACACACAAAAATAAGTTGCCCTAACTGTAAAGACTAAAAATGGATTGCTGTCAAAATGCTCTCAGGTGCCAGTAGTCAAAACATATTCAACAGTGCAGAAGCTGTATGAGCATCTGTGGAAATATGTGCAGCTAGTAATAAACCAACATAATCCATTGGGGTAGGTTGTTGATGGCAAGGATTATGTCAAAAAGCAATTCATGGATCCATCATATGGCAGATCACTAGGTTAGCTTGCTTTAAATATTTAGCAAATGAACATATGCTTAATAAGACAAATTCATTTTGAAAAGAGCAGATCCACTGAGTAAGAGGTTGCATTATACTTTTTAAAAAATTTTTTATTAACATCACACAGTGGGTTTGTCTTCAAAATGTCAGAGGTTTGTGTTTGAAAATCGTGTGACCAAAAGTATTTTTTCAAAGTTTCACAATGCCAAACTGGAATAATACAAAATCATAATATCAAAATAAAGCTTGATTTGTTATTATGAATTCGGCATTGGGAATGGAGATCGCAGTACAGTGAGGATCGGGGAATTTGCCCTTTTTCCTCAGTGTAGTGTGATCTCAGAGTTGGTATACATAATTTGCAGGAGGTGTAGGGGTGTGCAGGGGGCTTGCTCCCCTGCTAAAACGTAAAAAGACATACAGACTTTCAAAACCAGAAATCTGGTATGTCAAATGTCGTTCTTAGCATTACTGATGTTCTACATTTAGGCTAAATGTTGTTTTTGTTTTCAGAATTTTATTTCATTTTTTTGATAGCAAATTATTTCACCTTTGAAATTTTGATGGTAAACCTGCACAGTGACATAAGTACACCTTCAATTATAAAAAGTGCAACAAACCATTACAATTTTTCCTTTGTGCACATTATACAAATATGATTTTTGTCTCAACAGTTGTTCACTTTAACATTACACAGATGAAGTCATGCCTTCCATGAAATATTATTCCTTATGAACATTATTTTGTGTGTATTTTTCATACATATTACATTTACTTCTATGTAGTTTACTCCTTCCCTTTTCTAAAGAAACCACCTCCAGTTCTTTTAACACTAAACACTTCAGTTAGTTTTGCTTGTGATTTCCATTTCCTAGTAATTACTTTTTTTTGGCAGCGAATAGCATTAAACTAACAGGACTTTACTACATCTAAGCAATTCAGTTTCTATACAAGAATAATTTCTATAGCTATTACAATTTTCTCCCTCAACATTTCTGACACAGTATCTTGCTGGGAATTTCAAAAATTGATCACCTTGTTACATTCCCCCCCAAAATATGTTCACATTGAGGTACTCCCCTTTCCTATCACACCTCCAGCAATTTGTGAAAAACTTCTCTAAAGACTTTAGGGATCTGGGAGGCAGACTAAAGTTGACTACCTGCCCTGGGGTATATAAATACACGTGCAGATATTTCATGTGAAAATCCTAAATCTTCTGTATTTTGTTATATACTTGGGAGATATATAATTATCTACCCATTTCATCATTGTATACTCCTTTTCTATTCTCATTTCTCAATCTTTTCGAACCTCTTCTGATTGATCCTTAATGCTGTTGTGCATTATTTTACATGCCTTACATAATCTGTTTTTTCTACAGCTTCTGTTCTAGACTCAACAATAAAGTTATCCAGAGCTTGTCTTTCATGTAACACTCTCCTACCCCTTTTCTTTATGCCTGCATTCTGTTATCAGTCCCTGGTAAGGAATGTTGTCTCCAACCCAAAGCCTGCATTTCATCTTGGCCTCATCACACTGTATGACTTTCCCCTCCCTAGTTATTTGCTCCCAATACCTTAGTATCTTTACTAGATTTTGCCAATAAATTCTAGTTCCCAATTATCTATTGTATTTTGTCCCTACATACAGTTATCCCTAATGAAAAAAAATATTTTCTACATTCCCATGTTGGCTCATTTCTCAAATTATTTTCTGGAGGTTGCATTATACTTGTCCACAGATGAGGCCAGAGAAACAAATAAGACAGAGGAGCTGTTATCTTAGAGATCAGCAGCCAAAGGTATCGATATATTTTTGAGGGGGGGGGGTGTTACTTTCACCTTAGCAGATTATGCTGTGAATCCACTGTGATTCTTAAAAAATGAGATATCACTCATACTGGTCTTGCATGACAGAAAGCAGTTTTACATGGAAGTCAGCTGTTCTCTGGAAAAGGACTTTTCTTTAGCAATATCCTGCCAGTCCTACTACTACACAAAGAATCAGTCAGCTTATCCAATAAGTTATGTGTGTCATTATTCTACCATTTTGTTTGTTTAATCGTTAAATTATTTATTAGGTAAATTTAATATGTAATGAAATATTATGTATCTTTTTAGAATGAGAAAGACTAAAGGTGCACATACTCAAGTCCTCACTTATGCAGTAACACTGTTGCACGAACACTGGTACAGATGGACATACATATTGAATTAAATATTTTTGGTCTCTTACTAATAAACTTATAATTTTCTGGCAAATTATCGAGGATAAGAAGTCACTAAATAATGACAGCCATTTGAGTCTCAGACTTCATATCCATCAGACAAATGCATGCCAACACACAACCTTTTATTCTACCTCTTCTACATTTATATGTGCAATATTTAAAATCTGTCTTTAAGCTTAGGCCATTGTCCCACATTATTCTTTCTTTGTCCAAATTTTTTTGACTAAGAGGTTGAGCGGTAGCCAAACAAAACTTGCAGAACAAGAATGCTAGTGTTTTTATGCAGATATGTAGATATACTCAACAAACCAACAAAAACATGTGTATGAAAGCAGGGTTAAAGTCATGGCTGTCTAGTAATCTCAAACTTCTGGTTAGGAGCATTACGGCCACTATTTTCCTGCCTATGCACCAAAAGAAAGTCCATTCTTTTTCATGCTTCATTAACTGTATATTTTGCTTTTAATGGCAGGTACATCCAATGAGAAATGCTAAAAATAACACAATAAACAAGTAAATAATCAATATACAGACATTAACAGTGAGTACACACAGGAAACGAACAGTAAACTAAAACATTACAGCTTTAGGCATAGGTCTGTAGCCAGGATTATTGGCCCTCCATGTCAGCTTTCACTTTGTTGCCATCAAACTCCATCCCTCCACAAACACATACATAACATACACACACACACAAAGTGCAACTACATACTTTATTATAGTAAACATCCTAAACATGCAGCTCATATAGTAACAGTATTAAATTGGAAGCTTTTAATTACGTAACTATTAGCACAATTACCATCCGGCTGTCTGAACCAAGCTGTGTGTATGCTGTGCTGGCTCACTTGTTCCTTGTGGCTTAATTTATTGTTTTAAGCTCTGACAATTGCTGCTTTTATCACCCTGGGGTGATCATTCTTCACTATAACTGAACATAATGACTATAGGTATTTTCAATCCTGACTGTACAGCAGTAATCCAGCAGTCCAAATTTCAGAGGGAAGGAGCTGTTATTTAAGAAATTCTGTATAAGTTTACATTCGGGCGTTCTTTGTAGTTTAGTATTCAGGCCAATGCATTTCCGTTTTTAGTAATTACTTAGTGCTTGACCTTCCTATCCTTCAGCAAGAGTAAAACGAGCTAAAGGGGGCAGTCTAGCATCATTGAGAGATCATAAACATAACAATCCATTCTAACTATGACAGTTCTACATTCAGAGAACCTTATCCAGGGAATCAAACATCACACTGTAAAGTTAATTTAACTTGATGCCAACAGCTCTAGTTAGATAACATTTTGTGCTTTCACAGTAGGTTTAATTTTCCAAATATGGTGGGATTATACTTTGTAGCTGTAAGTACTGCCACCAACTAATATCAGTGTAAGGTATTTTTTTCCTTAACTCTACAAGGGTTAAGGGTATTTATGTGGATTCTTCAAACAAATGTTTGACAATGTAAATACCAGTCGTACTCCATTTCAACTCTTTTAATACTTTATAAAGTCAATTGTAATTAATTTACTGTACTAAAGACAAGATTTGTATAAAGTGGATTTGACTTTTCTTGATTCACCTTGTTTAAAGTAAAGATACCAAATAGCCATCCCTACTGAGTCCCAAACCCTGCATGACGGAGCTCTGTTGGGAGCAATTTTATTTCTAGATCACAAGATGTTTTCTCTTAATTCCTATAATGGGAGTAGGTGGAGGTCCCTCTTGCCCTGTGGAAGAACCAGCTCATATGAGCGACTCCATATACGAAGAGGTTGGAAAGTCCAAATCCTCTCTCATGCTTACGCATAAAAAATGACCTCCTATTGATTTGAGGTGTTTTGTCATCCCATAAAATGTTCCCCATCAACTTTTGATACACTGGAATAAACTCAGAGAAAATAACCAAGGGAAGAGTTTTATACTCTGTGACTTTGAGGTAGGGTAATCAGGGTTGTCCTTCATTTGAACAAGTTAATGGTTATTTAGTGGGAAAGTGGCTAATGTTTGTAAGTTGATATCCCTGAGTACTGTGCTACTTCATTTATTGTACTGAGATGTATGCTGGCATTTTGCACTGGGTTTTCAACCCAAAGTACACAATTATCTGCTTACCTAGATTACAATAACTTGCTTGAAGAAGAGTTGCCCAATGCTTTATGTCTTTGATGAAGGATACTGTCTATAGTAAAAACAACCAAGACCGTTAAATGTGGGGAGAGTGGGCATCCCTGTCATGCACCACAACTTAACTCAATCCTTTCAGACAAAATCTGATTTGAAAAAAAAAACATCTAATCTGTGGGATTCGCACAGAGAGCTGACATTTTTGAATGAATTCCCTCAGGAACTCCATAACATCCTTGCTGTCCAGATAGACTTCTACTGAATAGAGTCAAAGGCCTTGCTTAAAATCCATCAAAACTGCTTATACCAACAAAGAAGTGTCATAATAAAACCTCCAAATCTGCTGTCACAACTACCTTTTATGAACACCGCGTGATGTGGGCTAACCAAATTAGGGATTACTTTATCTAATCTATTAGTGAGCACTTTGGCATATAGTTTAAGATTCATTTGTAGAATGGAAATGGGGTAATAACTGTTTGGGTTCTAGACAGACTTTGGTTTTGGAATCATGACATTCTCCATATGTGTATAAAAATATTTCGCCTCCATACTACTTAAACAAGATAACAATCTGGAGATCTTTCACAACAAACTTACCATGATGAACAAGACCATTTATCACATTACGGCTAACTATAAGACATTCTCTATGTCCCCTTTGGCCTATAACTCCTACCTACCATTCTCCTAGGGGACTTCAATTATACCTCCATTAACTGGGAGATGTACATGTATGCCAGGAGATTTCTGAACTTGATCATTACAAACTATTTGGACCAGTTAGCTTGCACCCCAACCAAAGGCATTAGAATCCTGGACTTAATCCTCACCAATATGGGATAGGTCTGCTCCCAATCAATTGTAACTCCCTCCTTGGTCGTATTGGACCACAAATAGTCACATTCACCTTAAGACTGAAGCAAGAAGCATTCTCCAATACTTTGGCACTCGGAGATTATGCCAAAGCTAATCTACTTAAACAGAGTGATGAGCTGGCTATATTCAACAACCCCTTCCAATTGGATGACCCCACTGCTTACTCATAATCCTTTCCAGCCAAATTCTATGCATACGTGAATAGCTGCATAAATGCATCTGCCCCCCTCCAAACTAAATATTATATCAAATTTGAAAATAAACCCCTTTGGTGGAACCCAAACATCAACAGGCTTTATAATACAAATAATAATAATAATAATAATTGCATATGAAAATAAATGTAACTTGCAAGATGCAAAAAAATCTCTTTTTAACCTAACAGGGAATTCTGAACCCTAGTCAAACCAACCAAAGCCAGATAAGAGGCAAAAATTGCCACCCTGGCAAAGGACAACCACAAAGCCGTCTTTAACTCTGTTAGAAAACTAAGAAACAATGTACAGCATTGTACAGAGTTAACAGTAAGCACATACTCAGACTCAGAAGACAAAGCCAATCTACTAGCAGATAAATTGAGCTCTAACTTTATCCCCCTTACATTCCCAGGTCCCATATTCACATCTACACCAACGTCTCAAATTTCCCATGAACAAATCCTACAGGCACTACCTTGAGTAAGAATGCTGCTTCTGTGGGGAAAAATAACATACTGAGCTGCTTAATGGCCAGCCTGAAACATGACTTATTAGACCCCCTACAGAGGCTATTCTGTCAGCCTCCAAATAGATTTTGTGTCAGACAAATGGAGGACAGCAACTGTCATGCCCTTGCACAAAGGTGGGGGTATCAATGGACTTGTGAAATTATAGATCCATAAATCTGACCAGTGTCATCAGTAAGACTATGGAAAGGATCATTATGGAATAGGTAACCTACAAACACTTGACCCAAGCCAGTATGGATTTGTCAAGGGCAGATCCTGCCTACTCAACCTAGGTCCCTTTGTCGAAAAGATTACTGAAGCAATGAAAGATGGCAAATCAATACCCACTGTGTATCTTGCCCTCACAGTGGTATCTGACACCATCCCAAACTTAGGTATTGTGTATAAAATACCCCAGCTAAATGATCATCCTTATGTAACTCTTTGGATATCAAATTGGCTCACAAGTAGAATCCAGGAAATTAGAGGGTTGCTGTATCTCCTCCAAACGACCTGTCACTAGCAGTGTACCTTAGGGTTCAGTCCTTGCATCACTCCCCTTTGACATTTCTTTCTTGGAGGTCAAAGCTACTATTAAGTATTTATGGCTACCCAAGTATGCAGTCAATAATAAACTCATCCAAACTAAGATACTCCCAGAGGGCTTTTCCAAAACCAATAGCTGGTGTCAAAACATGGACTAAAACTAAATGTCAGGAAATACATAAAAGTATGCTTCAGCAAATAAGCAGTCCCTTGTAACTATCATACTGACAACATACCCATGAAAACTGATACATTAGTTAGGGACCTGGGAACCTATATAAAAAACAAACTGTGTTTCGATCACCACATATCCGCTATTGTAATAAATCACTTTTTCATTGCACAGCTTATTAATAAAGGTATAGCATCCAGGTCCAGAGATGTAATCATTCCACTGTATTCTCCCACTCATTAGGTTGATCATTGAGTATAATGTCCCCTTTGCTATATACTGTTCAAGCATTTGACAACTTGAATGCCCAAACCACTTTCTTACTATGAAAATCAAGGTCCTAATTCATAAAAACTATGAGAACTGTATGAAAGCCTTGTCCATCGTCTTGGTGTCATACAGGCTACTGATGGGTGATCTCTGCCCCACATACAGAGTCTCAACAGACCCACACCTACTGCACATTCACAAGTCCAATGGGGGCACAAATACCTGCTCAAGAGATCTAAATCTCTTTTGCAACATAAAGAGAACATGCGGGAGGAAAAGGTCTATATCAGAGAGAATACCTCATCTTTGAAATCATCATCCTTTACATATAAAGCAAAGTACTTATAGGTTCATAGGTGTGTACTAATCTAATGACCACAAGGGCCTTTTTAAGCCTAGCCATGCATCCCAAATCTCTGAGAAGTTATGGCAACCTTGATAAGTGTAAGCAGGGGCTTGGGAGGTGAAACATTTACAAGCAGGGGCCTAGGAGATGAACCATTTAATAGTTGCCTGGATGAATGGATGGGTAACCGCAAATTAACCCCCAGTTTACCTCCCTAGTCCCTTACAGATATGGCAATAGGTAAAGGTTTTGCTCATCTTTGGGTTATTTCTGCTAAAAATTTAACAGCTAAAACTTCATGGGAATGTATGAGTAGGCTTCTGAAGATCCTCATAGATCAATAGCCTAGTAAGTACCTATGAACCTATGATGACCTATGCTCTGGTGTGGTTAGCTTGAAACTAACCTTGAGTTATACATGCCTCACAAAACTCTAAAAAGGGTTTAACATTTACAGAACTCTGCCACAAAACCATCAAAACTCATGTCTTTCTCTCCTATCATCTTGATAATCACTGCCTTGATTCCCCAAAACATTTTTTTTATAAATGCTTCTACACATCACAATATCAGAGCAGAAATTTAAAATTTGCTAAACAGTCCAGTACTTCTGAAACCTAAAGTGTCTTCCCTCCCCAAATGCAACCTCCTGGTAAAAGTTCTTTAAGAGATTAATCGCTGTTGAGTTAGTAGTTATTTTCCAAAATGTTTTATAAAGCATGAATTTTGATCTCCTTATGGTATTCCTCAGATGATGCAATGGTATAGCAAAAATCCAGTCACTATCTAAGAGAATGGATGACTTGGATAAGTCACAACGTGAACTTGTTCTACATGTACTGCACCTAATTCCTCTCTACAGGGTGCACAGGCAGTTAATTATCAAATTTTAAACCAATCTAACTTGGCAGCAACCGGAGGTGCGAATGCTGTACAGTTGAGTGGTATGAGCTAAAATGCTGACACACTTTATTCGAATTTATCTAACGGGTCAACTGCTGCTTTTAGTAATGTCTTAGAACCCACTCTTGTTTACAGAGTGAGGTTTACTGGCTCTACGACTTCAACGGGAGTAGCTACAACATTAGATCATGGCTCTACCATCCTGCCGACTAATTTTCCTTCAACTTCAGTATCAGTAATAACAACAAAACATGGACCTGAACCACATTATGGTGATGGCAATAGAGGGAGTCCTAATGATACCTTGGGGCTTATTGGTTTACCTCCTTTAACTTTGTGGATTGCAGGAGCTTTTTCCTTTTCGGACAGTACTCGCATGGACTATGAAGGCCAACCGGCTGGAGGTAACGTACCCTCTCATAATACTGTTTCTAACCTTAAACTGTTGGACATTGAGCTTGTCAAACTTAAAAAACTTCAGTTAGAAATTTCTTATTTTAGAGAATGTTTAAAGCAGAGAATTGTTCCCAAAAGACTGCGCCGCCAGCAGTACCCTACGGGGCTGGTGGAGGGCACTCTTTTTCAGAAAGAACTGTTGGCTCTGTTTGATAGACAGGGCTTTGAATTGTTGGAACTAATGTGCAAACACTATAGTATTTGGGTTGATGAACTAACTGCAAAAGTTACAGCTTTAGACTATTTGCTTAAAAATGACGAGTTCCAACATTATAAATATGAGTATAGCAGGACATTTACAAGCATAGACAAATACCTGCTTAAATTAAAAGCAAATAAATCTAAAAAACTGCAAAGAGATCGTCTTGCATATAACAATGGGGCAGCGTATCCAATACCTTCACCAGCCCAGGTGTGGCAACAAAATGCACCTAGACCAACATCTGAAAGTTTAGAACATGGTACTAATGTGCATCATGAATGTAGCAATGTGGACATTGTCCTTAATAACAGTACTACGGATGTTCCATGTGATGAAACAGCCCTTGGGGCTGTACAAAGGAGTGAGAGAATTCTTAACTCAATGCAGGGAGTTAACTCCAATAACCAAAACAAAAATTTTCAGCAGGAACAACTATCAGGGGCCAGATCGAAACAGAGGAACCCCCAGCAGAACACCAGGAACTTTCGCAAATACAACAACAAAAAGAAACAGTAACTGATAAGGACACTTCTGATGGGGGCCCAATAATCATTACAAATAAGCACCAAGACTTTAAAGTGTTTAATTATTCTTCCATCACTACTAATCCAGAAATAATTGAATTTATTTCTAGAGGTTACACGTTTGTTCCTGCTACACCGGTGAACTTAGTAAAAACTATTCTGGATGTCAAAACTTTTACACGCAAATTGAACTTTAATTTGATGATGGGGAAATGTTAGGGCTTTCGGACAATCTGTTTCATATTCCAAGTACATATAATCCCCCACTTCACCCTTTGTTACAAACATTTGAACACATTTGTAAATTGGACATTAGGGACTTGGTGTATGATGAATATAAATGTAAAAATAGGTGAAATTTTAACACTAGTAAACTAGAATGGGAAAGCTTCAATTGCCTTATTTCACAAAATGTGACGGTGTGTAAACCAGACAAGGGATGAGGAATAGTTATCCTGGACAACGATGATTATGTTCAACGTATGAAGAAGGTCCTAAACAGTGCTGCCTACCAAGTAAGCTCACGTAATGAAATTAATAGAGCTTACAAGTTAATCAAATGTTTAGTGAATGACTTGTTTACTGATTGTAGAATTGATTTGAACACTTTTAATTATATGCCTTTGGAATACCCTAGAATCCCTGTCTTGTTTGGTATCCCCAAGATTCATAAAAAATTGGGGGATCCACCTATGACACCTTTGATTGATGGCTGGAATTCAGCAACTTACCCCCGTGCCAAGGTTATTGACTCAATCTTGAAAAAATATTTGATGGAAGAAAAACAGGTGTGTATGGACTCCTGGTCTTTTTTAAGCAAAATCAACCAGTTAAAATATAGGGAAGAATATAACTTCCTTACGGTAGACGTCAAGGACCTTTATACGTGCATTCCCCATTCAATTGGAATAGAGTGAATAGGGTTAATGTTGAAGAAAAATAAAGAAACAGTGGCAGAGATTTTGTTAATTATGGAACTATTAGATGTTATTTTGTCTAATAATTTCTTTTTGTTCGACGGTGACTTTTATTTGCAAAAGATCGGTGTAGCCATGGGGTCACCGTGTGGTGCCAGTATAGCGAATTTAGTTATGGCTTACTGGGAAACAGAATTCATTCTTAGTAATATTGAGATTAAAAATTCCATAGTTATGTATACAAGTTACCTTGACGACATCTTCATTTTATTTAAAGGAGGTGTTAATCAAGCTAATAGATTAGTACAATTCTTTAATAAATCTACTAGTTTTTTTGAATTTACTTCTACATTTGACACTGATGAAATTTCATACTTAGATATTAATCTTAAAAAGAATAGATTAAGTCACTGTTATGTCGCCAAAATTCACAGGAAAAGTACCTATTCTAATGCATTTTTGCATTATTTCAGTTGTCACCCTTATCACCAAAAATGCTCTGTGATTAAAGGCCAATTGGTAAGGGCAGCCCAAAATATTAGCCAAGACAATGACTTCTTTGATGAATGTCTGACACTGAAGAATAAGTTCTTGGGGCGTGACTACCCCGAAAATTTAATTGACTCACTTATTGACGAAGTAAGTACAAAAAGGCCCAATAGTTTTTACAAACCCATTTTGAGTGTGAAACATGGGATTTTAGGTAACCAATTAGAACAAAGTTTTGATGTACTGGATGACTACCAGATCAATTTAATAAAAGAAAAAGAAAAAAATCAAGGGTAGAAATATAAAGAACTTATTGGAACATCAACCCAACAAGGTATTTAGGACTGTAGGAATGTTTAAGTGTGAATCTTGTAACTACTGTATGTATATTGATGTCGGTAGTGAATGCAAAGTAAATGACATCAAATTATCTTTGAAGCAGAGGTTCAACTGCAATTCTAGATATGTTGTTTATCTAGCTAAATGCCAATGCTGTGCAGCATTCTATATTGGAAAAACAGAATGTAGGCTCCGTGACCGCATTTATGAACATCAGTATGCGATTACTAAAGTTAAACCTGATAATGCTCTTGCAAAACATATATCTGTATTCAACCAGCATAAGTTTAGATGTCATAGACCAAATTACTTCAGATGCTAGAGGAAGCCCTATGCATCTACTTCTCAAAGAACCGGAGCTGTACTGGCAAATTTATTTGAATGCTTATAGCTATCCAGGCATTAATGATTGTTGCTCAATTAAATGTTTATTGAAATTAAAAAGCCTAAGGAGATGAACCTTTAGAATTGCAAAATATTATTGTTATTATTTGTCCATATTTTTTTTAGAATAAATTAGGTACTGTTTATTTCCATAAATAACATATACAATTTTTAGAGGCAGGTTTGATATTGTAAGATGAATTTTATAACACTTTTTAAAGTAATGAAATTGGTGTAGAAATGCAATGATTTTCTTGATTGACAATAGTAATATATCAAATGATTTTTAGTTATGTTTTTTGTTAACTACAGAGCTCTTTATTGTGTTCTTAATGTATTTTTAAGTCCCTATTTGGAGTGTTAGAAGGTTAAGGTACAATATTTTGTGGCTAAACTGCCACTGGATATGCACTATACAAAACTGTCTCATGGTGGGCAGTATCCGTTAAAGTCATTTTTGTATGTGTAATTTCTAGCTATGGTTTACATTCTTGTACACAGTTTCTTAAAGTAGATATAGAACTACTATACATATATTTTTTAATTGGGATTTTAATGAAACTTGTATCAATTTGCTTAGTTACGTTGTATCTAGGTGCTACAAGTATATATTTGTGGTGCTGTTTGTTTAAGAGAGGGTCTTTGTTAGATTGATTCTTTGCCATCATGTGACAGAGTGAAACAGTTACAACAGACAATCTAGTTATTGTATTTTATTCTGAAGAAGTTTGCACTCTATTGCAAACGAAAAGCGCTTCAATAAACTGTGGATTACAGCTTCAACTATGACCGTCTCTTTTTGTTTTCATTAGTTTGTACATTTTCGTGGTTTCATATGCAGTGGCATAGCAGTTAGCGCTGTCGCTTCACAGCAAGAGGCTCTCTGGTTTGATTCTCGGCTGGGGTGCCTTCTGTGTGGAGTCAGCATGCCCTCCCTATGTTCGTGTGGGTTTCCTCCGGGTGCTTCGGTTTCCTCCCACATTCCAAAGACATGCAGTAGGTAGATTGGACATTCTAAATTAGCCCTAGGTGTGAGTGTGTGCATGCCAGTGTATGGTGCACCCTCTGAGGAGGGTTGGACATTGGGCTAGCAACCCAATCCCATAAAAAAGCCATACCTGCTACGGAAACAATGAGTGCTGAAGGGTGCTTGTTGCCTGATGTACTGAATGAATGGGAGCAAATCCAGGATCTAGAATGGTATTCCTCACATTTTTTTTTTTGCCAGCAGCTTCTTCCAAGAAGTGAACCCTTTTGCCTAATAAAAGGATTTCCAATGCTCCCACTTTTCTGATACCTGCGGGCATAGGATATCTGCACACAAATTTTAAAAGATTATTTCCTGAATGTTGTTTAAGTTGTAACCCTCTTCAACCCAAGCATTGCTTCCATATCTCATCAGTTTTGGAAATGTTCTTAAGTCTAATGCTAGTGGGGTTGCTTTATTTATTTTTTGAAAACAATGACTTGTTATCTACAGATTATTCTGAAGTAATCACATACCCAGTCTGAAGATAATTAAGCACCACTCATTTCCAGAAATTATGCATCAACCCACGGAGACTGAATGAGACCCTCCTCTATAGGATCAAACTCCACTACATCTAGGAGCAATCATTAGGTTTAAGAATTAAGGTAATGCTAACTGAGTTGTGGTCAGATAAGGGGCCTTAAAGAATGATTGTTTCATTAACACAACTGGATTTATCGACCATAATGAAAAACATGTCTAGACTACTAGTTGCTTTCTCTGTAGGAGCAAAAAATGTGAAATCTTTCTTCAATGATGCATTGCCCATACCCCTACTAAATTCAGCTCTTGCATCATATTATTTAGTTTAAACATGGAGTGAGTTAATCTGTACAGCAGAAAACCTGTTAATTTGCAGGAAAACTACATTGTTAAAGTCTCTCCCACTTGCATCAAATAGACATCTTTGGTTAATCTGAATATAGCTCAGTTAAAATTCTTAAGAGGAATGCTGCCATTAATATTTGGCCATATAAGTATCCTAGTATGATCCCAACCTTCCAATTTAGAGTCAGCCTCAAAAACTATCTATCTAGCCTACAAATCTTCTACTTCATACATTACTATTCACCTTAGAGTTTTGTGTAATAAAATGGCTACCTCCCCTCCTTTTATTGTTGCACATCTCAAATGCTTAAACCTCATCCATTATTTTATAAAGTCCCTCTGGATTTTTTAATCTTGATTTCTTGCAAGATCACAAGTTTTGGAGAGTAAATAGTGATGCGTTTCAAAATGTCAGCTGCTTTTATAACCAAAGCAATTCCATTTACTTTACAACTGAGACACACAAATTATTGCTTTAGGAGCTAAATAAAATGCAGCATTATGCAGATTGTGTTAAATTCTACCATGCAAATGCACTTGTGGAAAGAGATTTTTATTGAGTAGTAACAAACAACATTATTGTTCTGACTCTCTTAAGTGATATTCTTAGATGCCTAAGACTGAGAAATAGTAGCCAAGTACAGGCAAGAGAAACAATTCACTATTTTAGATTATTCTAAATATTATTTGCTTGTATGTTTGCATGTGGATTTATGACATCATATATTCATACTTTACAGTAAAGAAAAGGATATGTTAATTTTATTTTACTTCATTATAAACACCATTTGTTACCACGTCTACAAAGTACTGAAGAACACCTTAACATCTGGAAGCCTTATTAATGTTGCGGTATAAATATATTTATTTATTTATTTATATTTATTTACTGGCATCTGATTACCAGGAAAGTCCTACTGGGTAGGTGCCCATCTTTAGCGAAG
The DNA here is from genome assembly GCF_019279795.1 of Protopterus annectens. Lineage (NCBI taxonomy): Eukaryota > Metazoa > Chordata > Ceratodontiformes > Protopteridae > Protopterus > Protopterus annectens. The sequence goes on along the minus strand of NC_056742.1, from coordinate 277,978,791 downwards.
GCCAGGGGAGAAAAGCTCCAAAGTACAAAATCATTTTAAGAACAATGGTTTTACAATCTTCAAAAATGAAATAAAAAACAATACAAATCTAAAGTTTAAACAACTGCATCAAACTAGCCACAATGTGAAAACATTGGTTAAGAATAGATAGAAATTACATGACAATGATTTACTATTTAGAGAAATTTTAGCCAGTTTAGAAAAATTAAAGGGGAGTTATTGTAATATGAATATAAATCGCAATAAGAAGGAGGAGAAAAAAACATGTTTATGGCATATTTAGCTACAAAGTCAGAGAAGCGAAATTGACTGACGTAAGTAAGTGAGTGAATAAGGGGAAGTAAGGAGGTGTAAAGTACGAACAGGTACTTGTTCATATTTATGATTATAGTTTATCCTGAGGGTGAGCAAGGACAGAGCCAGATTTTTGCTAGAAAGTCTTTCACAATGGTTTTAAAGGACTGGAGAGAGGGTATTGACAAGATAGATAAATGTAAGGAAGGAGTTCCAGGAGTTGGCAACATGGTAAGAGTGCAGACCATACCCTGCAGATTTGTTAGGTTTGTGGACAGAGAGGAATTTTTGATAAATGGATCATAATGACCAAGTGGGAACACAATTGTGTAGAATGGTATTTAGTGCTGGACAAGCAGATGGATGCTGGATAATTTTATAGGTGATAAGAAGCTGTGTATATGTTAGCTGATGGGGTAGTTCTAAACAATTTAGGCTTTTTAGTGCTACACAGTGGTGGAATCTGAAAGGGGAGTTTGTTGCAAGTTTAACCACTGCATTACAGTACTGTTCAAGTTTTTCTTTTTGTGATGTATGGAGTTTAGTAAGGAAGGGAACCACCATAAAGTAGTGAGGGAGGAGATAAATAGTACCAAATGTAGTTTTAGTTGCATTGGTCAGAAAGTTTTTTGTGAAACATTCCTTGTTTTGGTAATTTTTAATGCAATTTTGTAAATGTAGGTCAAATTTAAGATTACCATCCACTATCATCCCTAATAATTTCCTGAGAGGTGACTTCAATGGTTGTATTACTGAGAGAGAGGATTTTAAATTTTGTTTTTTCATGACAGAAGGATTTATGGAAAAATAGTAGTAGTTTGTTTTTTGGGGGGGAAGGTGGTTGAGCATGAGTTGTGAGAAATAAAGCTGTTTCAGTGGCTGTTAAAGCTTCTCAAGTAATTTCTGGAGATATTACAGATTGTCTGATGTGAGTATGAGTGTGCAGTCACCTGCATATTGTATTAAGGACACCTACTGTGTATGAATGCATGTAGAGTGTTGGTGAGAATGTTAAAGAGGATGGGACCAAGGATAAAGCCTTGTGGTACACCAGTGGTGACTGGAAGATATGGAGAGAGGGTGGATTGTCATTTTACTGATGATGCCTATTGGACAAGTAGATTTTGAACCATAAAAGAGTGGGCTGAGACAGACCTTAGTGAGTACATCTGAATTAGAAATTTGCTGTGACAAACTATGTTGAATGCTTTAGACACATCTAGAAATAAGGAGGAGACTAGTTTGCTGTTATCTATTTATTTATTTTACATCTGTTGACCGGGATTGTCTGACTGAGCTGAAGAGCCCTTTCCAGTGGAGGTCTGGGGAGAAAAGCTTAAACAGCAATGTTACAGGATTATTACAAGGCATTAAGCAGCAATACAATGTTATACAGTGTCAATAATTAGGAGTATAGCATAACTATTTCAAGATGTATAAAAATAAATATGTCATTAAGATGAGTATAGTTTTTGGGGTAAGTGGTTACAAAATCCCAGTTTTATCATGATGTAGTTGCATGAAGGCAAGACAATTACAATAGAATGTTTCTCTGAGGCAATTTGCTTAATAGATTTTAGAAGACGGTAGAAACAGTAGTCAAGGAAGACCTAGTGAGAAGAGTGAGTTAAGGGCAGAAAGTAGATTAAGGTATGAGAAGTTGGGGATGTTTCAGGAGGGAAAGTGCAGTGGCAGGACCAGTGACTTTTAAAGTGCTCTTTGGTGGCTGTCTTAAATTGTTTAGGATGTGTAAGGGTCCTGATTTCCTGTGGGAGCCTATTCCAAGCAATAGTGGGGTGATAGTTGTACATGTTGCGTTCAAATTAACACTTGGGTTTGTAGATTTGTAGTAGGTCTTGGTAAGAACTTCGGAGAGGTCTGGAGGGAGAATAATGGGAGATGTGAGGGGATAGTGCTGGGCAGTAGGAAGGCTGGTATAGGACAGAATGGATGATCTGGAGCTGAGAAAGAAGATAGTGGGGTAATTCAAGCCAGTTTAGGTGTTTTAGAGAGAGACAGTGATGGGATCTGTAGGTTTGTTGGGCAGCAAATCTAGCTACTTTGTTGTAGGTAGATTTGAGTTTGGTCAGGAGTGCTAAGTTAAGAGTTGTGAGAATTTGAGAATTGTACATTAGACTGGGTAGAAGGTAGGTAAGAGAGAGAAATCTTGGCTTCAGAGGTAAGGATGAGCTGGTTGTTGGAGAGCAATGTTTCAACTAAGTTAAAAGATGCCTGAGTAGCTGAGAAGAGCTTAGAGGGAGAGTTGGCTGTGGTGATGACTGTAGAGTCCTCTGCGTATTGCACTTAAGATGACTGAGGGAGGTTTGTTATAGAAGTCCTTTTTATCATTGTTTATGTGTTTATTTGTCAGATTTCTGAGTTCTTTATATTTTTGTAAGTCTGCAGAGAGCTTAGTTTGTGTCCATTTTCAGTTTGTCTCTAGTTATCATAAGGGTACGAGTGGCTTTTGAAAGCCACGGAGACATGGTTGGACTTAATTTGGACTTTGCGAGGGGAAGCAAGTTAGTCTAAGATGCTAAGGAAGGTGGAGTTGAAAGCTAGGACTGCTTCTTCTAGTGGGAGTTGGGTAAGAAATTTCCAGTTTACTTTAGAGAGGAGGACATTAAAGGTTTCTGGATGGAAATTAGAGAGTTTAAGACAACTGATAAATTTAGGAGGTTTTGACAAGTGGGGACTGAGCTTAAGCACTTTTATAGGGGAGTGATCGCTCAGGGTGTTTGGTAGGGTTTCAGGGTTATGATATTTGGAAGGATTAGATACAAGTACCCAGTCAATAGTACTAGATGTGTCAGAGTTGTTTGTATGGGTAGATTGGGAGATTAGCTGTATAAAGCCAGGTTAGAAGTGCACTGTTAATACTATGGGGGGGGACAGAAGCTGTGTTATGTGGGGGATGGGATTTCTTCCAACAGGAGATAATTTAGCAATTGTTTTTGTATATATCTGTGAAAAAAGATCATGGGGAACATATAGCATTATCGTCTTATCTGACGAGCACAAATTTTGTAATACTGGAAAGTAAAAAGTAACATATACAAGTAACAGGAATATTTCCTTTTATTTTACAAGATTACAAACAGCAGCATTTGATGCAATGCCTGAATACAGATGTTAGAGTACTGCAGAACACACTGATTGTTTTCTGACGCTAGTCTTATCATGGTTGATGTCTACTATTTATTCCACCATACTAAGTACAGCATCAGGGTTAATAAGATACCACATTTGCAGGCTATAGCAACTCTGTCATACAAAAATAGTTGCAAAAAAGATGATCATGGGGAAAGAACATACAGTGCTGTTACCATCAATTTTTTGATATGTCTTATTCTCTACAAAAATAGTTGTGAAAAAGATGATCATGGGAAAGGAACATACAGTGCTGTGACCATCATTGTTTGATATGTCTTATTCTCTGGTACTCAGAAATAAGAAGTGTTAGTCAAATATGGATAAAGGAATACTACATTTTACTTTACATTACTGCAAATCAACTGTATGCGCTGTGTTGTTTCTCAAATTATCTCCTGTTTCCACTACTACCATCAGATTTATACTGGTAAATAGATATAGATACAGATATAGACATAGATATAAATATAGATATAGATAAATATATAGATATAGATATAGGAGTCTACTTCAAAAACACGAAACCCCACTTACTCGAATAACTTATGGTCGAGACGAAAGCATTGAAACCTTAAACGAAACTTCACATCAATGAAAACGTCATACTGGGAAAGGAACTAATTGGCCACCATGGGGAAATTTGCCCTTTTCCCCGCTATAGTGCAATCTCGGAGTTGGTATAACTAGTTAAGGGGTGGGGTGTGGGGGTGAAGCCCTTCACTTTGGTGTGTTTGACATGCTTTGATTTGTGTATTTTGTCCTGGTGGGCAAGTGGTTCCTTTCCCAGATGACATTTTCGTTGATACGAAGTTTTGTGTAAGGTTTCGATGCTTTTGTCTCGATCATAAGTGATTTGAGTAAGTGGGTTTTTGCATTTTTGAAGTAGACACAGCTATAGATATAAATATGAATATATTACCTCCCACACAAACACACACATGTATTTTTATACAGTGGATGCAGATGATGTTCATTTGGCAGAAATGGGGTGCGATAGCTGTACAGAGAGAGAACTATGGCAGAAGGTGAATATCCCCCTGATGGACCTAGTACAAAAAAAGTGAATCATTAACATTTTTGTTCATATAGAGCATGACAAAAGCATGAACAGTAAACTGCAGATAGAGACATTACCAAAGAGTGTTAAAGGAGTGGGAGAGCCCTGCACTGGCCCAGTAATCAAGGAGCCTCAATCCTCACCATTGGCAACAGTGACGGATGTACACAATTGGAGGAAGACAAGTACATACACAGTAAAGTACAATTTCCCTGAAGAGCACACAGAGATTACAGTCAGTCTGGGGCTGGTTTCTCCCTCTTTCTCCAGATCCCCAATAAGACTCCCCACTGGTGCAGCTACAGGGTTAAGATCTCAGCTGATAGGCCAACACAAGACCTCCAGCACCCTCTCTGTCCAACCAGTGCTTTGTGTCCCTGCCCAAGTAGTTGACACACACACACACACACACACACACACACACACACACACACACACTTTGAGATTTGGTTTATATACAAACACACACACACACACACACACACACACACACACACACACACACACACACACACACACACACACCTGGAGAAGGCTGGCACAGGTTTATTAGCTATGACCCCTTCTGTCCAGACTATAAAGTAGTTTCCACAGCCACCAACCACTACTTATCAGCTACTATAAGGCCCTTAGAAAGGGTGTCCAATCCTATTGTGTAATGTTACTAATATCCAAATTGTAGTCTGACCAAGACTTTCAAGGTTATTTATGAGTGGCCTGTACAGTGTCTCCAAATACATATGCAAGTACTCTAACAGCTTAAAAATGTTTTCAAATATTGGCCACGGAGATAGGTTTACATATATTTAACAATAAATAATAAAAGAACAAGACAATACTCAGAAAACAAGCACAGTTACTTCAGAGTTCAAAGTCACAGGGAATATTTTAAAACAATATTGCAGGACAGTTTAAAACAAATACAGAAAACATCTAAACTAATCTTTACTATATTCCTATCTACTTCTAACACAAATTACTGTTCCTTGGTTACTTACTATTAGCAAATCAAATGCAGATGATGATGAGTGGATGTTCTTGCTAGGTCCAAGACACAATACAAAATGCACAGGCTGTCTCTGAGACAGTTCTTAAATTAATGTCACATTTTACTGCTGGGTTAGCTTGGGTGACATATCTCTGTCACCTGATTTCAGTTCCCAGGCTAAACAAAAAAAATTAACAGACTTTTAACATCGCTGTGTTAAAAATACATATCTGATTGTGCAGCTGCTAGGAAGTCATAAAGCAATAAAACACTTTTTACATTTTAAACCTACTAACTACTACTCCTCTCCAGGACAATAGAAAAAACTTCTGTTATAGCTCTAGACATCCTGTTTCTTTGCTGCACTGACACTAACTTTTACAGCACATCGTAAAGCACTTAATTTCAACTTATTTTCTTGAAGTTTTGTAAGTTAATCTTCTATGTTCCAGCAGGGTATGCTGTGGTTACATTCTTGAAGCTCAGTACATAAGTTCTGTATAAATCATATCAATATTCACAAATGACATAGAATTATTTACAAAATTCCAGATAGCTGGGCTGGCAGTGTCACACCCCCCCCCAAAAAAACTCAAGCTAGTTTTAGGTTCATAGGTGTGTCCTAGGCTAATGGCCCTGGGGCCTTTACAAGCCTAGCCCATAGAATTAGCATGGCATTGTGCCACCCGACCTTAGTTTCCAGTGTCTCTGTCGAGCAAAAGCCACTGGAGTGATCCCTGTGGTGAATTTTCTATTTCCTATCCACTCATCAAGATTTCTCTTGAAGAGGGCCAGTGAGGTGCTCTGCTTGACATGTATGGGAAGTCTATTCCATAGCACAGGCAGTCTCTGGGTTATGAACCCGTCCCTCCAGCATGTTCTGTTGACTGTGGTAATGAGGGTGAGGTATCTGGAGCATGTGGTGTGGAGGGATTGGGATTTCTTTAGATGTAGCATTTCTAACAGAGCTGGGTCAGACATGGCTTTGTAAGTCAAGCACAGATCACCTCCAAGTAGGCAATATGAGACAGAGAATAGCTGGAGTTATTTTAGTCTGTCCATACAGGACAAATGTTTAAGGTCTAGGATCCTCTTTGTGAGGTACTTTTGCAGCTTCTCCAGTTGTTGCAGTTGTTTAGTGAGGTGCACGCCAAATGGGGCACTGTACTCTATAATTGGGCTAATGAGGGAAGAGTAAGACAATGACCTCTTTCTTACTGGATGCAAAACCCTTAGTAATGGGATGTGCCACATAGAAGGGCTTTCTGACCACAGTGGCAATGTGGCGGTCAAAAGAGAGGTTGCTGTCAACCTGTGTTCCCTGATCTCTTATAATGCCTTTTGTGTTCAGTGGACTACCATCGATGTGGTAATTCATGGGAACCAGGTTTTTCCCAAAGGGGATGACGACACATTTTTTGGCATTGAGCTTAAGGCCATTTTTCTGACACCAGTCGTTGGTCTCAGTGAGGCCTTTTTGTAGGACGTCAGTATCACTCGGGGAGTTAATAATAGCTCCCATCTTGCAATCATCTGCGAACTTTGTCAGCCAGAGTCTCTTCATGTTGGCCTGGACTTCAGAGAAGTAGATACCAAACAGGAGAGAATGCAGGCCCAAACCCTGTGGGCCTCCACTCATGACTGGTCGGCAGTCTGACTTGGAGTCAGCTACTTTCACACTGTGGGTTCTACCTGTGAGCAAGTTTGCAACCCACCTAGTGATATAGGGGTTGACGCCTAGTTTACTGAGCTTTTCTATGATTCCTGAGTATGGAATATCAAAGGCCTTGGCCAGATCAAGGTAGGCTGTATGAACCATCTTGCCTTCATCCACAGCTCTGGTGACTGACTCGACGAAGTTGAGCAGGCATGATCTACCCTTCACAAAACCAAACTGTGTGAGATCCAGAGTTTGGAGACTCCCTATATCCTTGTTTATTAGGTCCATGATGATTTGTTCCACAGCTTTGCATATCAGACTCATCAGGCTAATGGGGCGATAGTTCCCAGGGTCTGTAGTCACTCCTCCTTTGTGGAGAGGGATGACTATAGCAGTGCACCATTTGGTAGGGACAAAGCCTGAGGTGAGGCTGTGACTGAACAAGGCACACAGGTGAGGTGCCAGTTCACTCTGTAGTTTATGTAAAACACAGGGATATTGTCAGTTACCATAGATGCTGTATTCTTGGCCTTGTACAGTGCTGTTTTAACCTGTGCAGCAGTAATACTGGGTGTCTGGCAATCTACTGGTATTGTGACTTGGTCCTTTGCGGGGGGGGGGGTAAAGTTGGCACTGAATCTGTTGGCCAGTATATTGGCAATATCCATTGGCTCGGTATAGGAGGTACCATTGTGCAGTAGCTCAGAGCACATCTGGGTACTGCCATGGAGATTCTTTACATAACTATAGAAGGCCTTCTGGTTTTCTTTACTATCTGCTGCAATTCTGTTTTCATAGCTAGCTTAGGATTTGATGAGGGATCTCAACTTTTTGTTGAGGCTGATAAGGGAGTTTTTCAGTCTTGGGACTTCAACTTATTCCTCATCAGGTTCCTCCTTCTGCTGTAGAGTTTGTCTATGGCAGGGGACCACCAGATTGGCTTCTTTTTTTTGAGGAGAGAGTCTTGGTTCTTTTGGATATGGCGAGATCCATGCATTTGTGTATGTGTTCATACAGTGCACTGGTGTATGATTCAGCGGTCATGCAACTGATCTCCATTTGCATGGGTGCTGTGAAGTTAGCCACACCTGTTTTTAGCAGCCCAAAGTTAGCTTTGGAGAAGTTTTTCATGGTGGTTACCTTTGCGGGGGGGGGGTGTATTTCCAAGGTGATTAGTTTGTGGTTGGATCTAACCAGGGAGGAGTTGACTACTGGTGTAGAGCAACGGTCACCCATGTTAGTAATGCAGGTAAAAGATGTTGCTACCTCTAGTGGGGATAAGAATGAGCTGGTCCAGGGCACTGGAATTAATGAATTCCAGGAAATGTTGGGCAAGTGTATTGGTACATGAGTAGTTTTCCCACTTAATGGAGGGGTAGTTGAAGTTGCCTAGTATGAGAGTATTTGGTTGGACTCTAATATTCTCCAGGGTGCTTAGGAACATGGAGTGTGAGTATTGGGGACCTATAGCAGGCTATGACCTGAATCGCTGTCTTACCCAATGTTAGCTGCAACTAAAGTAGCTCAGATGAGTTATGTTGGGCTACTAGTCTGGAGGTGTGGCATAATTTATACCCTGGTAGTGCAGGGATGCTTTCTGCTGCCTTGAACCAGGTCTCTGTTATGGCACAAATTCGATGTTTTCCATTTTTAAGGAGTGCTTTGAGTGAGTGCATTTTGAGATTTAGACTTCTAGCATTGAGCAGCATGACCCTTAGATTGCATTTGTTTGTAGCTGTTATGGTGGTAATTTGGTATTTAGAACACCACCTAAAAAAGGCACTATAGGGGTGGCAAGAGCCTTGGCCAGTATCTGGAAGCCCAGGGGTGACAGATGCAGGCCATCTCTGGCAAAGCATCGAGGTCTGTCAATCATGTCATCCCAGGCAGACAAGTGACCCTTGAGAAACATTGCTTGAGAGGGTTGAGCCTACCTGGGGAATACTTTACCCCATTCCCTGTCTTGAATGTCCATCTGCATTGAAATTACTAACCCCACTGCGATGCTGCACTGTCATATCATATGCTTGCAACTCTAGACTCCACCTTAGTAACTTGACATTTTGCTGGCTGGCTTGATGTAGCTATGTTAAGGGATTGTGGTCTGTAACTACAGTAAATTTCCTCCCATACAGGTAAGGGTGAAGTTTCTGAAGTGCCCACACTATGGCTAGGCATCCCTTTTCTACAGTCGCACAGCACTCCTCCCTGGGTTGGAGCCTATGACTGAGATATACCACTGGGTGCTCTCCTCCCTTTGAGGAAACCTGGCTAAGTACAGCCCCCACCACATGCTTTGAAGCATCCACCTGCACAACAAATTCTTCCTGTAATCTGGACTGGCTAACAAAGGTGCTCCTCCCAAAGCTCCTTTAAGCTTCTCGAACACCTGCTCACATGCTGGGGTCCACACTACCTTACGTGGCTTGTTTTTCCTTGTCAGATCTGTCAGGGGAGCAGCCATGGTACTATAACTGGGGACAAATTTTCTGTAGTACCCCACTGTCTCTAAGAATGCCCTCACCTGCTTTTTGGTAACAGGGGCAGGCTGTGCCTGAATGGCTTCCACTTTGGCAGGTTCTGGCCTGATCTTACCACTCCCCACTCTATGCCCTAGGTAGGAGACCTCTGCCATACCCACCTGACATTTGCTGGGCTTAATAGTCAACCCTGCCCTCTGTAGTCTGCCCAGCACTTCCCTGACATGCTGAAGTTGTTCTTGCCAGGAATGGCTGTAGATGGCAATATCATCTAGGTAAGCAAGGGCAAAATCTCTTTCTCCTGGTACAATATGATCTACCAGCCTCTGGAAAGTTGCTGGGGCATTTTTCATCCCAAAGGGCATCTTCGTGAAGTCATACAAGCCAAAAGGAGTCACAAAGGCTGACCTCTCTCTAGCACTGGGAGTCCAGGGCACCTACCAGTAACCCTTGTAAGATCAACAGTGGTAAGATACTTAGCCTCACCTAGCTGCTCTACGGCTTCATCTATCCTAGGCATGGGGTAAGCATCTGACTCTGTGTAACTATTTAATTTCCAGTAGTCCACACAGAACTTGGGGCTGCCATCCTTCTTTGGTAACAGCACCACTGGGGAGGCCCAGGGACTGGTAGACTCCTGAATTACCCCTAGTTCCAACATTTCCTGTATCTCCTCCCTCAGAGTCTGTTTGACTCTCCTAGGCACCCTATAAGGGGCATGCTTAATAGGCCTTTGGGGTCCTGTATCCACATGTTGCTGCACCAGGTGTGTGCACCATGGTTTTGCAGTGAACATGCCCCAAAACTACTGTAACACTGCTCAGATTTCCCAAACCTGGGTAAGGGATAGCTGCAGGGACATTGCTACCCCTTCCACTGAGGTGTCAGTTTGAGTCTCACTGAGGAGATCAGTCACCAGATCCCACTCAGACTTCTCCTGCCTTGTACTGCAAATACTCAGCACAAGGGCCTCCCTATCATGGTAAGGTTTCATCATGTTAACATAGTACAATTTGTGCCCCTGCCTCCTTCCTAGCAGTTCTACCATGTAGATAACATCACTGACCTTCCTTACCACTGTGTAGGGTCCCGTCCAAACTGCCTACATCTTCTTGTGTCTGACAGGCATAAGAACCATTACCTGTTGCCTTACAGCATACTCTCCAGCTCGAGCATTCCTGTAGTACCAGACTTTTTTCTGCTGTTGGGCTTCTGTCAGGTTTCCCTGGGCCACGCCCATGAATTGCCTGAGCCTTGTTCTGAGGTTTAGGACATATGCCACAACAGACTCCTTGTGGGATTCACACACACCCTCCCACGCTTCTCGAATCATATCTAGAGGCCCGCTCACCCTATGCCCATCTAGCAACTCAAAGGGTGAAAAACCTGTGGATTCCTGGTGAATCTCTCTGTAAGCAAACAACAGATGGGGCAGATATTTGTCTCATTTCCTCTTAAACTGGTCTGCAAATGCCCATAGCATGGACATGAATGTAGAGTTTATTCTCTCAATAAGGCCATTAGTCTGGGGATGGTAGGGGGTGGTCTTCAGGTGCTTCACCCCACAGTACTTCCACAAACAAGCCAACAGGTCTGATGTGAAATTGGGACCTCTGTCAGTATTTCTTTTTGGAAACTTACCCTGCTGAAAATCTCTTAACAAAGCATTTGCCACCTTTTCTGCCTCAGTGGAGGACAAAGCCACCACCTCAGGGTATCTAGTAGCATAAGCTACTACCACTAGGATATACTTTTTCCTGTGGAGCTTGTGGTACTCAGTGGCCCCATAATATCCATAGCTACCCTCTGAAAAGGCTCCTCAGTCATAGGCAAAGGCATCAAAGGAGCATTCCTTGTCTCCTGCCTTGCCTACTTCTTGGCACTCCTCACAGGTCCTGCAGTACCCTGTTACATCTCTGGAAATCCCAGACCAATAAATGTTCTGCATAATACTTCTCTTTATACGTTTTATGCCCATATGACCTACAAAGGGAATATCATGGGCTACGGCTAGAAGTGGCCAGACAGTAGGCTCTGAGCACTACCAACTGCTGTATTCTCTCATCCTCTAGTCCTCCCTCAGGGGTCCACTCTCTGTAGAGTAACCCTTTGTCTCATTATACAGATTCACCCTTCCCTTGAGAATCAGGTGCCTCACTAGCTACCTCCCTCAGGCCTTGTAAGGTAGGGTCTGAGAGCTGAGCCTGTCTCAACTCTCTCTTTGTAACCCTTCCCAGCTCCCCTTCCACAGGAATTCTGGTATTCTCTGATAGAGGTGCCTCACTGTCAGCCTGGCTACTACTACTCACCTCTGCCCTTGCAGTCACTCTGTCCAAGGGAATATCAGTACCCACAAGCAGCTGTGGCTCACCTTCAGTCTCACTGCTACAGGGTAGCTCTCTCCTTGAAGTAACCATCTCACCAGTCCTGGCAAGTATGCAGGCTTTCTCACAAGCTTGTCTCTAATCCTGACTGCATGTAACTGCATGCATTATCAAAGTCATACCCTATCAGGACATCTGCAGGGATATCCTCAAACACACCTACTTGCTGGCTTCCTTTTCCACCCTCCCAGTTAAGGTATTTGGAATGAGGTCACTCCTAAAGCTCTGACTGGAGTAGATTGCCCAAGCAAATACTGCTCCTCTGTAACCATTGCAGGCTTCACAATGGTTAGGTCAGAGGCTGTGTTTCTCTTGGCAGTAGCGTCTTTTCCCTCCGCTAAGATAGGATATAACCTCTTGTGGTAGCTTGGTACCCTTGTTGTCTCGAGGCAACTTACTGCTGGCATTTTGTCATTCCAACTTACTGGCGCTCCCACCTTTTGTTCCCCACCTTGCCTCTGTGAACATCTATATGCTACATGGCCCCACTGGTTGCATTTAAAACATTTACCCTTGGTCCTGGTACGGCGGTAGCATTGTTACCTCACAGCAAGAGGTTCTCCCGTTCGATTCTCAGCTTGGCTTGGGAGTGCCTTCTGTGCGGAGTCTGCATGTCCTCCCCGTGGTTGGGTAGCATTCAAAAGACATGTGTGTGTAAATGTGCGTGCCTTCGTTGAAGGTTGGGCGTCGAGCTGGCACCTCAGCGTTTCGTAAAAATCTACTGCCAATCATTAGTGGACTGGAGTTCCGCTGTGGTGACCCCTTACTGGGAAAAGCCGAAAGACATACAACAACAACCCTTCGTCCTGAACATGGACCTGGACTAGTGGCTTCCCCAGCTACTGGCAGACTCTGTTGGGGCAATCTGGGCTGCCCACCATGGGTTCCCTTAGACCCATGAGCAGTACTGGGCATCCCTATCCTGGGCAGTGATGCCCTGCTTGCTAGGTATAGGTCTCCCTTCTTCCCCAACTCATCTGCAGTAGTGCATTGTCTATCAGCTAACAAGATTATCATATCCTCAGGCAAAGTGCTAAGGGCTTGTACCCTCACCAAAAGGTCTGCCAGTCCTTCAAAATTGGTGACCTGACATCCATTCACCCACCTATGAAAATAAGTGCCTAGTTCAGCAACATATTCACACACACTTTCATCTGCCTTGCGTCTATGCTCACAAAACTTTTTTCTATAAGCTTCAGGTGTTAAAGCTTTCTAAAAGACAGTTCTTTACAATACTATAATTTAAACAATCAGTATCAGACAATTTAAAATAACAGTTACAGCTTTAACATGGAGTAAGGGGGTTAGGAACCGTAACCAGAGTCCTTGGTCAACATTATACTCTTTACATACCCTCTCAAGAACATGAATGAAACTAACAAAATTATCCCCCTCTGTAAACTGTGGAAGAAATTTACTGACCTTTGGTGTTCAGTTACTCCCTTCCCCATTACCTCCATGACTCTGGTGAAGATTCAGCATCTCCTTTTCATATTGCCTCTGCCTCTCATTCTCCTCAGCTTCCAGGCGTCGCAATTTCTCATTTTTCTCAGCCTTCGTACATTGCAGTTTCTCATTTTCCTCAAGTCTCAAGACATCTCAGTCTCTGCTGCTTCTATTTCCAAATGCTTGGCCTCCATCTCAAGTCTCTAACTCCATACAGATTTTTATGTCCTCTGTGGAAAGGCTGAGCTGTCCGTTTTCTAAGAGTTGTACATCTCCAAGACCAACCTGGTTGTCCTACTGATCGCTGGTCTGCGATGCAGCTGTGCCCAAAGCTACAATCATTTCTGCCTTAGTCAGGTTGGCATGCACCAGTCCTTTAGGCTTCCACATCTCAGCCAAGTGGCTCTTTGTCAGCTTGCCATACTCCTCTGCTGACATGCTTGCCTGCTCTCCCTAACTAAGCTAACAAAAAAAATAATAAAACAATTGTGATGTGAAACTCTGAATGTTCACTGCATGACTGATTGAGAGTACAAACACCTTCAGTCACCACTGTACACAGGCTACAGGAATTCAATATCCACACCACTACAAGCCAATTAATATGTGATGTGGCTATCTCACCACTGTCAACCAATTAATATGTCATGTGGATATCCCACCACTGCCATCCAATTAATATGTGATGCCCCTGCACTAGCCCAGTAATCAAAGAGCCTCAGTCCTCACCACTGGCAACAGTGAGGAATGTACAAAGTGGGAGGATGACAAGTACACACACACAGTAAAGTACAATTTCCCTTAAGAGCACACACAAAGATCACAGTCAGTCTGGGGCTGGCTTCTCCCTCTTTCTCCAGATCCACAATAAGACTCCCCACTGACACAACTATAGGGTTAAGATCACAGCTGAGAGGCCAGGCCAAAACCTCCAGCACCCTCTCTGTTCAACCAGTGCTTTGTGTACCTGCCCAAGTAGCTGACACACACACACACACACACACACACACACACACACACACACACACACACACACTTTGAGATTTGATTTATATACAAACATACACACACACCTGGGGAAGGCTGTCACAGGTTTTCTAGCTATACCCCCTTCTGACCAGACTATGAGGTAGTTTCCACTGCCACCAACCCCTACTTATCAGCTACTATAAGGTCCTTTCAAATGGGTGTCTAATCCTACTGTGTAATGTTACTATTATCCAAATGGTAGTCTGACGAAGACTTAAGGCTATTTAAGAGTGGCCTGTACAGTGTCACCAAATACATATACAAGTACTCTAACAGCTTAAATATGTCTCATAAATATCAGCCACAAAGATAGGTTTACATATATTTAATAATAAATAATAAAAGTACAAGACAATACTCAGATAACAAACACAGTTACTTCAGAGTTCAAAATCACAGGAAATACTTTAAAACAACATTACAGGACAGTCTCAAATAAATACAGAAAACATCTATACTAATCTTTACAATATTCCTATCTATATCTAAAATAAATTACTATACCCTGGTTACTTACTATTAGCAAGGCGAGTGCAGATGATGATGACTGGATGTTCTTGCTGGGTCCAAGACAAAAATACAAAATGCACAGTCTTTCTCTGAGAGAGTTCTTAAATTAATATCACAATTTACTGCAGTATTAGCTTGGATGATATCACTCTGTCACCTGACTTCAGTTCCCTGGCTAAACAGAAACATAACAGAATTTTAACATCTCTGTTAAAAATACATATCTCTCAGAGGAGTGCAGCTACTAAGAAGTCATAAAGCAATAAAAGACGTTTTACATTGTAACCTAGTAACTACTTCTCTCCAGGACAACAGAAAAAAAATTCTAGCTCTAGACATCCTGTCTCCTTGCTGCACTGAAACTAACTTTTATAGCACATCGTAAACCACTTAATTTCAACTTTTTTACTTGAACTTTTGTAAATTAATCTTCTATGTTCCAGCAGGATATACTGTGGTTACATTCTTGAAGCTGAGTACATAACACACAGCTCTGTATAAATCATATCAATATTCACAAATGATTTAGAATTATTTACAAAATTCCAGATAGCTGGGCTGGCAGCGTCACAGGGAGAAAGATCAAGGCTCTTGTGAGGACAGATTCTGTGTATCAGACAAGATTTGGGTAGTAATACATGACCAGGGATGATAGCATAAGATATATGATGGATAGTCTTGGAAAAAGGAAGCATAAAAGGAAGCATAATAGGGTAACATCAAAGGAACTGTTGGGGATAATGTGCTCCCATGGCAGGAGTAAGCAAATTGTTAGATTTTTGCAATATGAGTTAAAGGGCATACAGCCACTGTGAAAGACAAGAACAGACAATTCCAGGAGTTTGAGCCAAGAAGCAGACACTAACTGACACCATTCATGGACAGGATGGTGTTCTCTGTAATGAATGAAAAGTGGTACTGTAGCTTATGTCTAATGGATATCACAAAGGAAAACTTCCATTCCAAGAGATACCATGCAGGTTTACAGCATGATCAAAGGGACAGGGCATAAATACACATACATCAACATTACAGAGGCCTTGTACTGCATTCTAAACTGATATTCTGCAAAGGAAAACAGGTTACATATGTTTTGTATTAATTTCTAAAACTGAACAACAAGAGTCTTTATTTTAATATGGCAGAAAGCATTTCTAATAGCTTCTGCTTCTAAGTCCAGGTTCTCAAAATGAACTACACTTCTGTACTGAAAGGTAAATAAGGTATTAACTATACACTGGAGCACTCAGAACAGTGCAGAAAACTGATATTATTTAGAAGACTACAAAGAACTGAAATCAAAATGACATCAAAATAATATATTCTATGTAACATGCAGCACAATTAAAACTAAGTAAGTAGCTCAGTGGCTTTGCAAAGCATAAAAGGTCAGATCTGTACTTAGCAAAGGTCCCTTAATATGGAAGGTGGTACCAAGACAATGGGCCTCTTCTCAGTGCGACCTACATTGTTAGGAGTGGAAACACCACAAAATCCCATTTTCTACAAATGTCTTTTCGGGAATATTCATAAATACCTAGGGAGTAACTGTATTTCTTTTGCTCCAAAGTCCAAACAATTTCCATAATGTCACCTAATATATATATCAAAACATGTTCACATGCAAGGAACTGCTCCAGTAAAGTGAATATCTTCTTGGTTGGCAGTAATTATCCCAGATCCTATGGATACAAGGAGGTTGAGAAACAGAAAACAAGAGTCAGGCAGCATATTGTGTCCAGTGAGCTCCCCAAGATCTATAAATCACAGTCATAAGGATAATATCTATCTATATATATATATATATATATATATATATATATATATATATATATATATATATATATATATAAAACAAAACAAAAAAAAACTCACTCCATCAGTTCAAAGGCATGGAACTTTGGTATCAGTCATCTGAATAACCAGCTGAATTTCATGCCTAGTAACATCTGCTGGTACCAGTAAATGAGCTGTGTCATGTCATTTAAACTGCCGAGTAAATGTTCCTGTTTTCTGCTTCCCCAGAAACAGCTTACAGACCTGATGGTAATGGGTGGCTTCACATGCCACCAGCAATGAAGTACTCCGTTCTACAGCATAATAATACTCAAGTGCTGTATTTGGCTTTTAAGAAGTAATAAACAAATACTTCTGTCACTATTCATGACTGCTAATTTATAAGGAAAAAACACTTCTCTAATTTATGATCAGCAGTTTATTGACTAAAACAGAACAAAAAGTTTGACTAAAACTAATTAAATGGCACGTGCCACTGTTTAAAATGAAACATATTAAAGTGGACCTAGCCTGCACAAACTATGCAAACCAGTAAAAAGATGTTTTCACTCAACAAGGTTAAATTATGTTTATGGTGTGTGGGGGGGGTTAGGACAGGTTCTGTTTTTTTTTTATCTCTTCCAACCTTTGCTTTACGTACTTTGTTAAGAAGGAGATTAATAGGGCATCTGATAAGTGCTGACATCTTCTTTACAAAGAATACTTTTCATATATGCCTTGTTATTCCTAGTTGTCATTCAGATAACAGCTATGAGTGTTGCATAGAAGTAAAAGATAAAAACATACACACACACATTAGCTTTACTGCACAACAGCCAGGGTGAAAAAAAGCAGTATGATGTTAGAAACAATTCTAAATGTGCCCAAGGGAGGGTGTCTGCCCTGCTGCCTTAATACAGCAGCCAAGGAGGTTGTCAAGCATGGGGCCCCTACTGGGAAAGCTTACTGTTGGTGGGTGGCAGCAAAAGGAATGAGGAGGTCAACAAGATATGTGGTTTCCACTCCATTTAGGGCTTTACACACTACTAGTTAAGCCTCAAAACTGAACAGTTAGCAGAACAGCTGCATGAACAGTGCAGCCAGAACTAAAGAACATCAATTTAAGAATGTGTCTCAATTTCTCTCACTTTTTCAGATACCTATGCACAAAGAATCTTACAAAGTAAAACGAGCAGCTGTATGCAGAACTCTGATTCAGACAGGATGTTTCTCTACGGGTTTACTCCAAGATTTCTTCTTTCTTCTAGTTGAACATACCTGGAATCAGTCAGTGTCATAGATGTCTCTCTAACCGCAAGGATGGCTTGCACAGCGTGGTTAGTCATCTTCAAGACTGTGATCCTGGGTTCAAATCCTAATTGATGTAAATGTTTTTAAAAACCTCAAATTTCACAGGGAATGCTAATACACCACACACTGTCTGCCAGAAGAAATTAAATGAAAGGAAAGGAAAAACTGACTGCTGTAATATATGTGGTCACATATTATATATAACAGGTTACATGGCATAAAAGTTTTTATGGTGGCTAAGTCAACAAAATAGTACAGGACAGATTTCCGTATATATCACTTTTACTTCAAAAAGAAAGCAATATCAGATTACCACTTTTAAGAATTCTGTTTCATTAGTTTCCATATGGTGTGATGAACTGTTCCTGTTTCTATGAAACTGCAACACAATCACAATAAATAACAATGTTATAAGTTAGATGTTCTTATACACCAGAAAAAAAGTGCTCTAACAAGATAACCGCCTCCTCTGCTGATAAACAGAGATGTAGCCTAATTCTACTTCCAGTATAAAATTCCTGAGCTTCATGGGTTACTTTATATACCAGAAATAACTCAGGCAAGGACCAGTTCTTCCCAGTGGGACAGTATGAGACTAATAATATCTCTCATGTACTGACTGCAGCATGCTGGCACACTACACCCCTTACTTAGTCTTTTTTAAGATAATAATCAGCACTGCCTATACACCTAGATTGGACACTACAGTAAAATATGCTGCAGTCCCATGTCTTCAGTGTTGGGATTCGTGATGTAGAAAGATGCTTCTACAGAATCTTCCTCTAAATGTAACTGTGAAAAAATAAGCATGTGGAAATGAAGTAAAATGTACTAGGTCACTCAGAATAAAAAATTATTATAACTTTAAATCATATGTGCAAAGTGTTTGCTCATAGCTTCATGTTGTGAATTTACAGCTCTTGTAATTTATCTACTAGTTTATTCTGCTTCCCCAAGTCAGGGCTTGCAGTGAGAAATTCTTTTTTTACAGAACACAAGAAAAAAACATAATCAAATGCTAACTTGCATGTGTTTCCTGAAGGACTGGTGACAAACTCAAAGTTATTTGCAAAATTAGGCCATTTTCTTGAAGGCAGGACAATAAACCTAAAACTCTACATTGAAACTCAAAATACCTAAATCCATAATATCGAAAAATAAAACTTAGGTTATACAGGGACACCATCTAAAACGTGTATACATATATATATATATATATATATATATATATATATATAGATATACTAACTCAAGGATTGCATAACAGTGGGGAAAGGCAAATTCCCATTGGCAAAAGTTTTCAATATTCTGAGTTTTTAGTCATTTCTGGGCCAGGAACAGCCTTAAGATAATTGCAGTTTAAATCAAATGAGTGAGATAATCTAGGAATGCATGTGGGTAACTTCTGATGCACTGTTTTGGAAAGAACTCACGGTAATTGTATTCACCCTAGGTTATTTATTTATTTATTTATTTGACATTTGTTTACCGGACAAGTCTGACTGGTCCTGAAAGTGCCCATTTTCAGATGAGCCCTAGGGAGAAAAGCTCCACAATCACAAAATCTCATAAATCAAATACAGATATTTTCAATCACGAAGCATTGAGTTACATTACAAAACAGCAAATACAAATATTTTCAATCACAAAGTATCATGTTACACCACAAAACATATGAGTGAAAAAATGTTGTAATGAGAAAAACATAGACCATATGTTATGTTTCATAGTAGAGTGCAATAAAAAACAACATGAGCTGAAGAGAGTATGTGAGGAAAAATTCAATAGTCATATTATTTGCTACATAGATTAGCATGTGGTAAATGAGACCTGAGACAATTCTAATAAGATATTTAAAGAGATATCAGAGAATACACGATTAAAGACAGTGAGGTGAAATTCAGTTTTAGTCTTAGTTTGAGAGAGGTGTTCATATTATGGTTACAGAAGGAAGAAGGATGGAGAGAAGCAGATTATAACAAGGGTACAGGGCAGGGTGTCTTCAGGTTGCTTACATGAGTAGGGAGGAAAGAGGTAGAAGGAAGGTCTGCAGAGATTAATTAAATAATGTAAGATAGCAGGGAAAAAAAGGAGTGGAGTAGGAAGCTGGAGTGGTGTGATCTATATAGAAGGGGTGACTGAAGTATAGTGAGTAGTACAGTCTCAAAATGTGTTCTGTATGGGCCAGATTAAAAAAAAAACTACCCGTAAAGCAGAATTATCCCAGTGTAAGTCAGGAAGTTATTTTGAATCTGGATGTATATGTCAAACTGTTTTTCCTGCTTTGTTGAGACCTAAACTTATTAATTTTATTTGAATTTGTCACTGATATTTATGTGCTGCATTTTAAAGCAAATAAAACTGGCTACTGCATTTCGCCTACGTGCCTATACATAAAAACAGCTGAAAAAGAACAAAGAACTTCATCGCAGACTCCTTTTTCCTGAAATACTGTTACATATATTATGTTTCAGCTGCAGCACTGGCACTAATAAAATATCAAACCATTACATGAAACCAGTTGACAAGCCTTAAATATCAAATAGGTACTTATGGATGATATACTTGAGTATAGGAGTGTAGAAATTGTAGAAATAAGTAGGCTCAAAGTAAATAAGAATTTTCCTTTCATATTATGCTACATATATTTGAGGGGACATGTGGACGATATTATATTGCTCAGTGGGATACTCAAAAATAAGGAAGCATGATGAAGAATGAAAGCATTTGTACATTCACATTGTGGTTACCATTGCTGGCATAGTGAGCAGTATGGACATTTTATCAAAAGGTCTCACCAAGAGAACTACTATGCAAAAAAAATTTACAAATGAAAGAGGAAGAACAAGGATTACTTTGATTAAAACATGTAAAATCTGAAACTCACTTTCACTCTTAAATTCCAGTGTTATTCCTGCAAGTATTTAACTAGGACATACATATCATATGTGAATCTTCAAAAATACAATAGAACTGAAACATTATATACAGTGTTTGTTTTCTAGAAAGTTGTACCTTTTATTTTTTATTTCTAGCAAAATTTATTAGCAGATATCCCTGAAAAAGGGACTTTCTCTCCAGTGGGTTTACTTGGTTAACACATTTATTTTTTTTTAACTACTAAGTAAATTTACAAATGAAGCTTAATAAAATAATTTGGAAACGAATAATGCAGTGCACAAACTTCCGTGGTATTAAATCACAAGCTGTTTTACAGACAGCTGGAACAGCATGTGAGAAAGCTAAATATAAATCTTAAATCTATTTCTCAACAAAGAAAAGCATTGATGTTAGAACTTACTATTTTTTAGTTCATATAAAAGACTGCTTAAAACGACTAAGAATTTTAAAAACAAAAATCACATGTGATATGATCATACAGCAAACCATTTCCCTGACGATCTCTGAACTGTAAGGAAAGACACATTTAAACAGAATGTAGTGCATGACTACATAAATTAAATGCAGAAGAAAAAAAAAGTTATGAAAAATGGGACCCGGAAAACAAACATTTATGGTCTTCTGGCATCACCTGCTGGAATATTTGTGAACTGCGTGCTGGAATATTTCTGAACAGCAGAACCTTAATTCTATACGTCCACAGCCTGTGGAAACTGTTAAAACTCTTCTTTTGACAGTATGAATATTATAGTTACTGCTTCTGTAGAGAGGAAATAAAGGAAAATTGCCCAAAGACAAGATGCACAATTTGTATGTTTCATACAAACCTTACCAGTAAGAAATAATGAAAATAATGATGCTGTATATATACTCAATTTCATATGCACAGATTTAATGAATATTTACAAAGATAGGTCAAAATAGGCTTTTGATGTCTCATTAAACAGCAACAAATCCAGAAATCTATACTTTTTGTACATACTGTCTATGGTTTACACAAATACATAACCTACAGACTGCCTTTATGATTACTTTGGTTAATGAGTCTGCTCTGTTATAACAGAAAAGTTATTTTCAACGATGTAATATTACAATGACTGTTAACATGTAGACCTGAGGCAGGATGCAATGCAATGTGGATGACTACTTTGCTGAAATATCCTGTAAATGAATACAACCATCCACAACCAGACTATCTGAAAGTTTAAACCAATATATTACCATTAACGTGGATATCTTTCTTGAACTGCGGTGGTGGTGCTGCGGTAGCATTTTCGCCTCACAGTAAGATGTTGTCCTGTTCGATTCTCAGCTAAAGCATCTTCTGTGTGGAGACATGCGTGAATGGGCGCACCTTTGTTGAAGGTTGTGGGTCAGGGCTGGCAACTCGGCACATAAAAATCTACTGCCAATCATTAGCGGACCGGAGTTCCGCTGTGGCGACCCCTAACTGCGAAAAGCCGAAAGACAGAACAATGTGGATATCTTTCTTACAGGGAAAATAACTAATATAAACATTTAATAAAATTGTTACATTTGGAAAATTAGTCCTAGGTCCCAGTGTGGATGATACATAAAGGAGAATAGAAACAGATTATTGTTTGGTATTCGAGACTTTATTGTTTTTATTATATTTAAAAAGTGAATTAGATATGACTGAGCATGCTGCTTAGTGGACTGAAGTGAGTAAAAACCAAGATAAAATTAATGAAGGAAAGGGAGCAAAATAAAATGGTATGGTATTAAAAAATGAAAGAATGAAACGAGATTGGGTTATTGTGGAAATATCACATCACAATTTGTTTTTGTTTGTTTTTCCCACCCTGCCACCCAAGTGTTGTTTGTACTCTTAAACCTGGTGGCTATGGAATTGCCCGCCTATGCTGTAAAACTGATTTTAGTCACTTCTCTCATTCCCATCTCATTTGTTGACTCAACTGAGTACAGTGAGATCATTTGGGAAGGACTATTACTTTGCTTTTTTGATTATGGACACTCCTCCCTGTCCCATGTCATCAGCTCAGTCTACTGAGTGCAGAGACAACATTTGGGAAGGCCAATCCCCTTAGTTTCTTAATCTTGAGCTATCTTCTGTTTCCTCCCTCTCCACTTAATAAAAACAAAACAAAAAAAAAAAAGAAAAAGAAAAAAATACACTTTATTCAACTGCTTTTTCTGTAATTGTGTTCTTCTTACTTTATCAACTTATTTTTGCTGTGTGCTCTTAAGTGTTCAAGTGCTTTTATTCTGCTGCATTTATTGCTGTTTGTTAGTAGCCTGATTTAATTTACCTGCTATTCTAAGCATCTTAGTTTTGGTTTTAGCACTTGTGCTTCAGGCCAGTTACTTGACATTTAAGAAGGTATTTGTGGTCTACACTCTTGAGGACAAACCATTATTAAAAGCCTCTCTCCAAAAGTCCACCGAAGTATTCGGAACACTATGTCTAGACAATTCCCATCAGTTTCTCCTGCTAGTCTGGTCGACATGGGCATACTGAGACAGTGTAGCAACTGCCTCATGTTTACTGACAGCCGTCTTCTCCTAACATATAAATCTTCTAACTGCAAGAAATGCATTTACATCAGTAACCTAGAATCCATGCTCTCTTGTTCCACAGTCAGTACTCATGACAAAGAGGAGATTGTCAGCACAAACACCACACCACTCACATGACACAGCCAAGCATGACACCCACCCACCTATGTACAGGTCCTCAACAAAAACTTACCTAAACAGCAGAGACCTACAAAACACACTCACAAACATTCCACACACAACACCAAACATCACACACAGCAGACAACACACCAGTGTCTCATAAACATAGCCCATAAGGCAAAACAATAAACCATCACAGCCCACAAGGCAAAACAATAAACCATCACAGCTCACAAGGCATAACAATAAACCAAACATACTAGTCGATGGTGACTCAGTTGTGAGACACACCAATTTCTTCCTCATCAGGCTCAATAAGGAGAAAGACATGGTCAGTTGTCTGTCTGGTGCCAGAATCCACCACATCACGCACTCACTTAAATCTCTCCACAACAAGTACAAGTATGACTCTGGCATTGTCCATGTTGGTGTGAATGACTTGAGATGTACCTCCCTGGACTATATAAATATAGACATGATTGAGCTCTCAGAGTATGTGTCCCAGGCAGGTATGGCCCTAGCACTAAGCAGCATCCTACCTTCTCCAAGAATGTTACCACAATACCAACAAAAAATAATTGACTTCAACACTTGGCTTAATTTCTGGTGTCATTCCAAGGGGATCCAATATCTGTCTGCCTGGGATGACATGGTTGATATGTCTCGATGCTTTGCCAGAGATGGCCTAAACCTCTCAACACTGGGATTCCAGATTCTGGCCAAGGCTTTTGCCTCCCCCATTGTGCCTTTTTTAGGCAATGTTCTAAAGACACATCTTTCAACATAAAAGATCTGTCAGAAAGCAAATTGAAGGTCATGCTGCTTATCGCTAGGAGCCTTAACCTGAAAATGCTCTCCTTGCACTAGAAGATGCAGATGTCTGTGCGGTCACAGAAACT
This sequence comes from Protopterus annectens, assembly GCF_019279795.1. Classification (NCBI taxonomy): domain Eukaryota; kingdom Metazoa; phylum Chordata; order Ceratodontiformes; family Protopteridae; genus Protopterus; species Protopterus annectens. The sequence goes on along the minus strand of NC_056742.1, from coordinate 277,954,242 downwards.
TGGCTCAGGGCTGCAGAGAGCACCATTGCCTTACCAGGCTATACCTCATTCCACATTTTCTGACCCCAAAATGAGGTCAGGAAGACTAAGGGTGGTGGACTCTCTATCTTCATTAAGGACAGCCATACTTCCAGACTGGTTTGCCAGCATGACACACTGGAACTACTCCAGGTGCAACTGACAGTTGGCAAGACACCCATCCAAGTTACAGCCAGCTACAGACCCCCTCCATGACTCAAGACACCCACTCCTCTTACCTTGGATCTACTCAATTCCATCAAGGTACCCCCTAACATCCTGATCTTTGGTGACTTCAACAAGCCGACCAGACTGGGTGAACTATTCCTGCAATAATGCACTCACTCAACGATTCCTTGACTTCATTAATTCTAATGTACTAGACCCACAAGGGGAGATAACATTGTGGACTTAGCTCTCACCAACATGGGCGGCCATTGCACCACTCCCATAGTATGTTCCTCCCTGGTTAGATCAGATCATTGGACTGCCTCGTTCAAAGCTGATATCCCACCCAACCCCCTAGCCATAATCAAGCTAAAAAACTTCTCAAAAGCTGACTACAACCTCCTAAGGGAGGGTTATCTGTAGTTTCACACCACTGCCCCCTCAAAGGATGCAGACAACTATGCTGAACAGAATGCCAATGCAGTATACAAGCACTTGTACAACTGCATGGACTCAGCCATACCCAACAGAATGAAAACCTGCTCCTCAGGGAAACACAAGCCTGTTTCGTGAACATCCTCTATCGGCAGGCTTTACAACAAAAAGAAGAAACTGTTGTCCAAGGGTCAGAAGGAATAAATTCTAAATTGGAAAAACTCCCTCTTTAGCCTCAACAAGCAAATTAGATGACTAGTGAAAACCTCCAAAGCCAATTATAAATCAAAACTAGCCTCCGAAACAAAGGGAAACCACAAAGCCTTCTTCAATTATGTCAGGAACCTCCATGTTCAGAATTAGTACTTAACAGTATCACTTAGCCAACCTGCTAGCAGATGGGTTCAGCGCAAACTTCATCCCCTGTCCCACCCCGATAAAGGCATTTCCAACAGCCCCGACACTTGTCCCACACATCACATCACCATAGATAAGTGTTAAAGGCCCTATCCAAGGTAAAGAACACAGCTCCATGGTACCTGATAATATCTCAGGCTGTATTCTGCACCATCTCCAGCAAGAACTGTCTTCGCCATTGAGCACCCTATTCAACTCCAGCCTAAGTATAGGCTTCCTCCCAGCAGAGTGGAGAGCTGCCACTGTCATGCCCTTGCACAAAGGTGGTACCACTACTGAACCAAGAAACTATTGCCCCGTTAGCTTGACAAGTCTGATCTGTAAATCTATGCAGCGTATTATTATGGATCTCATAAACTAGGACATAGGCAATCTCCAAGCACTTGACCCCACCAAGTTCAGATTTGTCAAGGGCAGATCTTGCCTGTTGAACCTGGTTGACTTCTTTGAGATTGTCACCAGGGCCTTGGATGAAGGAAAGTCAGTATATCCGACTTACCTTGACTTGGCCAAGGCCTTTGACACAATCTCCCACTTGGGCATCATCAAAAAGCTAAAACAACTAGGCTTAAATCCCTATCTCATCAGGTGGGTGGCCAATCAGGTGGGTGGCCAACTGGCTCACCAAGAGGACCTTCAAGGTCAAAATAGGTACCTCCACCTCCAATGGCAGATATGTCACTAGTGGAGTTCCCCAGGGATCTGTCCTGAGACCCCTACTGTTTGGCATCTACTTCTCAGAGGTCCAGGCAAAGACAAAAGGCCTATGGCTGACCAAGTCTGCGGACAACTGTAAGTTGGGTGCTGTCACTGACTACCCAAATTATCTTAACATACTGCAACAGTGTCTCACAGCAACTAATGACTGGTGTCAAATTCATGGCCTCAAACTAAACGCAAAAAAAATGTATCATACCATTCCGCAAAAACACAGCCCCTACTGATTACCACATCAACGGCAACCCCCTAAACACGCAAACTGTGATGAGAGACCTGGGTACTCAGGTTCATAATCACACATTCGACCACCATGTAGCAGCAGTGGTCAGAAACGCCTTTTACTTGGTTCATCTCATAAGAAAAAGGATTGCATCAAGAAAAAAGGAGGTTATTACCTCTCTATACTCCTCCCTCATTAGACCAATTATTGAGTATAATGACCGGTTTGGTATGTACCTCTCCAAACATCTGCACTAACTGGAAAGGCCACAGAAATACCTTGCAAAGAGAATCCATGGCCTCCAACACCTATCTTATGTAGACACATTCAAATCACTATCACTCTACTCGGTATCGTACAGGTTGCTCAGAGGTGATCTGTGTCTTGCCTACAAGATAATCTCAGACCCTGCCCTACTAGAGATGCTCCATATCCATAAGTCTAACTCCTCGCACATTACCCCCTCGATAGGCCTGAATCTAATATGTGACATCAACATAACCTGCTGGAGAGAGAGGTTTGTCTCCCAGAGGCTATCCGGTCTCTGGAATAGACTTCCCATACATGTCAGAGTACCTTGTTGACCCACAAGTGCAACCCTGATGAGCAGATGGGAAACCACAAATTTGTCCCAGGGGTTCCACCTGTGTCCTTCACTGACAGGATCGACAGGTGCTGACTGAGGTTTCATTTTGGGGATAAAATCTTGGCTAATCTTGTAAGGGCCCCAGGGACATTAGCGTATTAACCTCCTATGATCATGTGATCCTATAAATATGGAGGAAGAACTCCCACACATAAGATTATGGTGTGAAACTATAATGGACATGTAAAATTATGAGAAGCAATTGCAAAAATTAGTGAGAAAGGAAAAAATAAATCAAATAGTGAACGACAGAATAGGTTCAAAGATGTGCCAGTATTACATATTTTTTTATGGCATCTCATGTTAGGTAAATTACTTGTTAAAGGTTTGGTGAAGTATAGACTAAATAGTGTGTGTGATTTGCCAAGTTAAAGAAATTAAGGGGTCATGCTCTTGTTGAGTGTAAAAGTGATCAATAATGCTGGAAGACATTTTCCCAATATTATAAGCATATGTTATTTAAAGATGTAAATTTAGAGAATTGAAGTATGTAGAATATATCTCGGAAAAGAGAGATAATATAGAAATGACTGCTAAAGTACTAGTAAGTGTTGCACTGATTTTGTGGTTGAGTCGATGTCAGAAGATATAAAATTGTGGGATTTTGTTTGAATTTTGAAGAAATTATGATTCTTGTTCTGGCAAAAAGGCTGAGGAAGTGAAGTGATAACTATGCAATGTATCACTGTCTTGCAAGTTTAAAATATCTTTTTTTTCTGTTTTGCATGTGACATTTATTTTGGAAAGAAATGCACTTTAGTTACTCCATTTTTAGTCAGCGATGTGCATGTAGATATATGTTTAATAAAACTACTGTACTGTTTTTGATGGGTGCCACAGGATCTTTTAAATCTACTTGAGTTACTTCTGACTCAGGAAGATGGGACTTTGAAAAACTGACAAATCACAACCTCCAGTTTTATTCACCCTTTTTGCCGCATTTTTCTGACCAGGTTTTTCTAAATAGTGTTATATTCCTTAGAGGGACACACAGGACAACACAAAAAGAGAATTATACAACAGTATTTGATTTTTTTATGTATTATGTATATCTCATAGTATTCTTTGCTTCCTTTTTTGTTTTTCCTACCTATAGATACTACAAAGTGTTCTTGTGAAAGAAACAAAAAAATAAATCAATAGGTGCTAATCAGACACCAAAAAAAACAGCTTTACACCAAACAAGCAAACAACTACAAACAAATATAACAAATGTGTGTCTGCAGTGCAACAGGTAGCACACTATACTGGAACTCGAATAGGTGCTACCTGCAGGTTCTATTCTCACACCAGATTGCTGACATCATTTAGAGCATTTGGGGCACAAAACTCATACTCATATTGCAGGTATTTTATTGGCATGATAAGAAGAGGCACAACACATTAAAACATGAGGCTGAGGATAGATGAAATGGCCAGAGATACCCCCATAAAAGGGGCAGGAGGGATCCTGATACCCCTGTAAGATACTCAAAAAGTAGAGATTACCATTGAAGGTCTCGAGCAGGAGGGTCTCCTCGCTCTTGGAAAATCCTCCAGTCATAAGATAAAAAAGATACTAAAATAGCAAGCCTATATAAGAAGCAGTTACAGTATGTGATCAAGTAGCTAATAATATACTAAATTATATCCATACCATGGATAACAATACACCTTCAATGCATCCTAACAACATCCATCCAACCAAAAGGGCTCAACACACCAAGAGTTATATGTCCTAAGTAGACAAGGGCACAAAGCCTTTCAGAGCTCAGACAAAGCCCTTCTAGCATGGCTTCTATCCTCTAGCAATAAGAGAAAGACTAGAGGCTGGTATAAAAAAAAAATAAAAACAACTAAAACACACTAAAAAAAAAATGGGATGGAGAGAGAGGGCAAAAACTATACTAGAAACAATCATGGGAAACAGCAGGTCACATCAAACTATTCATTCAACACCTCACTGCTGGGACACTATGAAAGACGTGGGTAAATTATCACAGTTAACTATTCATCTATAATTATCACAGGTGTAACAGCTCACGATGTGGCAAGAAAATCATAGAATCTACAGGCAGCAGGCCTAAAAAGCGATCTGGGACCAAAAGAAGGAACCAAGCTTAAGAAAAGTAGAAAAAAAACTCAAGAAGGAAAGAAGTGATAACATTTTAAATTTAACAGGATTTAACCCAAATAGCTGGAAGAATAAGGAGCCCTGAAGCTAACCCTTTATAAAAGCTAAAGCTGAAGTGAGCTCTGGAAAAAAGTAGTAAATAAGAGCATACATGGTTCTGACAAAATAACAAAAGGAAAAGCCTTAATTCTTTTTTACTTTGATCAATATAGTTGAGAGCAAACCCTCAGATTTTACAAAAATAAACGATCTCTTCTTCTTAATTTGTAGGTATAGAATTTTCAGTTTTTGAGACAACTATAAAGGGTACTCTTTAGTCTTTCTTTTTTAGTACAGAAAGAAATGGAAAGTTCCTAAAGACAAAAGAAGGTCTGATTAAGAAGATCTTGAACTAAAGACCCCTTGCAGAAGACTGGCTTGACCTCCAAGAGCTTAAAGAAAAGATATTCTAATAGTTAGAAGATCAGTTGAGTTCAAAGTCTCCATGATAAGAAACATCTAGTTAGACATAGGTCCCAAAACAGGAAAAACATATCTTGGAGGTGGTGCCTCTTTCAAGGAGGCTTTCAAGGGGAGGGGCCCCCTCATTACTCTGAGAGAAAGATTGCAAAATTGATTTCAAAGACAGTTTGATAAGGAGGACCAGCGAAAAAAGAGTCATCCATGTGGGCAGACGCGGAAATGATGGCCCAATGTAATGCCATATGATGTGCAAATCTTACTTCCATATCAGATGCCAGGTCCGCATCCATCTTGCCTTATGACCCCAAGACTGGCTTACCTAGGGCAAAGGATCATCCACTAGGGCATCCCAGGAACAGTGCACCTTTATTGCCTTATTACCTAGGGAGTACCCATTGAAAGATGGAAGTGCAAGCACAGAACCCAGAGCAAAGGTGCACAAATACACACAACACAAAGGAAGGAAGGGAGAGCCCAGAGGAAATAGAGAAACAGTGGGCCCAGAGCATGCAAAGAAGAGAGAAGGGAGGGAGCAGGAGGGGCCACAGGGAAAAGTACATTGGCATAGCAGTATATGTCACTGATGGCAACAACTTAAGAAGCATACCAACTGTTCACATAAGCGGAACACCGTCACCAGAGGAAGTAGGTATGCATAATTGCTAAGTGGTAAGGGGGACTACAGTTTGGCACCCAACAAGGAAAGCAGGCCAAGCTGAAGGCACCACCCAGGGAGGAGTTGTAAAAAGCACCACAGAAGCCCGAAGGATGGAGGGGCTCTAGTATTGAGTTAACTCCTCAGGAAACCCGAGCGCGCAGGGCAAAACCTGGTCTAGAAATGACTTCTTGGAAGCCAAGAACTGACCGACATAAAACCACGATGAAAACACAACTGTTCAAATGATCTTGGAAATCCAAAAGCTTCCTGAATTTGACAAGGAAAAAAACAGCCCTAGAGAAATGCAAAACAAGAAACAAAAAGCCCAACAAGATGACGAACCTAAAAAAAGAATCAATTAAGCATTACCAAAAGCTGATAAAAGCATAGGGACAAGTGAGAAGCTTCTTCAACTGGCAAATCTGGCAAAGTCCGGTAAACTTTGGCTATAAAAACCATAACATTCCATGTTTGCTGTCCATCTCACCTTCATTCTTACTGGTTGGGTTCAGAACCGATCCTAGGTTCCGACTCGGCCATATACTAAAGCTCAAGGTCTTCCACTGGCTCGTGGCTGTATCCCTATCCCATCATGCTCTAGTGAAGGTCCCCAGATCTTGTTTGCTGATAACCGTAGGACCTAAGGTACTGTCAATACATTCATGAAGACGAGGAAGACGGCCAGAAACACACTAGTCAAAGAAAGGACCTCTTTGTCCTATTTGTTCTCCAGGAGACATAGGTAGGGGGAAGGAGGGTGGGATGTAAGAATGAAGTTGAGATAGACAACAAATATGGAATGTTATGGTGAGTACATAACTTCTTTATGTTACGTTGTCCTATCTCACCTTCATTCTTCACTGGTTGGGACAGTGTCCTTAGCACCATATTTCTTGGCTGGCTCACAGGAGTATATTCTTCAGGACAGTGGACCCAAAGGAGGCCCTGTTCCCGGAGGTCAAATCTATTTTGTAATGAGCGATAAAGGTATGAGGCCTTCCCCATGTTGCTGCAGCACAAATAGTGTCAATTGGTAGTCTAGCTTGAAAAGCCAAAGAGGCTGCTATGGCTCTTGTAGAATGCCCTTTGATTTTAAAGGCAAGATCTTTGTTGTGAGATTTGTAGGTGAAAGTAATATAATCTGATAGCCATTTTGAAAGTGTGACCTTAGATACCACAGCACCTTTTTTAGACTGAAAATGAAACAAATAATTGGTTAGATTTTCTAAAATCCTTTGTCCTGTGTAAGTACAAATGTAATTGTCGATGTACATCCAGTTGGTGAAGCATGTATTCTGCCTTGTTGCCATAGTTGGGGAAAAAGACTGATAATTCTATAGACTGATTCAAATTAAACTCTGAGCATACTTTTGGTAGGGAAGAGAAGATGGATTTGTTCGAAGGGCTACTCTGGCTTTGTGGAAAAGCATGTAGTGGGGCTTTATAGATAATGCTTGTAGCTCTGATACTCTTCTAGCAGAAATGATGGCAATCAAGAGAATTGTTTTTCATGTCAAAAACTTTAGATCACAGGATAATGCAGGTTCAAACGGTGGGAAGAATCAAACAGGATAAAACAAAGTTTAGATCCCATGGAGCTGGAGGAGTCTTAATGGGTCTTAATAAAATAGTGCCCTTCAGAAAAGCTTTGCATAGCCTGTGAGACATCAGATTTCGGCCCCAGTCACCTATGTGAAAATTAGATATCGTTGCTAACTGAACTCGAATAGTAGCTGCAGCTGTGCCTTCATTAAACAGCTTCATCAAAAATTCAAGAATAGAAACTATGGGTGCAAAGAAGAGATCCATTTGGTTATTTAATGCCCAGGAAGAAAATCTTTTCCATTTGTTCATGTATAACTTCCTTGTTGAAGCTTTACGGGACAAGATCAAGATATGTTTTACAGCTGAAGAAAGGTTGGGGAGCCTGGCTATGTTTGGAATTGGAGCAGCCAAGTTGTCGATTTGAGGATTTGAAGAGAGGGATGGAGCATCCCTGACACATGAGTCAGAAGGTCTGGAACTGGGTCCAGAACCAACGGCTCCTCCTGGAGGTGAGGCCAAAGAAAGGGGAACCAGATTTGGTGAGGCCAGTATGGCGCGATGAGTAATAAATTTCTTCCCAATGAGCTGGATTTCTAAAGAACTTTGGGTATCAAGGGAAAGGGAGGGAAGGCATAGAGGAGACCCGAGGGCCAATCGTGTATAAGTGCATCTCATGGTGACTCTCCCAGAGGGGGGATCAGGGCAAAAAAGCTGCTGCATTTGGCATTTATGGATGTGGCAAAAAGGTTGCAGCAAGGCTGGCCCCATTTGTAGAAAATTATCTCCACCACTTCCTGTTTTAGGGACCACTCGTGAGGCAACAGTATCACTCTGCTGAGTCTGTCTGCTATCACGTTGGGTTTCCCCGGGATGTGCACTGTTAGAAAGCATTGGGAATAAGTTGCCCACTGCCATACTCTGAGGGCTTCTCGACAAATGGGGTAGGATCTGGTTTCTCCTTGTTTATGTACCAAATGACTGACATGTCCATCTGTATTGCAATAGTTTCCAGTGGAAGAGCGTCCTGGAATGCTTGCAACGCTAACAGCACAACTCTCATCTCTAGGACACTGATGTGCAAATGGGACTTGTGATCCTGCCAAGCTCCTTGGACTATCCTCACCAGATAATGCCCCCCCCCTATCTGGGAGGCGTCCATGGTTACTGTGTCTAATGGCTGTGGGAGAACAAAAGATCGACCTGATGTCATATGAGTGGAGTGAAGCCACCAGGGAAGGTCTTTCCTGCAAGACTCCATTATTGAAATTTGGTGGGACAAGGGAAGTTCTTGTAAAGACCACTGAGTGAACAGTAGCCATTGCAGAATCCTCATGTGCAGGCGTGCTAATGGTACTAAGTTTATTGCCGCTGCCATGGTTTCTAAGACCTTCAGGACTGTTCTTGCCTGTACTTTTTTCCCTGGAAAGAAGGTTTGAGATATAATGTCATAGTACTTAAACTCTTTCTGGGGAAAGTTTTGCCATCATTTTTGTTGTATCTAGTTCTGCTCCTATAAAACGATAAACTGCAATGGCAACAAGGCAGATTTTTTGTAGTTTATCATGATTCCTAGATGACAGCAGAGATGTAATGTGGTGGCTCTTGCTTTTAGTAGTAGATGCTTGGTAGCAGCAGTTAGGAGCCAGTCATCTAGATAAGGAAACACTCAGAATCCTAGATGTCTCAAGTTAGCTGTGACCACTGTCATACACTTGATGAAAACTCTGGGGGCTGTATTGAGACCAAAGGGCAGAGCCAGAAATTGGTAGTAACTGGCTCCCACCCAAAAGCGCAGATGACTCCTGGATGGCCTGTCCATTTTTATGTGCTAATACTCATCCTGGAGGTCTATTGAGCACATCCAATTGTCTTTTCCCAGAAAAGGGAATATTGACTGCAGTGTTACCATCCGGAACTTTGTTTTTCTGACTGATCTGTTCAATCTGCTGAGATCCAATATGGGCCTCCAGTCCCCTGTTTTCTTTGGTACTAAAAAGAACCTTGAGTAAGTTCCAGATCCTATCTGGTCTGCGAGGACTGTTTGGATGACTCTTTTGTCTAGCAACTTTTGAATTTCTAGAGTTGCCTGTTCCCTCTGACTGGATGAAATGTCTGGGATGTTTCTTGTGTTTGGGATGAGGAAGGAAAAGGGTATAGAGTAGTCTCTGGATACGATACTTTGTATCCCCTTGTCTTTTGTTATTTCCAGCAAGGCTTCTAGGAACAAAGTTAAGCGACCCCTGACTGCCTCCAGAGAGGGACAGACGGGGCTCCTTTCAGGAGCGCTGGAAAAGCTTACCATGGAATGATTCCCTGTCACCCTGATTCTGCAGACCCCCTCTGCCATGTGGATGGCGTCTTCCATTACTGCTTCTCCCTCTGCCCCTGAGGGAAGACTCACCACGTGTGTCCTGAAAAACTCTCTGGGATTTTTGGAACCACATGTTTCCTCCCTTTTGACCTTTTGGGCAAGGTCTAGAAGGTAGGGAAAAATGGACTCCTATGGCAGAGAGAGTTTTTCCTTCTTGCTCACACCTGGTTAGTGTGTCCTTGACTTTTGGCCCGAACAAGGGCGAGACATCAAAAGCGGCATTAACAAAGGAAGATTTGAAGGATTCCCCAAAACCACACAAGCGCATCCAGGAATGTCTCCTTAGGGAAATTCCTGAACCCGCTGCTCTACTCGCCCCATCTGCTACATAAGAAATGAGCCTCATGGAGGAGTTAACCACAGAGTTTAAGGTGGAGAGCTGAGAGGAAACCTTGTCTGATACCCCTGCAGCTACTGAACCTTAGAAAGTATCACCTAGCTCCTTTAGGAGATCTCTTTGTAGCCTAGTAAAGTGCATCAGATAATTCAGCGACTTAAGTGTGAAAGTTGCTTAAGAGAACGTGCGCTTCCCATATCTGTCCATCGTATGAGACTTTGTTCGGCAGATGGACAGACGAGGATGTCTCTGACAATTCCTTTTTGGTGGCTGCTGCCACCACCATAGCATCTACTGGAACACCTTTGGTAAGAAATGTTTTGTCTGATGGTGCAGAAATGAACTTATTTGGCCTCCGAAGAACAGATTTAACTGAGTCTGGAGTCTCCCATGCTTTTGACTAACTAAATCCATGAGCTCGTCGAAAGGCAGAGACAGCCAAGTGGCAGAAATGTGAGACCCGAAAGCCTTCAGATACACAGACTCCTCCTCAGAATGATTGATGGACTTCCAGCAGCCTTTCTGTTTAAGGATTTCTAGGATGTCAGCAAAGGAGACATTCTCAGAGGGCGACCGTGGGGACCCTTCTGAATCATCAAGGTCTGTATCAGAAGTGACTGACTCCTTTGGGGAGTCTAAATGCTTCCTCTTACAAAGTCTCTTATGAGGGACCTCTTCAGAAGGGTATTCTGGGGAGATTTTGGAAGAGAGGGATTCACCCAATGGGGCAGCCTGAAGCCTAGGATCTCCACGTGTCTGTGAATGAGACGTGGTTTCTTATTTGTTGTAATACAGAGAGGTTGGCTGAACAATGATGAGTCAGTCTAACACAGAATGAAGTGTATTGTAATACCTCTCATGGCATGATGACTGATGAGAAACAATTAAAGCAGTGGAATACATGTTGGCAGTTAAATACACTTCAACAATCATAAGATTACAAATAAGAAGAAAATAACTGTGCATGCTCCTTAATAAATTATAGTTAAGATGAATGTTTGGAAATGAAGTAGCAGAAGAAGCTTCATACTACGTGTGGAAATCTGTACATGCATTCTGATTACCACAAGCACAATTAGTTAAGGACTTTAAAGCTGTAAATGAACAACTTTGTTAGAAAAATGAGACATTTCCTGACCAAAAGACACTAAATAGATATATTTTTCCAGTACAATTGAAAGATGAATGGTGCTCACAGCCAATGAAAAGACCAGGAAAAAAAAAACACAAATCACCAATGTCAAATGCAAGAGGAAGCTCATTATCACCTAAATCAACACCTAGGAAGGCGTGAGACACCTGCTGGTGCTTGGAAAAATCCAGACTGGAAATTGTACACAGAGGGTGGGTAAACCCAAGTGTGAAAATCTACTGTCACACTGACACTCTCTGAAGAGGACAGTGCTCCCCAAGATAAAAATGACAATGAAGATGAGTGTGTTTATGAGGAAACTGCAATACTGAGCATCAAACTTTTCCCTTAGACAGAAAAGTAATGAAGACGAATAACTGCAGGATGGATCTAAATGCTACAAGGGAACTTGTTCCTAAATTTCTCATCATTTATCCTTATTCAAATCAGAAGACTGTGTTTACAGTTTGAAGCAGAGACTCTGAATAAGTTTTCAATATTGTTACTTTTTATAACCATTGTTTGTACTCTACTGCTGTAAATAAGAAGGTCTAAGTAACACAGCAACACTACAAAGCTAGCACAGCAACAACAGGTGGTACAAAAAAAACCTAAATCAAGTGCATGGACTGCTCTTCTTTATAGCCAAGCTTCCCACCCACAACTTAACTCTACAACCTCACATATTAGGGGATATCTGGCCGTTAAAGATACATATTAACAACAGTGTCCTTCTGTGTCATACATCCCACATATGCACAGAATCTTGAAGCAATGATCCATGTATACCAAATGTCTTCCTCTTCCTTGCACATGTCCTAATCCATCTCGTAAGACTATCATTAGCATTCCTTTTTTTGATTTGATCTATATACAGTATCCCTCCAAGGGATCCCCTACCTCCTAACCTAAAGCAAAGCCTCTGCTTTCTCTTTTCTGCATCACAGTGCACTTTATCAAATTTCATATACACACAGAAATGAAAATCACAAAAAAATATATATATATACCCAAATGGCATCTTTTTTCCCAGGGCAAGAAAACACTTGCCCAAACTTCAATGAAACACACACCAGCGTAAATAAAACCCATTTAGGTGGGGGGGGGCTACACTCCTCAACACCACCCCTAACTACATATACCAACTCTGTCATCGCACTACAGTGTAGAAAAGGGCAATGTTGAGCAAGTGTTTACTTGCCCTTTCAACATTCTGGTATTTTGTTTTCAGGATTTTCGTCTTGCAAAAATGAAATTCGTTGATATGGCCTTTTGAATATTAGAAGAAGATCCATATATCTAAATATATATATATATATATATATATATATATATATATATATATATAATATCACAATATCGAAGTATTAAAAGTTCAAATCACTAAACTTTGAACTTCAATGATCGAACCTTTAATACTTTGAATGTCAAAAAAAAAAACATTTTAAGCCCAAAACAAAACAAAAAAATGCTCTATGCAGGAGGGCAAGCCCCCCTGCACCCCCCGCTACTGAAATATACCAACTCCGAGATTACACTACAGTGCAGTAAAGGGAAATCTTCCCTTCCCGCACTCTATGGCAATCTCCATTATATGATTCATGGTTTCAAAACTTTGATCATTAAAGGTCGACCTTTAGTGATTCGAAGTTTTAAACCTTCGAACATATGATAGGACCCCCCCCACACACACACTGCAAATCTATCTTGTTTATATAAACTGTTTATTTTATATATCAATTCAGTACAACCAGACTCCAGGCATCATTATACATCACTATCTATCCTGTATTTTTTTTTCAAAAATTTCTCAAGATCTTTTTGAAAACTTTTAAGTGTAAACTGCAAGACTCCACAGCAGCTCTTGATGTACTGGCCACAGCCTAGTATTTCCTGCAAAACAAACAGGTAAGTCACTAACAGTCTAACTTATACACTGTACTTTACACTGTTGTTCAAGCTGTACTCTTATTTGCATAAAGATAGGGGATATCTAAATTACTTAGTATATTGGTAAAAGCGACTGTAACCGATCATCTAAGGTTTTCTTAAATGTATGCGTATCTTATGGCATCCTTTTGCTTGTGTCATAACTGATAAGGATACTTGGCTAACAAAAAACATGTAAAACACAATAAAAGCTCATAATCTTTAATGAAATACTAGTTATTTCCCTTGTAAAATAATGAATATGTTACTCACTCTAATTAACATGAAACCAATAGAAAAAGGCACGTCTCTGTTAAAAAATGTATATTTTACTCCAGTTCCCAAAGAACATTTATCTTCTTGGCTTCCATTCATTGAAAACAATGTTGCTGGACAGCTTGTGTTTAGATAACATCAACATACAGCTCACTAGGGCATGGGACAAACAATGATGAAAAATGTGACATCTGACTCCACTGGCTTCAGGCTACAACCACCACCCATTTTCCAGACAATTTTATAATGTAACATGGTTGTTGCCTTGCTAGTGTATTGTGATCTTAGCCTGTAAAGGCATTCAATGGCAAAAGAGGTGTACAAGTTTAGATGCCTTCAAACTGCATTCATACAACAAAACTGTGGGATAAACAATGGAGTTGGATCTAATACAAATTTAAAATGAAAAAAAATGGTATTGGTGAGTCCTGCCTGCATCATGACAGCAGCTAACAAAATAGGTACAAGCTCAAATGGCTAACAGCACTGTAGCAGAGAATACAGCTGTCGGGCATACTTCTCAGCTGTCCAGAATTTTGTAGATTGACCAGATATTCTGGTCCATTCTCCATAAAATTTGAGGTATTCTGGCAAATTACTTTGTACTAAAGTCACTAAATAATGATAGGCATTTGCGTTTCAGATGTTATATCCTGCAGAAATTGCATGGTAATGCAAAACCTGGCATTCTAGCCACTTTCTAAGATTACAATAGTAATGTTTAAAATCTGTCCCTGACTTTGAGCTTTTGTCTCTTTATTACTTTTGATTCTGTTAAGAATTACTGCACCAAGAGTTTGATAACACGCTGTTGAGCTACATTTGTTCACTGCTCAAACAGCATTATCTGCTGCATGTATGTGTTACATTTTTAACAAGTCACAGTCTTACTGGGTTTTCATTACTACTTTTGAGTGGGCGAAGTTTCAATGAGTGCAAATAAAATACAGAAAAACAATGATTTTAAGTAAACACACAGACACACTCATACAGCATGGTTACATAGCAGATAGAAATGGATATGAAACCTAACAGATTCTGTTAACATCTTTGCAGACAGGCAAAGGTAAAAACATACACTTTGCCAAATTTAAAGTAGTTAAAAAGCATGCATTTTTTATTCCTTACGTGGTATAAAAGAAGCAACTGAAAATCTAATTACACAGCTTAAAACTTCAACAAGGCATACATAGTTCACAATGGTTTTCACTGCTAGTTGTATGGCAGTTTTAGAAGCATCAAATGAGCATGTGTAATCCATTTCCAGATGTTCTTCTAGAATTGGGGACATATCAGAAAGAAGTACTACATGGTAGAGTCAATCATGTCCAAAGGTGATAAAACACTCACTCTGGTTAGTGTCTACTCTCATGCAATCTCTCTGTAGACCTTATTATAGCTGGTTGCATATAAGATCAGAAGGGGTTGTGACCTCAGCTCTCACTCTAAAGCCTTCAGGCCAAGAAGCACTGCAGCTGTTCTTTCCAATTTATGTGGAGCTCTTTCACCCATTTGCTCTGGAACATGGAGGAACAAAGCTATGGACTCCATGTTACTTGGAAAACCTCCATCATCAAAATTATGTTACTGGTTCAGTTCCGGGAAAGGGAGGACAATTTCCAGATGATGGGGAATTTCTACACTCCAAAGACTTGGCAACATAAATCTGGCATCAGAAAAAGATTTACACATTACCAATGAATGTGCAGTTAATGAGATTTTATAGTCTACACCACCACCCAAATCCTCAGCTATATAAAAGGAACCATGAAGATCAGAGCTGCCATTAAGCACACAAAATCCATGACAGCCCAAGTATGGACTTGCTGCTGTACTCTAACCCAAGTTACCAAGCTCATGACCTCATGGTCTTGTCTGCTGGAAGACAATGCTGAGACTGAATAAAGCCTTTACCCAGTTGCAAAAAAATGCAAATAGCTCTAAAAGCAGTATATCAAATGTGATAATTCACTGTCATCCTTAATCATCAAGGAAAAGAGTTAATGAAATATATGTGCTTCTGCCAGGCAAAATACTGCTTAAACAGGAAAAAGCTAATGGTTTATGAAGAAGGTACAAAATCCAATTACAAGCCCACCATAAGACTGCTGCAGTAAAAGGTATAAGCTGCTTTCTTTGTGCTTAAATCTAAACTGTTGCAGAGAAATGCTAGAAACACAAATTAAAGTTTAGCCTCAGTAGAAAACTTCTTTAAACTACTATGTACAAAGAGCTTTTAACTCCAACAGGAGACATAGCCATATTTGCCATCTCTGCAACTCACATGCCTTACACCCACAGATGAAGCAACCTTTTCAAGCAAAAAAAAAAAATCACAGCGTAAAATCCTGTATATGTCAATAGGCCTTAAGCTTATACATCAAACCTATAAATCAATGAACCCAGTCAACAGTGCCCTCAGATCATTGTACCCTCAGGTTTCTGTGATATGGCTAACCTTGGTGTTGAGGCTATTCACGTCTTAGCTACTGCAAATGTGCCACAAACACATTTTTAGAGTCTGGAGCACCCAAGGAGGCTGTAGGTTTCCTACTCCCATGCACCATCAGCTTGACTAAGAACATCACTGTTGGTGAAGATGTTGATGACTGTTATGTTAAAATCACCATCAATTGTTACCTCCACAACTTGGTCATCAAAACTAATGAAAATAGTTTAGCTGAGAAAATCCTACAAGTAGGTGACACAGAAGCTTAGTCTGAGACTTTTCTGTGCTGAAATAACACAGAATGGTCAAGTGGACTGGTTCTACCACTCTCATGGCAGCTAGGAATAGTTCTTCGTGGTGTGCAGAAATGAGCTATGTTGATGACAATGTTATTGATAGCTACTGAGTCCTTCTTGGTGTGCAGAAATGAGCTATGTTGATGACAATGTCATTGATAGCTATGAGTCCTTCTTGGTGTGCAGAAATGAGCTATGTTGATGACAATGTTATTGATAGCTACTGAGTCCTTCTTGGTGTGCAGAAATGAGCTATGTTGATGACAAAGTTATCGATAGCAACTGAATCTTCATTTCCTCATTGACTAGTCCAAAAATGAAGGCGGATGCATTAAGCCTTTTAGTGATAAGTCATCTACAGTTCAATGAAGAGAGGCAAATCACAACCACTTGAAAACTGGAGTAGAGTTTTGTGGGTTTCTTATTGCTGCCTTCTGATCAGGAAAGGGTCTGCAAATGCTTTTTCATCTTAAAAGGAGAATCATATTGCAGGTCCTATTTTTCCTTAAGGCATCTCTGCAGTGTCATAAACAGTACTGTGACTGAATTTCCTGCAAAATCAAACATTGTTCAAGCTAGTGCTCTGGACTGAATTAATATGCTACATCTTTGCTATACAGGCAATATAAGCACTCCAAGAATGAACGATCAGTCTTACTCTGTGCTGCCCAACACTGAAAACCTGTGCCATTTACTGATGGTGCATTTTCTAACAGCTAACGTTCTCGCCTCTTTTGTCACCTACAGCATCACTACCAGGTAAGGATAATATGCTTCTTTGAGGACAGAATCATCTAAGCTGCTAATGTGACAGACTGAAGATTAAGATGAAGTATTCTGCCCTCTTATTAAAATCATGGTAGCCTCCATGAGGGTCTCTGAACTGATTTGCTGTAATAGGGGCATCATAGCCCTCTTTGCCAATATGGAACTTTAGGATAAGATACATTTTTGTCTTGCATGGCTTTCTGCAGCATACATAAAGGAGGTCAATGCCTCAAAGCAAGGAGATAGTACCTGCCTTCAGGGATATACCCTCTGAAATTTTAGAAATTAATTCTGGAAACCAAGCAGTCTCCTGGGTAGTCAAGAAGTATTTTAGAGGACAACCACATTTTTTACTGTATAACCGAATGCCATCCTTTCAGCTTTTACTTACAGATGACATAGAGTTTCCCGCTCAGAAAACATAGTTTCCCGCTCAGAAAATGTCGACTGTTACCAAGTGAAGTCATGGCAAGTGAACTGGCCATAAGGTCTTTATACTTTGCATGCATCACTTCCACAGCCCTAGGACTAGACTGATTAGCTGCTGCAACTGGAGACAACTGCAACTTTCAGGGCTAGCCACATTCCAATCTCTTCTTCGTTCCCATATGCAACTGAACAAATCTTTGATTCAAGCCACTATGAACTGACTCTGACTAGAAAAGGGCTCCTCACACTAAATCTGATGTATCTGTAAGAGTAAGATGGGACAATATTGGACTTTCTGTTTGTCTACAGTGGGTACTCCATATTCTGTAAAAATGGTCTTAAACCTTGTTGTTATTTGTTGACTAGTTGTAGTTGGTACATGTGATATCTCTGTTAATAGTTCACTACCACTAAGTAGCTTTTGATCTTGAACTCATACAAGACAGCAGTTTATCTTTTACCAAGACCCTGTGGTATAGCATTTTGCAGTAATGGCTCTATTCTTTTAGATGGTTTATGCATAATAACAGAATTAATATTCTGTCCCAAACTATGCAATATCTACAGGAATGCTAGGCTATCATACTGATATTTTGCCTCTTTCAAAATATTTTGTGAGGTCTTGGTGCCATTCATGTATTTGATTTAACAATAAATAAGTAAATAACTCTTTAAATTTTCTAACTATTTTTGAATAGCAGATTCTTGCATGAGAATGCCTGAAGTTGTCAATTCCTCAGGACACACATGATGATCCTTTTATAGTCTTCACTACCTATTGCTGATTTAGCATTTAGAAAGTCCTCAGTTTCGGGTACAACTGAAGCAACAGGTTCTCCTTTCCTAAGTTTTAAAAAGATAAAAAGTTTTAAGATTTAGAATTTTGAGGAAGAATGAGAAGACAAATATGTAAAAGCAACTGTCATTTTTTATTCCCTATGTCTGTTTTACTGTGGATGAAGATGGAAGATGTTTCATTTGTAAAAGAACTGAAACTTATTAAATAGTACTTCTGCTTAGATAGTAACAATGTTTTTACCCTTGAAGGAAACTGTGGATCAGGCATTGTCTTCTTAGGTTGGGGGTATTAAACAGCCCACTGCTAGACACACATGCCTCAGCTACCAAATGTGCAATTAAGCTTTACAAAGCCACAGAAATAAAAAAAAATAAAACACCCTGAATTATACAACATTCACAGGGCTAACCCTAGCATAGTGAATCTGAGACAGAAGCCACACCACAAATAGAGATGTGTCTGTAATGGCACTGCCATCAGACATGGCAGTCAAGGGTCGTATCCATGCATAGCAGAAAGTTATAAACAGCTTCCTCCCTCTAAATGAGAGGTCTTAATTACAATGCCCACATAATCTACGTCCAGGGTACAGTGTTAGGCTAACTGCATAAGGCAAATGACATCTTCAAGAATGTGAAACTATAGGTCAGGTTTCTAAATTGAATACAACTGGTAATAAACTTGATGGATACACAAACCACATAATTATGATGCCAGACATGTAGAACTAGCTTCTTCTGGTGTTATGGTGATGACTGTGCCTGGCAGAATCTTCAAACCTACCCGAGAATATCAAGGAGGCCTTGCTTGCTGCTGCCATGAATCCTTTTACTTTGTTCAGATACTAGGCCTTTCAAACAAAGTCTGATCTGAAGATAATGGAAAATGCAGGTATGCCCATTCAGGAATACCCACTGAACTGGTTGCAGAATGGTTCACAGTTTGACTTAACTGAATTCCATTTGCTTGCTGTCGATTTTATATTCACTCATAGTGTGTCAATGTCCTTTCAAACTAATGTATTACAATTATTTGGAAGTACAGGACTTTCAACTATATTCTGCTAATTTAATTGTATCCCTAGTCCACTTTACCCTGACTGCAAATTTGTGGTAATGTTTTTTTCTTGTCTATTACCTTGAACCGACTGATGTTTAACTGCATAATTGCCAAATAATATTGTTGTATTTATATGCTTTGTTTTGTTAATTAAGTTTTTGGATTGTGAAAAAAAAAAAAAACTCCCAGTCAAGGTACATCCTTTCTTCAGCCAATTCTTGCCCACCAAAGGTTCACCAGTCCCTCTCTGCAACATCCATACTGTTTCCCTTTTAAGAAATATTTGACAAAGAGCATTTGTTACAAAAATAATTTACATAAATGACCAACTCTAAGTGACTGAAAGGGACAGCTGACGAGTTTACTTACCTGGTTAACACGTAGGAATATGTTGCCATAAGCTTTCTTAAAGGTAAAGATATGTTTGTTGTTTAATAATCAAAACAGAAATGTTCGGATAAGTCAGCAATAAAAGCAAATGCCTTTCATCCTCTTCTAAAGCCACACTGACCAATTCAGGATCAAAAGGGCCCAGCGCTTACCAGGGCAAGTAATAATCATGAGGCAAGAATCTGCCCAAGGTAGAATGTCAATTCACTATGGAGCACATAACCTTGTCCACCCTTCCAGCAGGTTTATGGAATGTGGAAGCAAAGTAAAAGTGCTGTAAACACACACACACACACACACACACACACACACACACACACACACACACACACACACACTAGTATGGCAAGTATGTCCAAAATCTAAACAGCAGACATCTAAAATCTAAACCAAGACACAAAGGAACCAAGTTCTACTGGATAGGAATACCAAAAATCTGCAGCAAGTACTACTACCACTACAAATAAATAATTGTCTCATCCCCCCTCAAGAAAAAAAAGAAAAAAAAAACAATATTTGTGATAATTAATGCTAATGCATCTTCAATAAGCAATTTTATCTATTCATATTTATATTTCCAAGTGAGGAATGACTATTTTTGCAGCATTCTACAGTGAAAAATGAAGAGCAACGTTTTGTACTGTAGCTTTAAGTTTATTCAAAGCTGGAACACATGACATTAGTGCAGTTTAAATGTACTTGTCAATTAATAATCTTGTCTAATTCCATAAAAGCTAAAGTTCAACAAAATATTCATGTGCTTTCATTTTGAAACATATGATGCAGTGACTAGCAAATAAACTTTATAAATCAAACATCAATCAAGAATGACTGCAGTAAATTCTAACCAGACCGCAAATAGAGTTTCTCTTCATAAACACTGGATCAGGCAGCTGAAATTATTACCACTGCTCTCTTGTAACTGTCACCTGTGGTGGGTATAATTACAGACTGCTGCAGCAAGCACACCCACGTCATACAGCAATGAAAGAAGCCATGGCTTGCCAAGACCAGACAAACAATAGGGAACACACGCCACCTGATGAGATCCCAAGAAGGATCACTGAGAAAGAGTAATAAAAATGACAGCTTTGGAACAAATAACAGTAAGACCTCAGCAACAATAAAGGCTTCACTGAATTAGGTGCAAATGTTGATACTGAGCTGAATACTTCAATGGGCCATACAGTAGGTAGGAAGTCCAGATTAAAACCCAGCGTTTTTATGATCTGACTTCAGCTCTTTCTTTTAAGCCCCATTTAAAATTCCCAGTGCCAATTACAGCATCTTAGGACAAACTACAGTATTGTGACACAAAATGTTTAAAAGTGCTCTCAGAATTACTTTTCTAAAATGGACAACATTAGTTATTTAGCAAACATGATGTCTTAGCTATGTGGATCTAATCTTGCTCTAGGATGTCACTACAAGCTTTAACACTGCAAGACACGGAAGCAGGATTTGCTGCATTCTTAAGATGCCAGGTGAGATATTAATGAATAACTTCTGTCTTTAAAATGTCTAGTACTAAAATGTGCAGTATTCATATGCTAAAGCCACAACAAACATTAGAATGGTGGTATACATGTATTAAAACAATACAACCAAGAACAATAACCAGCACACCCCCATTACGTTTCAAGTATGGTAATTTACCACATCAGCGTCTGTCACTCTAGAAGCAGGTTTAGTATTATGCAAAATGACATAGCCCTTCATGTATGAAAGGGTCCACTTGGATGTTAAAGCATAAGACTATGGAGAATTCAATAAAGCAGACAAGCTTACCACTCAACCTTATTTATAACGCACACACATCAGTAAATCAAGAAAGACTGCAAGAGGTAATGTTTACTCTCTCCACAGTTCACCTGATGATAAAACATTTCCATGCAGCTCAGTCTACAGAACAGTTCTAAAATCAAGCTGCTGTTTATTAAAGCAGTTTTTCCCTCAAAATTAAAAAAACAGCTTCTTCTGAGAATAGATCAGTGGTGTAGCAGTTAGTGCTGCTGCCTCAAAAAGACTGGCGC